>NW_016107732.1:1720790-1725918 GCF_001604975.1 Cebus imitator | reverse complement strand
AGGCGTGAGCCACCGCGCCCGGCTGTAAAATTTATTTCTAAGTACTTCATAATTTTATGCTCTTATAAATTACATTTTTTTTTGAGAGAGAGTCTTGCTCTGTAGCCCAGGCTGGAGTACAATGGCACAGTCTACGCTCACTGCAACCTCCACCTCCCGGGTTCAAGCAATTCTCCTGCCTCAGCCTCCCGAATAGCTAGGACTACAGGTGCATACCACCACACCTGGCTAGTTTTTGTATTTTTAGTGGAGATGGGGTTTCACCATGTTGGCCAGGCTGGTCTCAAACCCCTGACCTTGTGAGCTGCCCACTTCAGCCTCCCAACGTGTTGGGATTACAGGTGTGAGCCACTGCACCCGGCCATAAATTACAGTTTTAAAATTACAATTTGGATTGGCTTCACTTCCCCCTAAAAAAACAGCACTGAGATTTCCACAGGCAGCAAGGTGGTCAATATCCTATCGAGCAGCCAGTCCTGAGTGTACAGCCCTGGGAAGTGGGGGAGCAATGGAAAATGAAGGTAATTCCTCCTTCATGGGATTTTTGTGAAGCTGAGGTAGGGAATCTACTCCAGACCAGATTGAAGACACTGAAATCAGGAAGAGGCAGTGAAAGCACTTCCCCATAAGACATGCCCACCATTGCCATGGCAGTTTGCCATTGTCTTGGCAACACCGAGAAGTTACTGCCCCTTAGCAGAGCAACATCTGGAAGTTACCACCCATTTTCTAGCCCATTCTGAATAATATTTGGAAAGTCGCATGTTATTAAAAGTGGGTAAATAGGCCGGGTGCAGTGGCTTATGCCTGTAATCCCTTTGGGAGGCTGAGGTAGGTAGATCATGAGGTCTGGGGTTCAAGACCCGCCTGGCCAGCATGGTGAAACCCATCTCTACTAAAAATACAAAAATTAGCCTGACATGATGGCATGCACCTGCAATTCCAGCTACTCAGGAGGCTGAGGTAGGAGAATCGTTTGACCCCGGGAGGCACAGGTTGCCGTGAGTCAAGATCACACTACCACACACCAGCCTGGGCAACAGAGCAAGACTCCGCCTCAAAACAAAACAAAATAAAGTGGGTATAAGCTGGGCACGGTGTCACACCTGTAAACCCAGCACTCTGGGAATCTGAGGCTGGAGGATCACTTGAGCCCAAGAATTCAAGATCAGTCTGGGCACATGGCAAAACCCTGTCTCTTAAAAAAAAAAAAAAAAAATTTAAAGAGATGGAGTCTTGCTATTTTGCCGAGGCTGGTCATGAACTTCTGGGCTCAAGCAATCCTCCCAACTGAGTCTCCCAAAGTGCTGGCATTACAGGCATAAGCCACCAATCCTGGCCCCCCATATATATACAGTTTTTGAGACAGAGTCTTGCTTTGTCACCCAGGCTGGAGTACAGTGGTGTGATCTCGGCTCGCTGCAACCTCTGCCTCCCCTGTTCAAGCGACTCTCCTGCCTCAGCCTCCGAAGTAGCTGGGATTATAGGTACCCACCCACCACGCCTGGTTAATTTTTTTGTATTTTTAATAGAGATGGGGTTTCACCATGTTGGCCAGGCTGGTTTCAAATCCCTGACCTCAAGTCTTCTGCCTACCTTGTCCTCCCAAAGTGCTAGGATTATAGGCATGAGCCACCATGCCCTGCCTAAAACATTTTTTTAAATTAGCTGGATGTGGTAGCATGCAACTGTAGTCCCTGCTACCTAGGAGGCTGAGGTGGAAAGATCACTTGAGTCCCAGAAGTCAAGGGTGCAGCGACCCATGATCACACAGTTGCATTCCAGGCTGGGTGATAAAGCAAGACTCTGAAAAGGTGCCATAAACCATAAGATCTGGATCCATACTTTGGTTATCCCACCTGTCTCCTTTGAGCCCCACAGGGAGTGCCCGGACACTGTGACAGCAAAAACTTGACAATGACAAAGGCCACAGTATCCAGAGACACCAGAAGCACTGGATGGGTCACAAAAGGCACATCCTAGGACTACAGAATCTTTCCGTCTCAGGATAATGGCGATGAGAGGTAAACAGCCCAGAGAGGATATGAGAATCCAGAAAGCCTATAGATTATTTGCTGACAGTAACCTTGCCACAAATAACAGGTCTGTAATTGCTGAGAAGTTCTGGTGTCCTCACCCCATAAAACCTCAGTTGCTGGAACATTTGTGGATGCCTCTTTAGAGTTGGCTCAAGCGCTCTTGTTTACCAGACACTTCACTCCATACTACTTACTCGGTATTTCTATGCCCACTTACTCTACCCAAGAGGGCCCTATAGGTTTTACAGTCAGTCTAGAACTTACCTCCATGTTCCAGATCTTGGAGAATATGGATTCTGAGCTGAATCTGAAAACAGCTCCTTCTGACCGTCGCTGGAAGTTCTGGAACATTCCTGGGAACAAGGAACCCAACGTTTTCTGTCCATAAACATACAGATCTCACACCAACTATCCCCTTCTTCAAGGTGAGCTCTGGACCCACAAACATGCCTGACATCCAGGCTACAGGTCTTTCTTTCCCCGAATGACTCAGGGGCCAATACAAATTAGGCCAATGTGACTAATTAGGCCAACTTGTCATCCTGCCATCCCCACTGAGGCAGAAAAAAACTCAAGAGACCACCTCCACAAAAGCCACTCCCTCAACTTATGGTGATAGTGCCTGATTCTATTCTCAATCTCTCCACACACAGGGATCAGAACCTCAATATTAAAAGTGACTTGGTGGAGCACAGTGGCTCACAACTATAATACCAGCACTTTGGAAGGCTGAGGCAAGAGGAGTGCTTGAGGCGAGGAGTTCATGACCAACCTGGGCAATGTAGCAAGATCTTGTCTCTACAAAAAATTTTTTAAATTAGCCAAATATTGTGGCACACAAGTGCAGTCCTAGCTATTCATGAGGCTGAAGCAAGAGGATCACTTGAGTCCAGGAGTCCAAGTCTGCAATGAACTAGGATCATACCACTGCACTCCAGCCTGGGCAAGAGTGTGAGACCCTGTCTCTAAAAAAACTAGGTCAGGTGCAGTGGCTCCTAGCACATTGGGAGGCCAAGGCAGGAGGATAGCTTGAGGCTCAGAGTTTGAGACCAGCTTGGGCAATGTAGTGAGACCCTGTCTACCAAAATTTAGCCAGGTGTGATGGTGCACACCTGTAGTGCCAGCTACTTAGGAGGCTAAAGCAGGAAGATCCCTTGAGACCAGGAATTCGAGGCTGTGGTCAGCTGTGATGGCACCACTGCTCTCCAGCCTGGGCAACAAAGCAAGACCATCTCAAAAAAAAAAAATGTTTTTTAAGTGGCTTAAGCAATAAAGCCTTTATTACCACAGTCCAGAGCAGTATGAGACAGTCCATGCTAGGGCATGACAAATACCCCATGTAATATCAACCATGTCCATGAAAATGGTAAACCTTCCCAACAAGCCCCCAGCATATACCAGCTCAGCTCCTCTGGCCAGAGCTGGATCATGTTCACAGCTAAACCAGTCAGGGGTAAGGAATGAGCTGTTTTGGGCTCCACCACTAATGATTCTCTACAGTTTAGAGCAAGGAGCCCAAGCTCTGCTGTACCACTTGCTGTAGGGACCTTATAGGGTGGATAGAAGTGGATGGCTTCTATCACATAAACTGACAGTGACATGACACCGCCAACAGCCCCAGGCAAGTTAGAGTCCAATGTGGCTCCTGAAAGCTTCCCACAAACCAGGCACACATGAGAACTCTCCCCAGGGTGGACGTTGGGATACACAAGGTTAAGCTTCTTTCACATGGCACTCTCACGGTCACTCTCCTCAATCTTCTTTCTGGAATAAGACCTTTTCTGATGAACAAATGCTAGCAGCTAACAACTTTCCCATGTGACCTGTCCTCCTAAGGCCTTTCTGAAGTATGAAATTTCTTGTGCTGAAGGAGAGTAGAACAATGTTTGAAGACTTTCCCACATTCTGTACATTCATAAGACCTCTCTTCAGTGTGGAACTGCTGGTGCCGATTGCGGTAGGATCTGGTAGTAAAGGTTTTCCCACACAGGCTACATTCATAGGGCCGTTCCCCAGTGTGGACTTTCCAGTGCTGATAGAGGCCTGAACGAGTCACGTAGGCTTTCCCACATTGCTTGCATTCAAAAGGCCTTTCTCCAGTGTGAACTCTCTGGTGAAGAATGAAGCTATTACTGTATTTAAAGAACTTCCCACATTCTGTACACTCATAGGGCCTTTCTCCAGTGTGCACTTTCTGGTGCCTAATGAGGGTAGACAGAACACTGAAGGTTTTCCCACATTTGCTGCACTCATAAGGCCTTTCTCCAGTGTGAATCCTCTGGTGTAGAACAAGTGCATCTTTGCGGTTGAAGGTTTTCCCACATTCACTACACTTAAAAGGTTTTATGCCCATGTGAACCTTCTGGTGTTTCCTCAGCTTAGATGGGTAACTGAAGGCCTTCCCACACTCATTACACACATGGGATGTTTCTCCAGTGTGAATTTTTCGGGGGTTAATATGAGTTGAATTCTCCCTGAAAGCACTTCTGCCTGCTGGGCATCTGAAGGGTCTCTCTTCAGAGTGAGTTATCAGATGGTCAAGGAGGGCAAAGGCCTTCAAGAACACCTTCCCACAGTCACTACATTTGAACAGCTTCTCTGCCACATGGACTCCTTGCTGTTGCCCACAACTGGAACTACGTGGGAAGGCTGCCTCATACTCAGTGTGCCTCCTTGGTTTCCCCTCACTACGAGTGTCTTGGTGCTGGATGACTCTGTAGCTCTTCACATGCTTGGGAGGGGCTCTCTCATCCTCCACTCTACACAGACCATCTGAAAGCAGAGGTGAATCTATTACTGAGAGTTGAACTAGAGGGAGGAGGTACGTTCATCACCAATTCATGTCAGATACACCCAAAAGGACTCTATAGAATTGCTGAAAGATTGCTGGGAAAGGTCTGGGTTAGAAAAGCCTGGCCCAAATTAGCTCAACCATTGTGGAAGACAGTGTGGCGATTCCTCAAGGACCTAGAAATAGAAACTCCATTTGACCCAGCAATCCCATTACTGGGTATATATCCAAAGGATTACAAATCGTTCTACTATAAGGACACGTGCACACGAATGTTCATTGCAGCACTGTTTACAAT
>NW_016107732.1:1718989-1720760 GCF_001604975.1 Cebus imitator | reverse complement strand
AATCACTGCACTGCAGCCTGGGCAACAGAGTGACACCCTGTCTCAAAAACAAAGAAACAAACAAACAGAGAAAAAAAAGCCTTCCTATGCAGCAAAACTGACATAATTGAAGAAACAGACAGTTTAGCAATAATAAAGATTGTAATTTCCCATCATCAATAATGAACAGAATCTCTAAGAAGAAAATGAAAAAGGACGTAGCAGGCTTGAACAACAATGAAAACCAACTGGACCTAACAGACATCTATAGAGCACGCCACCTAACAACAGCAGGATATACATTTTAACGGGCACATGGAACAGTCTTCAGAACATACCATTTGCTAGGATATAAAGTAAGCATCAATAAATTCCAAAGGATTGAAAAAATACCAAGTATGTTCTCTGTCTACAAATTAAAACAGAAATCAACTGGCTGGCATGGTGGCTCACGCACTTTTTATAATCCCAGCACTTTGGGAGGCCGAGGCAGGTGGATCATGAGGTCAAGAAATTGAGACCGGCCTGGCCAACAAGGTGAAACCCCATCCCTACTAAAAAATACAAAAAATAAAATAAAATAATTAGCCGGGCATAGCAGCATGTATCTATAGTCCTAGCTACTGAGAAGCCTGAGGCAGGAGAATCACTTGAACCCGAGAGGTGGAGGTTTCAGTGAGCTGAGATCGCACCACTGCACTCCAGCTTGGGCAACAGAGTGAGACTTTGTCTCAAAAAAAAAAAAAAAAAAAAAAAAAAAAAAAAAAAAAAAGAAAAAAAAGAAAGATCTCAACTGAAATGAGGGCACAAGATAGGGTGCAGTGCAGGGAGGAGAGGAGGGTCTCCAAGTCACTCCTCTGCAAAGGGTTTCAGCAGGACCTTGGCTGCTGGGGACAGGTGAGCACTGTGAGAAGGCAAGTGTCTAGTTCCAGCAAAATCTGATTGCAAAATAGTAGCTTGTGTTTAAGTATTAATTGAGGGTTGGCTGAAGATCAAATACCTATTTAAGGATATGCGCACATCTTGAGTCATCCACTGAGTGGCCCACTGTAGACAGCTCTGCATAGATACAGAGAAGGGCAATGAAGAGACACAGGCCAAAGAGGCAGGAACATGCAGAGCCTGAAAGTCACAGTAGAGATGGCAGACTGCACAGCATTCAGATAAGAGGAAAGGTGGAAATAAGGTATGGTCACTGCCCTCAACGCCAAGGTATGAGTGTATGCAGGTACCCATCATTCTGTGAGCCCACAGCTGAAACCAAGGTATTCCCCGCTGCTCCACTTACCAAGACCAGGACCAGGACCAGCACCTCTGCTGGCTTCTGTTCTGCTGACTAGAGTCACATCCACCCAGCTGGGCACACACAGCTGTTCATCGTCCACCAGCTGGGTAAACACAGGGGATCTTGAAGGTGCAAGTCCTGGGGTTGACAGGCAGTAAAAGAAACAGGCTGGAATGGTGGCTAATGTCTATAATCCCAACGCTTTGGAAGGCTGAGGTAGGAGGATCACTTAAGGCTAGACATTTGCAACCGGCCTGGGCATCATGGTAAGACCCCATCTCTTCAAAAAGTATATATTTTTAAAAAATTAGCCAGGCATGATGGCATGCACCTGTAGTCCCAGTTACTCGGGAGGCTATAGTGAGAGGATTGCTTCAGCCCAGGCGGTCAAAACGTCAGTGAGCCACAATCAAATCACTGCACTGCAGCCTGGGCAACAGAGTGACACCCTGTCTCAAAAACAAAGAAACAAACAAACAGAGAAAAAAAAGCCTTCCTATGCAGCAA
>NW_016107732.1:1709850-1716269 GCF_001604975.1 Cebus imitator | reverse complement strand
AAAAAAAAAACGGCTATATTTCTACAACTAGCAATGAACAATCCAAAATTAAATTAAGAAAATAATTCCATTTAAAATAGCATCAAAAAGTCTGGATACAGTGACTCACACCTGTAATACCAGCACTTTGGGAGGCCAATGTGGGTAGATCACCTGAAGTCAGGAGTTCAAGACCAGCCTGGCCAACATGGCGAAACCTCATCTCTGCTAAAAATACAAAAATCAGCCAGGCGTGGTGGCACGCACCTGTAGTCCCAGCTACTCAGGAGGCTCAGGCAGGACAGTTGCTTAAACCCCGGAGGCAGAGGTTGCAGGGAGCTGAGATTGTGCCACTGCACTCCAGCCTGGATGGCAGAACAAGGCTCTGTCTCAAGAAAATAAAAATAAAATTAAAAAAGCATCAAAAGGGATAAAGTACTTAAGAATAAATTTAACGAAAGTACCTTTGTACGCTGATAATACAAAACATTACTTAAAAAAACAAAACAAGGTCGGGTGCAGTGGCTCACGCCTGTAATCCCAGCACTTTGGGAGGCCGAGGCAGGCGGATTACGAGGTCAAGAGATCCAGACCATACTGGCCAACATGGTGAAACCCCATCTCTACCAAAAATACAAAAAATAGCCGGGCATGGTGGCACGTGCCTGTGGTCCCAGCTACTCGGGAGTCTGAGGCGGAAGAATCGCTTGAACTCAGGAAGCGGGGGCTGCAGTGAGACAAGATTGCGCCACTGCACTCCAGCCTGGCAATAGAGCAAGACTCCGTCTCAAAAAAAAAAAAAAAAAAAGCCATTATCGGAAAAATAAAAGAGCTAAATAAATAAAACATATCCCATGTTCACCGACATTAAGACTTAATATGAATATTAAGATGGTAATATTCCCCAAACTGTTCTGATTAAAATTCGTGGTTCAAGGCTGGCCCAGGGAGTTCCCTGTAAAACTTCTTTTGTAGAAAGGGAAAACCCGGAGCATAGAGAGGCCATGTGTTCAACAGAGTCACACGGCCAGGAAGAGGCAGAGCTTGGTGGGATTTGGTGGGCAAACTATGAAACATCTGACCCCCAAAACCTGCTCCACTAGCTCCTGGGGCAAGAGGTATTGACGCTGCTAACAGTACTGCTCAGAGAAAGGCAGGGAAAAGGCCAGGAAAAAGACAGCCTAATCCCAGCACCCACAATAACTACAACAGGGAATCTGGGAAGGAAACAGCCCCTGTGGTCTGACTTCGATATGGACAGAACTTCCCATGGGGAAAATGCAGCGGTAGTCAGTGTGCTGGGGGACAGTGTGAGAGACTTACCCAGTGAGCTAAGGAGTGCAAAGTTCTCCAGCATCACATCCTGGTATAGGCCCTTCTGGGTCACATTAAGGAGCCCCCACTCCTCCCTGGAGAAATATACCGCCACATCCTCAAACATCACCAAGCCCTGCAATGATGGGTCCAACTGAGCCTTGGGGTCAATGATGGGCAGAAAAAAACAACCAAAATACGGACAGATGGACACATACATGCCCTTGACCTGTGTCTGGGGGTCCTATCGGATCTCCCACCGACATTATCTTTCCCTAGGAGCCCCAAGCCCTTCCCCGCCATACTCCCTCCACATATCTTCCTTCTCCTGCCTCAGAGGAATACCAGAGCTGCTGGTGTCACTGATGCCTCTAGGGTTACTACTGGACACTGTGTCCAGCCCAAAGTGACAACAGGCTGGTGACTAGACCGATGCCAGCTATGTCCAGGGCCAAGCACACAGGCCCCACTCTACCTCCTGCCTGCCATTTCCAGTCCCAGAGATCACAACTCTCAGATGCAACCAAACCTATGCTCATCCTTCTCCCTTAGGTGCCAAGTACCAGGAGGGCCCAGTTTGCCCTCCTGCTCACCAGGCACAAACTGAACAGCAGCATGCCTAAAGCTCTACACCCTCAGCACAACCTCCCCAGTTCGCCCTACATTGCCTGGCCTTCCACACACTGTTCTGCACTCCGGAGTGCCTGACACAGCAACTACAACCCCATCCTCTCCCAGTCCTGCGGCACATCTCCAGTGCCTCCCACTGCCACGGGCATGCCCCAGCCCTGCATCAAAGACCTCCGCCTGGACCCATATGCAGATCTGAGACCCTGCCCTCCTCCAGTTCTGCCCTGGGACATGCTGCCCCCCGACCTGGCGGCCCTTCTCATTCCTCGGAGACACCCTCCGCTCACCTGCCCCTCCGCGGCCATTGGACCGTGAGGGCGGAACCGGCCCGGACCCTCAGGCTCAACGGAAACGCGTCCGGGACGCGGAAGCCCTCGACGGCCGCGGAATCTTCCCGGGAAGCTCTCCCCGCGCGGGTGAAATGCCTCCGAAAACAAGGAGCCACTTCCGGGAGCCGCGGGGAAGGCGGGCAGTGCAGGGGCCCGGGAGGCCCACGGCGCCTGTCCGCGAGCGACAGGTCTGAGGAAGAGGAGCCACTCGCCGGTGGGGAACGGCGCGTGGAGGGCGCAGCGGGGGTCCCCGCCCTTCACCTCGCCCAGGGGATCGCGGGGAAGTCACCCCGGCCCACGCAGAGCTGCCCGAGGCGCCAGGACAGTCCTCCTGCCGAGGACTGCCGACTGCCAGGCGAAGCCGGAACTCCCGGAACTCTGGGAACTCAGTGCCTTGCGCCTCCCCTAGCTCGGCGCCCCTCCAGCCACGACCTCCATTCCCGGCTCTCCTCGCGGCGCGGCTAGGTCGTTACCAAGGCGACAAGGGAGGACGCCGCTAGCTCTAGAAGGGGGGCGTGAACTACATTTCCCATAAGGCGTCTCGACGTGCGGCCATGCAGACGTAGCCAATGGCGGCCCAGGAAGGTGAACGATCTGGCGGGCCTCGTAGGGCGCGGGGCTTCCGGCGTTGGCTTTAGGCACTTGCTTTGGGGCGCCTTGCAGCGGTGAGATCATTGGGCGGCGGGGAGGCTCCGCTGGTCCCCAGGAACAGAAGCAAAGGCGCGAGAGTCGGGGAGTTCTGCCTCGGTGACCTGTACGCGTCCTCGCGACGGTGAATGTTGCTGAGATCCGGTGACCCCGCAGTGGACGGGCGGCCACGTGGGGTACTCGGACCGCGCAGCGCCGGGGTCTCCGCAGAAACCCCCCTGTGCCCGCAGCCGCCTCGAAATCCTCGCCCTGGTGTTGTGTCCGCTTTACGGAGTCCGGACCAAGGCCCAGAAAAACGTCCCAGCCAGGGCCGAGCGCGGTGGCTCACGCCTGTAATCCCAGCACTTCGGGAGGCCGAGGCGGATGTATCACGAGGTCAAGAAATCGAGACCATCCTGGGATCGATTCCCAGAGATATGGTGAAATCCCATCTCTACTAAAAATACAAAAATTAGCTGGGCGTGGTGGCTCGCGCCTGTAGTCCAAGGTACTCAGGAGGCTGAGGCAGGAGAATTGCTTGAACCCCGGAGGTGAAAGTTGCAGTGACCCGAGATCGCGCCACAGCATTCCAGCCTGGCGACAGAGTGAGACTCCGTCTCAAAAATAAAATAAAAACGGCCCAGCCAGAAACATGTTACATGGCTGTCATCAGACAGGTCTTCAAAGAGCAGCTGGGCCGAGGTCCCTCGTTAAGAGGCGGCGTAGGGGGAAGGTCAACGGTTGTGTTTAAGATGTGTTGGGTTTTCGGCGCCCCACGATGCAGACGATGTGTGGGCCACAGGTGAGCATACCAGGTACAGGTCGCCCTGCACGTGGCCGAGGCACGGTAGGCTCGTAGTCTACCCTATATAAGGCCGCGGTGATCTCAGGTATGGGGGCCTGGGAGAGGAGGGTGAGTACGTGGTTGGGTCAGGGCACAGGGTCTGGGACACATGCGGGGAGGACGGTGGCAGAATAACCGGGCTCCTGGGTGTCTTGCGCTGAATTCAGACACGTTCATGTTAGAGCATGCGGCCTTGTGTCTCCCTGGACGAAGAGAGTTCTTGGGCAAGGTCCAAAGGAGCTTCCACCTGAGGCTAATGCTGGAGAACTCTGCACTCACTGCTATGGTGGGTCATACCACTGGCATCATCACTCCTCAGCCAGAACGCTGGTTTTTTTCCTCTTCTCTTTCCATGTTGCTCTTGGAAGTTGCACTGAGGCCCAGATCATGCCATCTAACAAGTGGCTGAGTGAGGCCGGGTGCGGTCGCTCACGCCTGTAATTCCAGCACTTTGGGAGGCTGAGGCAGGCGGATCACAAGGTCAAGAGATCGAGACCATCCTGGCCAACATGGTGAAACGCTGTCTTACTAAAAATACAAAAAATTTAGCTGGGCGTGGTGGTGCGCACTCGTGGTCCCAGCTACTCGAGAGGCTGAGGCAGGAGAACTGCTTGAAACCGGGAGGCGGATGTTGCAGTGAGCCGAGGTCACGCCACTGCACTCCAGCCTGGTGCCTGGTGATGGAGGGAGACTCTGTCTCAAAAAAAAAAAAAAAAAAAAAAAAGAAAAAGTGGCTGAGTGGACACCCTACACATTCTACCCAAGGGCCATGAGTGGCCAAGATTGGGGCTCAGAAGTCTCTGAATCTTCACAGCAGGGCATCTCCAGCTCAATCACTTCCTGTAAACTGACATGGGTGCATGTGGGGTCACTGGGCCCTGCCTGGGAGCCTTCCCTGTATGTTCATTTTGTGAAGTTGTTTTCCTCAGAGTAAGGATTATTCTCCCTTGCTGAGGTCTGTCATGGTGTTTTTGCCTCTCCTGGACTGGACTCTTACAAACTCGTCATCCTCTATAGGCCTGATGGCGTGTACATTCCCACCAGCAGGTGGACCACATGAACTCAAAACTAGTTGTGGCAAAGGGACCCTGAAGAGAACTACTGGTGAATGACCCCAGAAGTGGGCTGTTCTCACACCTGGTGCCCAGCATGTTCCCTCACAGGTCTTGGTGCCTCCTTGATTCTGTTGGTTTTTCCACCCTCTTGACAGCTCCCCAGTTCCAATCTTCTGGCCGTGCCCCAACTCTGTCCCCTTCTCTCTAGCTGTGCAATGTTTGTCTCTCCGTAACATATCCTCAGATAGTCCTTACAACCCTGTTCCTCAGTAACACCTGTGTATTCTCTCCAGTGGAAACAGGTGAGACTCTCCCAAGCTCATGGTACATGTCTGTCATCAGTAGCCCTGGACTGCCATGGTGAGTTAGTCTGCCCTAGGCTGGACTCACCAACCTGTTCATACCCCACAGGATTGTCCTTTACAGTTCATGACTTACCCCAACTGGAGTGCAGACAAGAGCACTGACTGATGGACCAGGTAACCTTAAAACCA
This sequence comes from Cebus imitator, assembly GCF_001604975.1. Classification (NCBI taxonomy): domain Eukaryota; kingdom Metazoa; phylum Chordata; class Mammalia; order Primates; family Cebidae; genus Cebus; species Cebus imitator. The sequence continues at coordinate 1,710,997 of NW_016107732.1, read as the reverse complement.
GGAATAGCACCACAGTTATCAAAGCTCAGCTGTGGAGATTGCATGCTGGGGATGAAAGTATTCCTGGAGTTGAGCTGTTTTCACAACTTGTACCTGAGTTATACCTCTGGTGTCTGGGTACCAAGGTCACTAGCCTTGCTACTTTTCTATGTTCCTGATTCCCTACTAAACAGTTCACCTTTTTGCCTACTTCCCCTGACTCCTGTACCCTGTCCCCCACTTGTCCCCTCTTGCTGCCTAGTTCAAAGACATTGTTCATCCCATAACATGTCCTGGGCTAATACTTATCCTCAAATCGATCTTGAAAATCTGTTCCTTTGTGAGATGGGCCTGATCTCTCCCATGGGTGGAGAAGAGGAATAGGGGGTCCAGGTCCTGAGTCTCTCATAGGCTAAGTATTTCCCCTGAGTCATAAAGCCGGTGGGAGGCAGTGCTACTGTTTGATTCCAGGAAGTCTCAGACCAAAGTTCTCACTCTTTTTTTTTTTTTTTTTTTTTTTTTTTTTTTTTTTTTTTTTTTTGTGAGAAAGTTTTGCTCTTGTTGCCCAGGCTGGAGTGCAATGGCGCGATCTCAGCTCACTGCAACCTCCGCCTCCTGGATCAAAGTGATTCTCCTGTCTCAGCCTCCCGAGTGGCTGGGATTACAGGCATGCGCCACCATGCCCAGCTGATTTTGTATTTTCAGTAGAGACAGGGTTTCTCCATGTTTGTCAGGCTGGTCTCAAGCTCCTGACCTCAGGTGATCCGCCTGCCTTGGCCTCCCAAAGTGCTGGGATGAAGGCGTGAGCTACCACGCCCCATGAATTATACTAGTTTTTACATGCACTCTTTGTTTAGTTCTGTGACCAAAAAAAATTTTTTTTTTTTGAGATGGAGTCTTGGCCAGGTGCAGTGGCTCACGCCTGTAATCCCAGCACTTTGGGAGGCCAAGGCGGGAGGATTATGAGGTCAAGAGATCAAGACCATCCTGGCCAACGTGGTGAAACCCCATGTCTACTAAAAATACAAAAAGCTGGGTGTAGTGGCATGCACCTGTAGTCCCACCTACTTGGGAGGATGAGGCAGAAGAATCACTTGAACCTGGGAGGCAAAGGTTGCAGTGAGCCGAGATCACGCCACTACACTCCAGCCTGGAGATAGAGTGAGAC
>NW_016107732.1:1704450-1708175 GCF_001604975.1 Cebus imitator | reverse complement strand
AAAAAAAAAAAAAAAAATTAGCCGGGCATGGTGGTGCATGCCTGTAATCCCAGCTACTCAGGAGGCTTAGGCAGGACAGTTGCTTGAACCCAGGAGGCAGAGGTTGTGGTGATCCCAGATCACACCATTGCACTCCAGCCTGGGCAACAAGAGTAAAACTCCATCTCAAACAACAACAATCAGCCACCTGTGGTCCCAGCTACTCAGGAAGCTGAGATAGAAGGACTGCTTAAGTCCGGAAGGTCAAGGCTACTGTGAGCCATGATCATGCCAGTGTACTCCAGATTAGGACACATACACTCTAAGACCTTGTTTCTGAAAATAAATGAATAAATAACATACAGTAAAATGCACTCATTTTAAATGTACAATTTGATGAGGTTGGACACATGAATACACCTGTGCATTCGATCTGAGTTACTCTCTGGTGTCTTTCCTTAGTCCAGTGTCTCTGCTCCACCCTCATCCTCTTGCTGTTATTGGCAAATATATTTTTGTTATAGGGTCAAACAGTAGAATTAGGAGCTGGGTGTGGGTGCTCACGCCTGTAATCCCAATACTTTAGAAGGCTCAGGTGGGTGGATCAATCAAGGTCAGTTCAAGACCAGTCTGGCCAACATGGTGAAACCCTGTCTCTACTAAAAATACAAAATTAGCTGGGTGTGGTGGCACGTGCCTGTGATTCCAGCTACTTGGCTGAGGCACCAAAATCACTTGAACCTGGAAGGCGGAGGTTGCAGTGAGCCTAGATCAGGCCGCCGCTCTCTAGCCTTGGCTACAGAGTAGTGAGACCCTGCCTCAAAAAAATTCTTTTTTTTTTTGAGACAGAATCTCGCTCGTTGCCCAGGCTAGAGTGCAGTAGCACGATCTCAGCTGACTGCATCCTCTGCCTCTCGGGTTCAAGTGATTCTCCTACCTCAGCTTACAGAGTAGCTGGACTACAGGCAGGTACCACACGCCCACCTGGACCTCTGAAAGTCTTGGGATTACAGGCGTGAGCCACTGCACCTGGCCCATACTTGTTTTTTTTGTTGTTGTTTTTTGAGATGGAGTCTTGCTCTGTTACCAGGCTGAAGTGCAGTGGGGCAATCTCAGCTCACTGCAACCTCCGTCTCCTAGGTTCAAGGTATTCCTAAAGTGCTGGGATTACAGGTGTGAGCCACCGTGCCCGGCCCCATACTTGTTTTTCACATCAGTAAAGAAAGGTGAGGCCGGGTATAGTGGCTCACTGTAATCTCAGCACTTTGGGAGGCCAAGGCAGGAGGATCACAAGGTCAGCAGTTCGAGACCAGCCTGGCTAATATGATGAAATCCCATCTCTACTGGAAATACAAAAATCTGGGCGTGGTGGTGGGCGCCTGTAATCCCAGCTACTTGGGAGGCTGAGGCAGGAGAATCGCTTGAACATGGAAGGTGGAGGCTGCAGTGAAAAGAGATTGGGCCATTGCACTCGCCTGGGCAACAGGCCAAGACTCCATCTCAAAAAAATGTAGGGAACCAGCCCCCACACCCTACCCGTGGGTGACCCGAGTTCAGTGACAACAATGGAACGAGGAAAAGAGATTAAGAATGAAAGTGGCCGGGCGCGGTGGCTCAAGCCTGTAATCCCAGCACTTTGGGAGGCCGAGGCGGGTGGATCACGAGGTCAAGAGATCGAGACCATCCTGGTCAACATGGTGAAACCCCGTCTCTACTAAAAATACAAAAAATTAGCTGGGCATGGTGGCGCGTGCCTGTAATCCCAGCTACTCAGGAGGCTGAGGCAGGAGAATTGCCTGAACCCAGGAGGCGGAGGTTGCGGGGAGCCGAGATCGCGCCATTGCACTCCAGCCTGGGTAACAAGAGCGAAACTCCGTCCCAAAAAAAAAAAAAAGAATGAAAGTGGAACCAGGGTACCATCACTTGTAATGGAGGCAGTGAAGGCCCAGAACTTAGGTTCGCCACAGTATTTATTGGTTACAATCACTTTGAGCAGTCAGCAGATAGTGAAGGTGAAGTGATAGTGGGGAGGGGGTGGCATGACTGTAGAGCGATCTTCAGTGAACAGGAACTGAGGCATCATTCTAAAGATTGCCAGCAGTGGCAGCTTTGTGAGAAACTCCGAAAAGCAGAAGCACGTGGTTATCTAAAGATTGTATTCTAGGTGCAGCTGGAGGGAGTTAAGTCTTACCAGGAGCCTACAAGTCTGGTTACTTTGTAATGCTACAAAAGTAACTTGGGCACGTTAAGTACTATAACAGAGTCAAGGTCACTCTGCACCTGAAACATGAAGGCTTAGAGAAGTCTGCTTCCCCAGAGGCCTGATGCAGCTTGGTTTACTGTTCCCAGTACTTGTAACCATTTTAGTATGCACTCTGTAAGCCCTTGCTTCCCCCAACAACGACAACAAAAAAAGTGAGAGGGGGGGAAATGCATTTATAGTTTTTATTTACTTAGTTAGTTTACTTTTTAGTGCAGATGGGGTCTTGCTATGCTGCCTAGGCTGGTCTTAAACTCCTGGCCTCAACAAATCCTCCTGCCTTGGCCTCTCAAAATGCTGGGATTACAAGTTTGAGCCACCTGATCCGGCCTATACTTTGGTGCTTTTAGTTTTTTCATGATGACAATTACTGTGTGGGGTCACCTACTTTGAGCTTTAAAAACTTCCTTTAGGGCTGGGCATGCTGTCTTATGCCAGTAATTCTAGCACTCTGGGAGCCCAAGGACAGACGGTTCAAGACCAGCCTGATCAACATGGTGAAACCCCATCTCTACTGAAAATACAAAAATGAGCTAGGCAAGATGGTGCGTGCCTATAATCCCTGCTACTTGGGAGGCTGAGGCAGGAGAATTGCTTGAACCTGGGAGATGGAGGTTGTGGTGATCTAAGATTGCACCACTGCACTCGAGCCTGGGCAACAGAGCGAGTCTCCATTTCAAAGAAGAAAAACAAAACAAAACCTCCTTTAGTACTTCTTTATAGACATTGGATGAGACAACCCCCCCAGCATGTAGCTCATCAGGCTCCTCAGGAAGAAGGAGCAGAGCAAAGTGGGAACTTCCAAGTCACCAAGATGTGGGCCTGAGTGGGGACTCTGTCCATTATTTAAAATAAGCACATATTTTCTTATCTTTAGCAAAGGATGTTTATTTGTAACAATGCCCTATAGACACTTTCCCTTCCAAACAGTGTAGGTATTTGATTCGTTACACATGCCTTCTTGGGCATGTCATGAGGGAACTGTGGTTTACATTTGAGCAGACACTGCGACACACTGGCCAGCTGTAGTCTGGTGTGAATTCACATGCACGTCCCAATTAATGCTCCTCCTCTTACTCTGTCGCCAAGCTGGAGTGTGCAAAGGCGCGATCTCGGCTCACTGCAACCTCGACCTCCTAGACTCAAGCGATTCTCCTGCCTCAGCCTCCGGAATAGCTGGGACTACAGGGACCCGCTGCCACGCCCAGATAATTTTTGTAATTTTAGTAGAGACGGGGTTCCACCTTGTTAGCCAGGATGGTCTCCATCTACTGACCTCATGATCCGCCCGCCTCGGCCTCCCAAAGTGCTGGGATTACAGGTGTGGGCCAGCGCGCCCGGCCTCCTTTATTCTTTTTTTTAAAAAATGGGGTTTCACCATATTGATCAGGCTGGTCTCGAACTCCTGACCTCAGCCTCCCATAGTGCTGGGATTACAGGCGTGCGCCACCGCGCCCAGCTTGCTTTACTCTTTTTTTTTTTTTTT
>NW_016107732.1:1699792-1702564 GCF_001604975.1 Cebus imitator | reverse complement strand
AAAAAAAAAAAAAAAAAAAATTTTTTTTAAAAGAAAAAAAAGGACTCCCGCCTCCTCAGCCCAACTTTGCGCCTCCAATTGATCCTCGCTTCCCCGAAGGCCTCTTCACATTTCGGGCCCGCCGGGACCCACCCCCGGTGTGAGGAGGGAGAAGGCAGGACCGTGACTCGAAGGGCGGAGGAGTGAACTGCGGCTGTGATCTGGGGAAGGAGGGAAACCCAAGGATGCCGGCACGTGCGTTGCAGTGAGAAGGGGTCTTGCAGATCGCTTCCAGAACCCAGGTTCGAATGCACACTCTGCCCAGCTGGTCAGCCTCCATTTCCCGATATGTCAGTCTGGACAGTGATGTTTCCAGCGTCTCGTGAAGCCCCCCTCTTGGCCCTTGGTCCCTCGGCCTGATCACGAGAGGGTGCCCCGACGACGGCCGGCGACGGGCCTGGCATGGGCAGGGACCTCTCCGACCCTCATTGAGGAAAGAATGGCGGAACCCGTAGACTGGACCCTGGCGTACCTCCTGCAAGGTGGGGAGGAGAGCTGGACACAGGATTTGGGAAAGGCTTGGGGAGCAGAGGCACCCTGAGCGTGATGGAGGAGGCAGTGAGACCAGAACCATGGCTCGGTCCGCTCAGCCTCCTGGACCCCATCTGCCCCCTGAAGTTGGTCCTCGCTCCCAACGTGCCCTGGTGCCACCTGGTACATAGAAGGCGCTCAGTAAACACTTGTGGATGAAGGAAAAAGATTTATTGTCGTCCATTTACAGAAAAGAGAATCAAAGGCTGTCCCATGCTGATCCCTGGCACCGGGCTTCACAAGTACCCAGACCTGCCAGAAGAAGCAAGTCTGGGGCCAACGTGCCAAGGGGCAGGGTGTACAGCAGTGATGGGGTGGGCAGAGGGAGGCTGGGAGGGCACAACTTCAGCTCTGAGGAAGAGAAAGAGGAGAGCTGAGGTCGGGCGAAGATGGGAGGCGTCCCCCTTGGTGGTTTCAGGCAGCTCCTTTGTTTAAAGGCAGTGGTAGACAGGCAGACACCTGGAACCTAAGTAGTAATGAGCAGACCAGATGCTCAGCAACCCCTAGGCTCAGTTATCAGCCTCATTTTACTGCAAGAGAGAATGAGGCTCCTGGCTCCAAGCTGGTAGAGTGCAGAAGCCACAAAAGCCCCTAGGAGGGAGCTGGTTAAGACAGAGAATGGGGTCAGCCCCACCCACTACCCTCAGCCCCACCCCTGGCCTCCCCAGGTCCCCCTGTCTTTGCAATAGGCTATGCCACTGGCTTCAATACCAGCTCTTGAGCATCCTTTAGGATACAGCTTCCTCCTCCAGACAGCCTTCCTGGACCACCCTCAAACACAGAGCATCCTCTCTCTTCTGTGCACCACCAGGCAAGGGCCCCTTTCTAACCCCTCTCCTTGGCCCATCTGGGTCAGATCTGCTATTGTACACCGCCACTCCTCTAGGTTGGGGTGGGACAGGGAGGCAATGAAGAGGATCTCAGATGCTATGGTAGGCAGAATAATGGCCTCCAAAGATATCCAGGTCTGAATCCTTGGAACTTGTGAATCTTTTACCTGACACCACAAAGTGGACTGTGCAGGTGAGATTAAATTATTGATCACGAGATGGGAGACTATCTTGGTTTATCTGGGTGGGTGCAACGTACACGTAGTGTCCTTAGAAGTGAAAGAGGGAGGCAGGAGGGTCAGAGAGATTTGAAGATGCTGCACTACTGGCTTTGAAGGAGCCAGGAACCAAGGAATGGAGCCCTAGAAGCTGGAAAAAACTAATGAAATGGATTCTCTCTTAGAGCCTGCAGAAAGAACTAGCCCTGTGGGCAGCTCAGCTTTAGCCCAGTGAAACTGATCGTGGACTTCTGAACTGCAGAACTATAAGATAATAAATGTGTGTTTAGCCAGGCACAGTGGCCCATACCTGTAATCCCAGCACTCTGGGAGGCTGAGGTGGGTAGACCACTTGAGACCAGGAGTTCAAGACCAGCCTGGCCAACAAGACGAAACCCTGTCTCTATTAAAAATACAAAAAGCTTAAGATATTTGCATGCCAGAGAAAAAAAAGAAAAAAAGTAAAAAAAAAATACAAAAAGCTGGGCATGGTGGTTTATGCCTGTAATCCCAGCTACTTGGGAGACTGAGGCAGGAGAATCGTTTGAACCCAGGAGGCAGAGGTTGCAATGAGCCGGGGTCACGCCACTGCACTCCAGCCTGGGCTACAGAGCAAGACTCTGTCTCAAACAAAATAAATAAATAAAATAAGGCCAGGCACGGTGGCTCACACCTATAATCCCAGCACTTTGGGAAGCCAAGGTGGGTGAATCACAAGGTCAGGAGTTCAATACCAGCCTGGCCAACATGGTGAAACCCTGTCGCTACTAAAAATACAAAAATTAGCTGGGCATATTGGCAGGTATCCAATAATCCCAGCTACTCAGGAGGCTGAGGCAGGAGAATTGCTGGAACCCAGGAGGTGGAGGTTGCAGAGCCAAGATTGCACCAGCGTGCACTCCAGCCAGCGTGACAGAGTGAGACTATTATTATTTAAAATAAATAAATTAAGAGCCGGGCGCGGTGGCTCAAGCCTGTAATCCCAGCACTTTGGGAGGCCGAGGCGGGTGGATCACGAGGTCAAGAGATCGAGACCATCTTGGTCAACATGGTGAAACCCCGTCTCTACTAAAAATACAAAAAATTAGCTTGGCATGGTGGTGCGTGCCTGTAATCCCAGCTGCTCAGGAGGCTGAGGCAGGAGAATTGCCTGA
>NW_016107732.1:1689417-1699747 GCF_001604975.1 Cebus imitator | reverse complement strand
ACCCAGGAGGCGGAGGTTGCGGTGAGCCGAGATCGCGCCATTGCACTCCAGCCTGGGTAACATGAGTGAAACTCTGTCTCAAAAAAAAATAAAAATAAAAAAAATAAAAATAAAAAAATAAAATAAATAAATAAAATAAACACGTGTTCTAAAGAATTGGGTTGGGGATATTTTGTCACAACAGCCAGATGAAATGAATAGACCACCAACTCTGATGCTCTCTGATCAGGTTCCTTCCCTATGAGGCTGGGCTGTGGCTGCCCAGTGACCCAGTACACTGGTCCCAGGCCCTGCGGGTGACATCAGCATGTGGGTGTGGGGAAGAACTGGTCTGGGAAGACATGCCTATGGACTCCCTAGTATTCCTCCTCTGGATCCCACCGGGAAGCAATAGCTCACACCAGAGCTAGCTCTAGGCAGTCCTGGGCCCAGGGTTCATTCCCAGGCTGCCTGGGTCACCTGCAATTCTGTCACTCCCCTGTTTGGCACCTACTGTATGTTGGTGCTGAGGACACACATAAACAAATCAAACAGGAGCCTCCAGCCACACAGAAGTCATGTTTCTCTTTGGAACATGCTGGGTGCCCATTCCCAAAATACAGCACTCCTCCCCAGAATAAAGTGAGGCAGGATGGGGGGGTGCAGGGCCTGGGAGGAGACAGAAGCCCCATGTTCAGTCTGCACAGAGGATAGCTGCCATCAACCCCCAATAACAAACCCAGGAAGACTTCTGAGAGGAAGAGGACAGGAGCCCACATGCCACCTTCCCTGGAGGCTGCTATCCGGAAGGCTCAGGCTTCACCTTGAGGCACAAGAAAGGAGGCTGGGTGACAGATGGAGCCCTGGAGGAAGAAGTGCAGGAACTGGCACCAAGATATTAACCAAGGGTGATGGGGACTCTGGTGGCCCGGGAAAGGGGCCAGGATCCCTGTGGCTAAGAAGGAGGTCCAGGACTCCCACTCCCACCGTTTTCTGCCTCTATCTGACTCCTGGGGTGAGCTTGGCCTCTCTGAGTCATGATGACCACAGCTGCACCACAGCATATTGAGAGAATCCTAGAAGCCACAACCCAGGGAAAAGTTGAGGCTCCCAGAGCAGCTGGGGACTTAGGATTGGGGTGGGAGCGAGTCTCTAAGATTCAGGTTCCTCCCCAGCCCTGGCCAGGACACCCTGCTCTCTTTTAAGCTGGAGCCCCAGGCCCAACCAGGTGTGCAGGATGCAACGATATGCCCGGGATCAGCAGGTAGACAGCTGGAGCCCACTCAGGCCCAGCCTGCAGGCAGTAGAAAAGAAACTCCAGACAGCGGAGTGGTGGGTCCCCTGCAATGGGCCAGTTGGAGGGACACGTGACCAGGGAATGATAGCAGCAGCAGCTCTGCCCTCCAAAGATAGGCGGGCCCCTGCCACCTGTAGCCAGTTCAAAAGATGAGTGGGTCAGGACCTTCGGCCTCTGGTGCTGATAAGGGTGCTCCCCCAGGCCTCTGGGGTGAGGATGACTGGGGACACTCCCAGCAGGACCCGTTCAAGGATATCTGTGGAGCTGCCTCTGGCGGGGTACCTGCATGGATGTTTGTCGGGGGTGTTCGCAGCTGGACTCCCACAAGGGATGAGGATTAGGATGCTTCCAACTGCACCCCCACGGAGTCTGGGTTCTGGACCAAGCCCCAGCAGGACCCTTACAGAAGTCATGGTTAGGGCACCCTCCGCCTGTAATCCCAGCACTGGACAGCCACAAGAATGGGGGTCGGGGTGTTACCAGAGGATCCCTGTGGGACGACTGTGGTGGCTGCTCCTTGAGAGGGACCTGCCCCATGGTGACAGTGCCACGGATGCTCGCTTCAGGCTCCAATCTGGAGAAACGGGTAAGTGCCGTGCACCCTGCTAAGGCCCCCAGATGACACGGAGGTGCCAGGCCTGGCTGTAGGACTGCAGCGCGGCTGCACTTACTGTGGGCGCCACAGCCTCCTTGCGCCCCGTACCCACGGGGTCCAGCTGGGGCCAGCCTCTGTGCCCCACGGGCTGTCCGGCTGCTTGTCCAGCATCCCCTTGGTCTCCGCCGGGTCCTCGGGTCCCTCCTCAGCCTCTGCCGGGTCCTCGGGACCCGCCTTGGGCTCCAGCACATCTTCTGCAGTTCCTGGCAGGGCCGCGTCCAGGTCAGGGCCCGTGGGGCGCGGCGTCCAGGCTGGGCTCCAGTGCGCCCCCGGCGTGGGCCTCGGCGGGAACCAGGAGAAGCCGGGCGCTGGGGCGAGCGCCACGAGCTGGGGCCGCGCGGGGCCGGAGGAGGTGGCGTGCGGAATGAGGAAGAAGATGTAGACGCCCGAGACCACAAGTCCCGCGGCCACCAGCACGGCCACCGCCACGGCCGCGTTGAAGACCCAGGCCGGGCTGTCCAGGGTCAGGCGGCGTGACAGCGGGCGGCCCAGGCGCAGAGGCGGCGGGGGCGGCGGGGCGCGCGGGGCCTGCGGGGCGCGGGACTTACGCGGCCCGGGTAGGGGCGGCGGCGGCCGCAGGTAGAGGAGACCTCGGCGCCTGTCGAAGCGCACGGAGCCCTGGCGCGAGGGCGGCGCACGCGCGTCGCGGGGCAGGAGAGCGGACTGCGTGGGCAACGCGGGCAGTCCGCGGCGGGGGGCCAGGCGCGTGGGCGCGCGGCACACCGGGCAGGCCACCGCGTCGCCGCCGCCCGCCGTGGCCAACGATAGGCGCGCCAGGCACTCGAGACAGAAGACGTGGCCACAGTCCAGGCGCTTGGGCAGCTTGAACATGCCGTCGAAGGGCGACACGCAGATGAGGCACTCCACAGGGGAGGCGGGGAGCAGGACGGGGCCGGAGCCTGGGCTGCAGCCTCCCTCCTCCTCTTCCTCGTCCTCGTCTTGGTCCTCCCCTCTGCTCGGGGAGCGGGGTGCAGAGAGCGAGCCTGGGGAGCTGGGACCCGAGCCCTGAAGGGCCCGGGAACGGCGGAGCCAGGGCGGCCGAGGGCAGGGCATCCGGACGGACCTGCGAGGAGAGGGCAGTCAGGTAGGGAAGGAGGGGTGGAGCATGGAGCCGCTTCTGAGACCAGCAGAACTCCAGGGGAAGACTGGGGACTGGACTTTGCAGAGGAGCCCCCAGTAGCAGGACCTTCCCGAGAAGTGTGTGTGTGGCTAGCGTCAAGGAGCAGAAGAGATGGGGAGACCCACGGGGGACCAGTTCCTGAACTGGAAACGGGGAGACAGACTGGAGCTGAACACAGTCACGGGGAGGACACGAGACAGGGATGGAAAGGACCCAACCCACAGAGGCGCAGAAAGGGACCCTTGGAAGAACTCAGCAGACAACCTGGAAGACCATGCAAGACTCCCGTGAACAGACATGGACACCTAGGCAAGGGGAAGGATCCCAGCTGCTGAGAAGCCCAGCACAGGGCCAGGGGCTGTCCAGAGAAATGACAGACCCCAGCCAGGCTGTGGGACCCTACCTACCTGTGGACACCTCCTCCCTCTGGCCAGTGGCGTGTCCCTGCCTGTTCTGACCCGTCTCTGGCCTACCTGCAGCTGGGTTCAAAAGTACCCTCCCAGGAGGAGGGTGCTCATCTGGGGCCACCCATCTAGGTTCCAGATACCCGCTGGACCCGTTTGACTGCCTGCCCCGCCCCCTGGGCCAGCCCCACCAGGGTGAACACCAAGCCTGCCTTGGTGAGATGCTGGGGGTGGTGGAAAGGTGATGGCACAGGGTGGGCGGGCTTGGGCCCACCCCACCCATCAGAACCTGATGAATCTTCTACAGGAGTCACCAGCCTGTGGCCCTGGGTGGGTCCCAACCCATGTCAGCAGCCTGATGACACTGCATTCACACTGGTGGACGGGAACCTGTACAGCCCGTGGAAACTGGGTGTACAGGCCCAGGCTGCAGCCACAACCAGTATGGCTGGGGAGGTAACCAGGAGTGCAACCTACACTCCAAGAGGTGAAACCAGAGGTCTGCAACAGTGTGGCCCAAACACCTGAACTTTCCTTGTCTCTCCAGGGCTACCTCAACAAGCCTCTCAGGATGGCCTTGTAACTACCCAGAACTCACAGGCACCCAAGTCACCCACCCACCCAGACCACAGCGATAATTCATGTCCCAGAAGTTATGGACAATCCCATCTGTCTCATTTCCAATACCCGCTGGGACACTCCAGGCAGCCTGGCCTACCACTAGTGCCCCACCTGCCAGCCCTGGGGTGCCATGATTCTGAGTCAGCAATGCTTCCAGGTCCCCACAGGGCCACACGTCAGGAAGGTGAGCAACTCCCGAAGCCACCAGGGCCATGCCACCCACACCCTCCACTGAAGACAGACAACGGCACAAGTGGGTGGGGCTGCCCCAAAGGGCAGACAGTTTTATTGGGCAGCAGCTGGGAAAATCAGCGGTTGGACTTGGCCACACGCTCCAGCTCGTCCTTCTTCTTGATGGCATAGGAGTTGGAGGAGCCCTGCAAGGAAACAGACAGTTTTAAATCTGAAGGACCCCCACCAAATGCCCCACTTAAGACCCCTCCCACCAGAGTGCCCTCATCCACCTTGGCAGCATTGATGAGCTCATCTGCCAGGCACTCAGCAATGGTCTTGATATTCCGGAAGGCAGCCTCACGAGCGCCTGTGCACAGCAGCCAGATGGCCTGGGGAGACAGCAGGGGTCAGGCTAAAATGACAGGCTTCGGTCCTCCAGCACCCTGGGCCCACCCTCAACAGATGCTGGCAGCCATGCTGTCTCCCATAGGTCCACTGAGACAAGATGTTAGGGGAGACGACATCATGCCAGATTTGTAATCAGAAAGAGGGCCACAAGAGCAAGTGTCCAGAAACACACACATAGAGGCTGATGTTGGGTCCCCAATGACAGGAGATTGAGACCTGCCTCAACAGCAAAATGCTGTATAGCCTGGTGTGATGCTTGCACCTGTAATCCCAACACTTTGGGATGCTGAGGTGAGAGGATCACTTGGGCTGCGAGTCTGAGACCAGCCTGGGCAACCCCATCTCTACAAACAACAGAAAAACCCCTACAACAAAAAATGCAGCCAGGTGTGGTGGCTCACGCCTGAAACCCTAGCACTTTGGGAGGCTGAGGGGGCAGGATCATTTGAGACCTGGTGTTCAAGAACACCCTGTGAAACAGAGAGACCCCATCTCAGTCATTTCTAAAAAAAAATTTTTAAAGGGGGGGGGAAGGCAATATATATGCTCTTAATTGGGACCCCCAATTGACAGCCGGCCACTTTAAGGGACATTCTGGGGACAGATGCATAAATGGAATAATGACTAATCTGATTATTCTATCCCTGTTAAAATCCTTCCGGGGGGATGGGTGACGACGGGGATAGGTCATCCCTGTTTTTAAGATACCTGTTGCATTAAGGGGAAAATTACTGTAATGTCTGCAATTGATTCTTAAACTGCCCAATTAAAAAAAAGTACATTGCACACATAGTGTAAAAATATACACCCAAATGAAAGAAGACCTCAGCCAAATGTGGTCCAGAAGGCCCAGAGTCTGGATCTGCCCCCATGGAGGGTGGGAATCCAGGAAGGCTTCCTAGAGGAAGTGATGTTGCAGGTAAAACATCCAACAGAGACAAGCCTTCCTGCCCCAGGCAGACTCCACCCACTCCTGTGGCTGTGTCCACCCTCCCACGTGCATAAGCCCTCTGCTCACCTGATTCACCCTGCGCAGTGGGGACACGTCCACAGCCTGTCGTCTCACAGTTCCGGCTCGCCCAATGCGTGTGGAGTCCTCCCGGGGACCACTGTTGATGATGGCGTTTACCAGGACCTGCAGAGGGTTCTAGAGAGAAGGGGGCTCTGAGCCCGACATCCAGCCCCATGCATTCCTCCCCCATTCTCACCCCTAAAACAAGAGTGAGCACACCACACAGCGGATAAGCCTGGCATACACACCACGGGGCTTTGGGGTGTACTGAAGGCACAGCTGCCATCAGAGCCCTACCTCGCCTGTGAGCAGGTGGATGATCTCGAAGGCGTGCTTGACGATGCGTACAGTCATGAGCTTCTTGCCATTGTTGCGGCCATGCATCATCATGGAGTTGGTGAGGCGCTCCACGATGGGGCACTGAGCTTTGCGGAAGCGTTTCGCGGCATACCTCCCTGCACTGTGAGGCAGGTACTTGGCATACTTCTCCTTCACTGCAATGTAATCCTGGGGCAGCAGAGAGCAGAAAATAAAGGGAAAATGGTCAGGAGCATCATGGGCCTTGGCCAGGAATCAGAGGAGGAAACAAGAACCCATTTGAGGTAGTCCGACAGCTGTCTGGGATCCTGCTATGCCTTTCCAGGGGACTTGGATGTGAGCCCCATGCACCATGAGGAAAAAACCTGGAACAGGTGACTTTACTAAGTCACCAAAAAGGATACTTACTTCATAATGAATGAAAGAGAGTAGGAATCTAAGGAGACTAGAGCCCATGATTCCAGTTTTCTAAAACGGCATTCCTCTAATTCTGCACTATAGGACATTTTGGACCACATTGTTTGAAGGGTTGTCTTGCATACTATAGGATGTTTAATAGCATCTGTTATGCAACTGGCAACCCCTTCAATTTTTTTTTTTTGAGGGAGAGTCTAGCTCTGTTGCCTAGACTGGAGTGCAGTGGTGCAATTTTGGCCCACTACAACCTCCACCTCCTGGGTTCAAGTGATTCTCCTGCCTCAGCCTCCAGAGTAGGTGGGACTACAGGTGCATGCCACCGCACCCGGTTAATTTTTTGTATTTTTAGTAGAGACAGGGTTTCACTGTGTTAACCAGGTCAGTCTCAATCTCCTGACCTCGTGATCTGCCCACCTCAGCCTCCCATGCTGGGATTACAGTCGTAAGCCACCATGCCTAGCCCAAATTTTTTTCCCCCCTCAAGACTGACTCTTGCTCTGTCACCCAGGCTGGAGTGCAAAGGTGCAATCTTGGCTCACTGCAACCTCCACCTCCTGGGTTCAAGAAATTCCCCTGCCTCAGCATCCCGAGTGGTGGCATTACAGGCAAACGCCACCATGTCAGGCTAAATTTTTGTATTTTCAGTAGAAATGAGGTTTCTCCATATTGTCCAGGCTGATCTTGAACTCCCGACCTCAGGTGATCTGCCTGCCTTGGCCTCCCAAAGTGCTAGGATTACAGGCATGAGCCACTGGGCTGGGCCTCCAGCCTGTTTTTTTTTGAGATGGAGTCTTGCTCTGTTGCCCAGGCCTGATTGTAGTGGTATGATCTTGGCTCACTGCAACCTCCACCTCCCTGGTTCAAGTGATACTCTTGCCTCAGCTTCCCAAGTAGCTGGTAATGTGTCACAACGCCTTACTGATTTTTTGTACTTTCATTAGAGATGGGGTTTCACTATATTGGTCAGGCTGGTCTTGAACTCTTGATCTCAAGTGACCCATCCACCTCAGCCTTCCAAAGTGTTGAGATTACAGGCATGAGCCACTGTGCCTAGCCCAATCACCTTCGGTTTTGACATGTAAAAATAGACATTGCTAAGTATCCCCTAAGACAGGGGAACCACCACCACAGAGTGAGAAAGTTTTTTGGTTTAGTTTTTTGAGACAGTCTCACTCTGTCTCCCAGGCTGGAGTGAAGTGGCGCGATCTAGGCTCACCGAAACCACTGCCTTCCAGGTTCAAGCGATTCTCCTGCCTCAGCCTCCCCAGTATCTAGAACTACAGGTACACGACACCATGACTGGCTAATTTTTTATTTTTAGTAGGGATGGGGTTTTGCCATGTCGGCCAGGCTGGTGTCAAACTCCTGACCTCAGGTGATCCGCCCCCCTGAGCCTCCCAAAGTGATGGGATTACGGGCGTGAGCCACCATTTGTTTTTGAGACAGAGTCTCGCTCTATCACCCAGGCTGGAGTGCAATGGCACCATCTTGGCTCACCACAACCTCTGCCACCTAGGTTCAAGCTATTCTCCTGCCTCAGCCTCCTGAGTAGCTGGGATTACAGGTGCATGCCACCATGCCCAGCTCAGTTATTATTATTATTTTTTTGAGATGGAGTTTCACTCTCGCTGTCCAGACTGGACAAGTCCCAAGCAGCTGGAACTACAGGCATGCGCCACCACATGTGACTAATTTTTTTGTAGTTTACGAGATGGAGTTTCACCATGTTGGTCAAGCGGGTCTTGAACTCCCGACTTCAGGTGATCCACCCACCTCAGCCTCCCAAAGTGCTGGGATTAGAGGCATGAGCCACCATGCCTGGCCCAGAACAACAGCTGCCTTCCTATACTATACAGACATAGCCATCCCTCCACGAAAATGTAAAAAATGCCAAAAAGTTAACCTTGCATGTGTAAAAGGGAAGAATGAGGGGAGCTATGTGTATTCAAAGGAGACTGCTGTTGACAGTTCCATTACAAAATGTCCCCAAGGCCATCCTTTCACTTGCCTCTGAGAATAGACACAATTACCTGTTTCTACAAATACAAGGAATGTTTGAAAAAGAACACACGACACCAAAACTTACACTCCTATTTCACAGTCTGGCTGCAAGAAACACACCCCCTCCACCCAAAAAAAAAAAAAAAAAACCTCACAGTCCACTGTCTACCCCAAGAGAAGCACCTGCACAAACAGACAAAGAAAGGCATTCATGGAGGGTTTTCAATATGCAGCAAAAAATTCCAAACACCAAATTTCCCAGCAAGGGTTTGGCCCAACAGTGGAACCCTGCACAGGTGTTTAAATCACAGTGAACTCCCATCAATGTTTATTTCCCTAGCAGAACAGGCACTTAATAACGTTTAGTAGAACAAGGGATAGGGAACAATAATACATATTTTAAGTGCATTTCACAAAAGTTTTAAAAAGAAAAGTAACACATAAAAATGAATAACAGAGGCCAGGTGCGGTGGCTCAAGCCTGTAATTCCAGCACTTTGCAAGGCTGAGGCGGGTGGACTACCTGAGGTCAGGAGTTTGAGACTAGCCTGCCCAACATGGTGAAACCCATTCTGTATTAAAAATACAAAAATTAGCCAGGCGCGGTGGCTCAAGCCTGTAATCCCAGCACTTTGGGAGGCCGAGACGGGTGGATCACAAGGTCAGGTATTTAAGACCAGCCTGACCAACATGGTGAAACCCCGTTTCTTTAAAAACAAAAACAAACAAACAAAAAAAAATTAGCCCGGCATGGTGGCATGTACCTGTGGTCCCAGCTACTAATTAGGGAGACTGAGGCAGAAAAATCACTTGAACTCAGGAGGTGGTGGTTGCAGTCAGCTGAGATCTTGCCACTGCATTCCAGCTTGGGCAACAGAGCGAGACTCTCTCTCAAAAATAAAAATAAGAAAAAATAAATACAAAAATTAGTTGGGCATGGTGGTGGACACCTGTAATTTCAGTTACTTGGGAGGCCTACTTACACCTGGGAGGTGGGGGTTGCAGTGAGCAGAGACTGTGCCACTGCAGTTCAGCGTGGGCAACAAGAGCAAAACTCTGTCTCAAAAAAAAAAAAATATTAATAATAATAATAATTAATTAATTACATAAAATGTTTGTGGACCCCCTGAAATAAACCCATGAAGGAAAGAAATCAAAGATCTACAAGATATTCAGAGTGAAAAACAAGGCCGAATTATCCACTAGGCCTACTGCCTAAGTTCCAAGACATCTTTACAGACAACAAAAAAGTTTTCATTCTTTCCAAAACAAAAAGTAGCAAGTTTGGTGGCATGCACCTGTGGTTCCCGCTAGTTGAGGATCCCGAGCCCAGGTGTATTGAGTCTGCAGAGAGAACTGTGATCATGCCACCGCACTCCAGTCTGGGTGACAGAGATCCTATCTCAAACAGAGAAGTGAATAAAGTACAACCCAAATTATATTCATCTTTATACCAATGCAGTCACAAAATATAATTTCAAATATTTTCTTTTAATTGAGGAAGGGCTCACAGAAGCAAAAGTTCCTAAGGCCCACAATATTCATAATGGTGCCCCGGTGGGGAGGGGACAGAAGGGGTTTGTAAAACTGTACAGAGTAGGAACAAATTAGGACAACTCAAAACTTCCCAATTCCAAAACTTAATATAAGACAGGAAGGTGTGGTACTGGCATAAAGACAGACATACAGACCAATGGAATATAACTGAGCATCCATAATGAAACCCATACATCTATCGCCAGCGGATTTTTAACAGGTGCCCAAGGCCATTCAATTGAGGAAAAAAATAATCCCTTTAAGAGATGGTGCTGCCGGGCGCGGTGGCTCAAGCCTGTAATCCCAGCACTTTGGGAGGCCGAGGCGGGTGGATCACGAGGTCAAGAGATCGAGACCATCCTGGTCAACATGGTGAAACCCCGTCTCTA
>NW_016107732.1:1684993-1689243 GCF_001604975.1 Cebus imitator | reverse complement strand
AAAAAAAAAAAAAAAAAAAAAAAAAAAAAAAGAGATGGTGCTAGATAATTAGATATTCATATGCAAAAGAATGACAGTGGATGTT
Organism: Cebus imitator; assembly: GCF_001604975.1. NCBI lineage: Eukaryota > Metazoa > Chordata > Mammalia > Primates > Cebidae > Cebus > Cebus imitator. Next base: position 1,689,158 of record NW_016107732.1, on the reverse strand, counting down.
GTATGTGTTTTTACTACAAAAATGGTAACAAAAATACCTATGTCAGATGTGATGCTCCTTTTTTAAAATTTATTTTGGTGTCGTGACTCTGTTCCTTCTGATTAAACAGTCGTCTCACGACAAAAGTCGTAGTAATCCTTGAACAGGACATAAGAAGGGATGTGGTAGATGTGGTGGTGGTGGTGGGATGCCTTCTTTACCTGTTATGACCTCTATTCTTGACTTAGTGGCACAGCAACAAGTTTGATGTGTTCCTTCTTGGAATAATATCAGCCCTCAGCCAGGAAGGCCCAAGTCCCCCTCACCTGCAGGGAAATGTCATTGATCTGCACATCATCAGTGCTCCACTTCCCGAAGAGCTTAATGTCAGGGGTCTCTGCTACCGCTGGTGCTGCTGTCTCCCACTCGGTCATCCTGGGACAAGGTGACGACAGGAAAAAAATGTCAGAGCCCAGCTGGCGTGGATCAGAGGCACACTCATCCCAATTCTGAGGCTAGCCGCCATCCAGTGTTGAACTGGGGCATTGCAAAGGACCAAGAAAGGCTGTGAACGTGTTCTCCAAGAACTAGAAAAATTACACAGCTCTGAGCAAGAAGCATCTGTCTTTCACCTAGAACCCCTGGGCCCAAGACTTGGCAGTCATCAGTCAACAGCTGCCGCGTAGGACCAAGGTATAATGCCTCAGCAGATGTCAAATGTCCTGACATTGCAACGGTTGTAATTCAAACCCCAACCATTTACATCCTCTTTGACCCAAGGCAACATTCTGCCTAGGATTGTTTCCTTGGCCCTGAAGAGATCGTTATATGACATCAAGGACCACGGTAGGTACCATGTGGCACAGTCAACCCAAAGGTTTTGATTCTTTACTGACGGTGTGAAGGTTCTAGGAGCTTCTATTAACAAGGGAAAGTTACACAGCAAAAAGGCGCACCGTGTGTCTAAGAATGGAAACTTCCTATCTCAAGAGTGCAACTGTACAGTCCAAACCAAGATCCCCGAGCCCCGCCATGCGGAAAAGCTAGAAGCGGCGGAGCAAACGGAAGTCAAGAGTTACTCGTCCCACACCCGTTTCTTCGTTCTTTTTTCCGGATGCAGAAGTCAGATCTAATGAAAAAAGGCTCAGGCCGCCGGACATGATCCCCGAAAGACCCTGAACCGTCCCAGCGACCACCGATCCTAAGGCGGTCTCACCTGAGAGCACAGCTTCAGCGTCTCTCTCGCTCGGCGAGGAACACGCGCCGCTCTGGTACAGACAGGAAAAGGCCGCGCGCAGCGATCCAAGGCTTTTAACTGGAGGAAAACTTCCGGGTCAGCAGGGGCGACGCCTGCGTAAAAGGTCATCGCGTCCCTTCGGGCCAATCCGGAGGAAGGATGTAGAGGAACGTTTTGGGCGAGACGGAACTTATGCAGCCCAAGCGCATGCGCACTTGCAGAAGCGGACCTAGAAGCGTGCCTGGCGGATGTCGGCTATCCAGTGCTTGCCCTAGCTTGTGGACGCCTGCACAAGCGCAGAGATCTCCCTGAGGCCAAGGCCGCCATGTCTAATAAGGGAAGAGGACCGGCCCGCCCTCGTTTCTTTGTTCGGCTGCTGACCTTAAGTCCCACCTGCCGCGGGAGTAGCCAGTTCAGTTCCCTCTGGTTCCTCGCCGGGCCACAGCCGCCTCACAGACACGCGCGCAATGCGGCCCTGGGTTGGCGGAGTAGGGCCCAGTGGTCACTGCCGCCCTCCACAGGTCCGGGTCGCTGCGCGCATGCGCGTGTCCACACGTAGCCCCCCCCCCCCCCCCCCCCCCCTCCCCCGCCGCAACCTCCCGGCCCAGGAGTCCCACGCTTTCGTGTACTGGGTCCTGAGCCTCGGACTGGGTCTTTTTCCCGCTGGACCCCTCCTGTCATACCACGCTGGGGACCCCCACAACCTCCGCGCCCTTCACCTCTGCTGTGCAGTAATCGCGCGCGTGGAAGAGGGGAGACCTGGCACTAGGGCCCGGGGTCGCAGCGGCGGGAGCAGCGCCACCCGTCTCGGGGTGGAGCGCGGAGGGAGCCTACAGTCTACGCGCGGTGTCCTGGAGGAGGGGGTCAGTAGGTCGGGGACCCTTCGTGTTTGTCCTTGCGTTCTCCACGGCCGGGGAGCTCACGCGAGGGCTTGCAGCCCCCTGCCCTCAGGGCTCCCGTCACGAGGCTCTCGTGTCTACCGACCTGGCTCTCAGGGGTGCCTCTTGAACGGGCCGATCTCTCCAAGGCTGAAAGGAAGGATAGAAGATTAAGCCATAAGATGAAGGAGGTGATTCCCACAAGCACACAATCCGCTGCCCCCCACTTCTGTCGCTTCCCCCAGCTGCTCCTAGTAGGGCCTCTGAACCGCTCAGCCCTGAGTGGGGGCAGACAGCGAACCCTCTCAGGGCGTGAGCTAATGCGTGATGAAGGACGTGGGCCTTCAGCCCAGGGTCCTCATCCGTGTGTGGAATTGGCACGGTAGTGAGTGCCCCAGCTCACACTACTCACTTGGCCACCCTGGCGGCCAGTGTGAACAGTCTGCCGGCCCATGACCCCTTCATACTCCTCTGCCTGTCCCAGCCTCTTAGACCTAGGCTCATGAGCAGAACTGGGCGTTTCCTGACGTAGCCACAACGGTCACTGTCTCTGCCTGCAGCATGCATAGATGTGGCCTTTCCGAAGTCAGACTCTAGGACCACATGGAGCTGCTCTGTCTTTGATGCCCACCTCTGCTTCCAAGGGGGTGTCCCTCCAACTCGGGATTCCAAGGGCCCAGCCACTTGACCCAGGGCAGGCTTTTCACAGTCCCAGGGCTGGGCTTGCCCCCTACCCCCACCCCTGAGGCATGCACATAGCAGGTGCCCAGCAGCTTTTTTTTCACTGCCTGACTGTAAAGCCTCTTCTTACCCCAATTGCAGGGGTGTTTCTGTCCCAACACTGCTGATGACTCCGCACAGTGGGTTCCTAGAATCGTGGTCAGTCACAGCTCATGAAAGGACACATGCCCTGAAGCTCACCTGGTCAGGGGGTCAGACCTCAGCCTCTGGTTGGGGGGCATGGCCGACCGTTGCCTCCCATGGCTTTTACCCCTGCTCTCCATCCTGTGCAGAGCATCAACCTTGGGGCTTCCACTCGTGTCTGTGTGATTGCAGGAAGGACTAGTGGGGTTCTCCCTGGTCCTGGGTGAGGGGCATGGAGGGTGCTGGTTGTAGGGAGGCTGGGAGCAAACAGGCAGCAGTCATCAGGACAGTGGGCCCACTCCTTTGAACCTGTTTTCCCCTTCAGTGTGGAAATGAGAATGCAATCAGGTGAGGTCAATGTGAACCCTGTGGCCTGGCCACCATGGTCACTTAATAATGGACATCTTTATAGACCTCATGAGAATGACCCACCATGGTGCAGAGGGCAGGTGCAGGGTGGGGTGAGGAATACTGCAGAGCCAAGACTCATGCACCCCCCTGCCAGGCCCAGGGTGGTTCAGCCTCCCCAGGTCCCCAGGGTGCTAGGACAAGGTGCAGAGTCTGACCCCATAGGTCTAGGGCTGCTGGTGCTGTGTTCTTCCGCCTGGATGAGGACCCCAGGGACTCTGCAGAGACCCATCTCACTTCCTGGTACATTGTGTCCATCCTGAGTGACTGGCCCCAGACTGGACTCCACACTTCTGAGAAGGCACCCTCTGGGCCCTGCTGGGCCACCTGGCCACTGTCCAGGCAGTCACTTCACCTGTCCTCTCTACCAGCCACAGTCTTTTATTGTCAGTTGCTTTTATTCCCTTGTGATGGCTCCTTAATGCCCTTACTGGCTCCTTTGTTTTCTGTTGAAGTCTGGAGCCTAATTATCAACTCATTTGGAGTGTGCTGGATTCAGTCCACCCAGCTGCCTGGCAGAGCCAAGCCTGGCCCTGGCACATCCCAAACCTGGTATTGTGCCCACGGCTGATTCTTCATGGGCTACTTTGGCCTAGCCACTATCTGCTCCCATGGGATGCCCACCTATAATGGATTGAATGGCAGCCCCCCAAAAGTTCATGCCCTAATACCCAGACCCAGTGAATGTGACCTATTGGAAAAAAAAATTTTTGCAGATGTAATTTAGTCAAGGATCCCGAGATGAGATCATCCTGGATGAATGGGGTGGACCATAAATCCAGTAACAGGTGTCTTTATA
>NW_016107732.1:1657218-1684003 GCF_001604975.1 Cebus imitator | reverse complement strand
CAGGATGGTCTCGATCTCTTGACCTCGTGATCCACCCGCCTCGGCCTCCCAAAGTGCTGGGATTACAGGCGTGAGCCACCGCGCCCGGCTATTTTTATTTTTTATTAGAGACGGGTTTCTCCATGTTGGTTAGGCTGGTCTTCAACTCATGTCTGTGAAGACCCTCCCGTGTGTTATGAGCAGATGTCGCATTTCCTTCCCGTAGTCTTTTGCATAAGCTCCCTTTACGAGAGCCTTACACAAACTCTATGTTGGGAAGAGTTGTGAGACCAAAGCAGTTTTTCTTTTCTGCTTTGCAGCCACAGTGTAGTGTTCCAAGGTTGTAGGGCACTCTCAGTTGGTCTTTACCAATAGGCCTCCTGTTACCACTTGATCGCTGCTTTTATTTTACTACACCATAGTTTGGATTTGATTCGTGGAACAAATCTCAGTGTATAAAAGGCAAAGCAAGCTTGTAACCATTTAAGTAAACAGGTTTGCCCCTGGCCATCTTTTTCCACAGCTGAAATTGAGGGGTGCAAGGCAAAAAATGGGGGAACAAATGGGGACCTGGATTTTCGGGGTCCCGGAGGCAAGAATTAGCTAGAGATGAATACTACGGAAACTCAGAGGTATGAAATGGGACAGAATAAGGCTTCTGGACTTGGGGTAGCTCGAGATTGATATTTAGAAAAGTATGGATCACGGAGCTGGAAGAACTTGGTTATGGGGATAGGGGAAGTCTAAGCGCACAGTTCAGGTATTTTGGGGGCGTCCTGGTACAACTCGGTCCTGTCCGGAGTCTCTACATTAGGCCCCCTCGGCCTCCTAGGACCCTGGCACCAGCACCGAGCACGGGAGTGTGGGATGGCGTGCAGCATCTCCAGGGCAATGGCCAATCCCATGAAGGCGCCAGAAGACAAAAGTCTCCACCCACACTCCTCGCAAGATGGCGGGAGAAAGGTCAGGGGAGATTGGCAGTTACTAAGGTAAATGACGCGCAGTGCCCCGGGACAGTGATGGCTGCCTCCTCTCCCGCCCCATTCTCGGCTGCCGAATTCCCGGCCAAGTTGGGACACGACTCGGAGCGGAACTGCATTTCCCGCAAGTCTCGGCGCTGGCCCCCACAGGCCTTTCCCACCGGTTCCTTCAGGCCCTAAGAAGGCGGGAAGAGGCGCTGAGCCCGGGGCCCCTCTGGAGCGCCCCACCTGGTGGGAGGAATCCGGACACTGCGCGGGTCGGTAGAGCCATCGAGACCGCAGTCCTCCGGGCGCCCAGAGCAACGTCCCAGGGAGTCTCTGAGGGACTAGCCGCTGGCCTCTGCCCTTGAGTTCCGGGTGGGGTCGAGCTGTTGGTCCGGCCGCAGGATCTGGCTCGGGCAGCCCCGAGAACCGCGGCCCGGAGTGGGCGACAGGCTGGGGCCGCTGCCGCGTCAGCACCCGGGTCGGAGGCCGCTCAGAGGGTTGGCTAAGCGCCCGAGGAGCCGCCCGTGACCCCACGCGGGAGATTCCCTTTGCCGGTTGGAGGTCGGGGAGGGCGCCCTGCCCCCGCGGCCCGGAGTCTGCGTGGGCCCAGCGCGGGCCTCAGTGTTCCCTTCTGTAAAGTGTGGATAATGCAGCCATCCCTGTCCCTCTATAAACCAGGGTCTGCATTGAAAAGCCCAGTGATGACCCCGGGCACTAAAGCTGGCGGATTCCTGGACTCTAACGCTGGGAATTGGGCCCACTCCAGGCTGCGAGGTGATGCACAGCCACCTCCTCTCTGCGCCGCCGCTTCCCCATCTGTAAAATGGTCGGGATGCCGCTGCCTTTCTAAGCTTGGTGCAAGGACTGGCTGGGCGCGGTGGCCCAAAGTGTAATCCCAGCACTTTGGGAGGCCGAGGCTGGCGGATCAGCTGCGGTCAGGCGTTCAAGACTAGCCTGGCCAACCCCTCCCTCTCGGAAGCTCCCACATTGATTTGTTACTTATTTGGCTTGCTTTCCTCTTTGTTTTTTGAGCCAGGGTATTTTCTCTTACCCTCGCTGGAGTGCAGTGCTGCGATCACGGCTCACTGACGCCTCCAACTCCTGAGCTCAACCGATCCTACCACCTCAGGCTCCCAAACTGCTGGAATCACAGGTGTGGGCCACCGCACCTGGCCGACTTCTCATTTATTTGAATGATTCGATTGGACTCAGGCTCTCAGTGGGCCAAGGAAGGCAAGGCCCTTACCTCTAGGATGGTACCTGTATAGTGTAAGGCCAACTTCCTGTCAGGTCTTCACAGAGTCCGTGGCCACAGGTTTGGGGCTGACAGGTGGGCCCTAAAAGAGGGCCTGCCCAAGATTGCACAGTCTTTGGTCACAGGACAAACGTGCAAAGTGTGGACACAACAGACATTGTGGACCTGAGTGTTCATACCTGCTCCTTCCTGGCTGCTATCATGGACAAGTGAACCTTTTTTTGTTTTGAGACTGAATTTTGCTTTTGTCGCCCAGGCTTGAGTGCAATGGCGGATTCTCCACACACTGCAACCTCTGCCTCCCTGGTTCAGTTCATCTAAAATTGGTTATTCAGGCCAGGTGCAGTGGCTCATGCCTGTATTCCCAGCACTTTGGGAGGCCAAGGGAGGAGGATTACTTGAGGCCAGGAGTTCAAGACCACCCTGGGCAATTCAGTGAGGCTCCATCTCTACAAAAAATTTTAAAAATTAGCTGGATGTGGTGGTGTACACCTGTAGTCTCAGCTGCTCAGGTGGAAGGCTGAGGTGGGAGGATCCTTTAAGCCTAGGAGTTCAAGATTGCAGAGAGCTATAATCAAACCACTGCACTCCCACTTGGGAGACAGACCCCCATCTCTAAAAACAGAAAACAAAAATGGTGCAGGGCACGATGACTCATGCTTGTAATCCCAGCACTTTGGGAGGCCAAGGCAGGTGGATCACGAAGTCAGGAGGTTGAGACCATCCCGTCCAACATGGTGGAACCCCATCTCTACCGAAAATAAAAAAAATTAGCTGGGCGTGGTGGCACGTGCCTGTAATCCCAGCTACTCGGGATGCTGAGGCAAGGGCATCGCTTGAACCAGGGCGGTGGAGGTTGCAGTGAGCTGAGATCACACCACTGCACTCCCTCTGGGCGACAGAGCAAGACTCCGTCTCAAAAAAAAAAAAAAACAACAGAAATAGCTCCCTGAGAGGCGGAGGTTGTGGTGAGCCAAGATCGCGCCATTGCACTCCAGACTGGACAAGGAGTGAAACTCTGTCTTGGCCAAGCGCTGTGGCTCACGCCTGTAATCCTAGCACTTTGGGAGGCCGAGGTGGGTGGATCAGGAGTTCAAGACCAGCCTGGCCATCATGGTGAAACCCCACCTTTAAAAAAAAAATAAAAAATAAATAAAGAAAAAAAAAAGAGTGAAACTCTGTCTCAAAAAGAAAGAAAGAAAGAGATCCCTGAAATCAACTCCTGGGCTCAAGGGTTCCTCCCACCTTAGCCTCCCCAGCAGTGGAGACTACAGGCACACACCATCTCACCTGGCTAATTATCATTGTAGAGAGAAGGTCTACCTGCATTGCCCAGGCTGGTCTTGAATTCCTGGCCTCAAGCTATTCTCCTGCCTCCGCCTTCCAAAGTTCTGGAATTATAGTCATGAGCCACCACACCTGGCCTGCATCCTGTGTTTTCATGTGGTAACTTTAGTGTGGAGTCTTAGATCCTCAGAGGCCTTTGTGAAGGCTGAATGGAGAAGAAGACTCAAAAGGCCCCTCGACTCCCACATTAACTCAAACAAGTGATTTACATCGATTCACTTGTTTGTGCTTGGAATCATTTTTTGAAAAGGAAACTTGACAGCATCACCTGAAACATAAAACCATGTGCTAGAGGAAGGGTCAAGGGATGAAGTGGAAGAGCAGACAGACTGCAGGATTTGCTAAGTAACTGGCCCCCAGACACAGGCTAGGTGGGGCTGGGGATGGAGGCAAGTCCATCTCCTGGATTTCTGGCTGCAAAACTGGCCATGTCCAGCCACGGAAGATGAGGTTTTGAGGGAGGAGCTTCTTGTGCCTGGGAGTCAGGTCCAGCTATAGGGCTTTAGACACTTCTCAGTCCTGCAGAAGTTCAGAGGGTCAGGCAGGTCCCCAAGAGGAAAATGTCCATTCTCCCCACGACAGCCGGGGAGCCTGTTACAAACTAAGTCAGATTTCATCCCTCCCTGGCTCAGAATCTTTTGTGTCACTCACCAGAAAAGGCAAAGTCTGCACAGTGGCCTGCCAAGCCCATGAGATAGGTCCCTATCACCCTTCATCCTCTTTCTACATGTGGAACCACACAGGCCTCCTCAGGACCTTTGTGTTTGCTGTTCCCTCACCCAACCTGCTTCTCCCGGAGAGCTCCATGGCTCACTCCTTCCACTCCTCAGGTCATGCCTCGAATCCTACCTTCTCCATGAGTCCTTCACTGACTGTTCTATTTATTTCTTGTCATTTTTTTTCTTGAGACCAAGTCTTGCTCTGTCACCATGGCTACAGTGCAGTGGCACGATGTCGGCTCACTGCAACCTCCACCACCTTGGTTCAAGTGATTCCCCTGCCTCAGCTTCCCGAGTAGCTGGGATTACAGCTGCATGCTACCACACCTGGCTAATTTTTTTGTAGTTTTAGTAGAGACAGGATTTCACCATGTTGACCAGGCTGGTCTCGAACTCCTGACCTCAGGCAGTGTGCCTGCCCCGACCTCCCAAAGTGCTGGGATTACAGGCATGAGCCACTGCACCCAGCTGCTTGTAACTTTTAAGTTAGGATACTAGTCATGTACCACAAAATTATTTTAAAGTGTGCAATTCAGTGGCTTTGTCTTTAGTATATTTATAAAGTGGTACAACCATGACCAGTTGAATTCCAGAATGTTATCATCACCACACAGAGAATTGTCCTACCATTTGCCACACTCCCCGCAGCTCCGGGCAATGAATCCTAGTGAAACTTTCTGTACGGATCTGCTTAACCCTGATATTTTACAGTAATAGAATCATAGAACATTTGGCTTTTTTGTTTTTGAGATGGGGGTCTTACTTTGTTACCCAGATTGGAGTGCAGTGGTGCCATCTCAATTTACTGCGACCACTGACTCCCAGGGTCAGGCAAGCCTCCTACCTCATGAGGTCAGGAAACAGAGACCATCCTGACTAACATGGTGAAACCCCATCTCTACTAAAAATACAAAAACTTAGCTGGGCGTGGTGGCATGCGCCTGTAGTCCCAGCTACTCAGGAGGCTGAGGCAGGAGAACCAGGGAGTTCAAGAGTGAACCAGGCAGGCAGGGGCTGCAGTAAGCTGAGATCATGTCACTTCACTTCAGCCTGGGTAACAGTGAGATTGTCTCAAAAAAATAATAAAAATAAATAAAAAGATTTTTTTTTATAGTGATGCCAGGGAGAAAAGGAAGATTCTTAAGGGAATTTGGCCTAGTCATTCAAGATGCTTCAGCCACTGTGGTTTGCTTTCATGGCTCCCAGCACCTTTTCCCCTCCTCGGAACTGCTAACTTCCATTTCTCCTCTGTTTTTCCTGATCCTACAACCAGAATTCTGTGTTGGGGGCCCAGATGCCCCGCTGAAGCCTCCATCCCCTGAGGCTGCTTTGCAGTAAGCTGCCCTGGGCCCTCAGGAGAGGCCTGAAATGGAGCAGAGGCCCTTTGCTGAGGACAGCATACAGCCAAGAGGGGGACCTCTGTGGAAGGATGGCTGGCAGCAGGACAACTTTCCAGGGTGCAGGGTCCTAGGCCTACAGACATAGAATGAACCCCAGTCTAGGTTGTAGGATTAGTAAAGTTAGACCCCTTGGGTGGGAGCCCCAGTGGAGCTTCCTCTCCAGGTCCTTGCCTGATTCAGAGTCTCATTCCTGAAATCCCTCCTGTGTGAACATTGTCACAAGATGTTTCTCTGGTGCTGCCCCTGCAGGAATACTGCAGGGTCCACTTAGACAGCAGGCTTGTGTAGAAGTGAAGAAAGCCTACAGACTTTCACAGCCCCCATAGCCAGTCCCCTCCAGACAAGTCCCCCACACCTATGCTTGCTGAGTGCTAAGGCCTTTCCCTGGTGCTTCAAATTCCACTATAAGGCTGCCAGTGACCCCATGCCAGCCCTGCAGGGACAAGGTCTTTTCATTGTGGCCAGGCCTGTGGCACCACCAGGTACTTCATTCCAGAAGGAGGCCCTTTCTGTGCCAGAGAGTGGGAAGTTTTTCCACATGGGCTCAAGGCTCCTCCGGCAACAGTGTATCCACAGGAGTGAGAAATCCTACTTGTATCCCAATTGGGGCCAGTGGCTGAACCTGTCAGACATCTGCACACCCACACAGAGCCAGCAGCTGCAGTCCTTTCTCTGACAACTGTCAAGGCCTTCGTGTGCAACTCACTCTTGAGCCACCAGGGGACCCACAAGGCAGGCAGCCCTCTATGAGCTTGGTAGGGTTAGGGTTAGTTTTGTGCTTGGACGGGGAAATGGACTGCTTGGCAGGGCTTTTGATGTGCAGACACCCACAGGATGGAGAAAGGGAATGGAACAGTCACAGCATCCCTGAAGCAGATGCAGTAGAGGCAGGAAGGTGGGGCAAACTGGGTCGTTACATGCAATATATGTGCTGGACTGGCCAACAAAATTAGATGTCCCTATGGAGGGCAGGAGACACACAATAGATGGGGGCAAGAGCTGGGTGACAAATGGGTAGGAGGCCTGACCAGTTCATTCTACCTGGGAGGGCCCGTAGAGTTAGCACCACCAAAGGAGCTGGGGGAGGCTGTGATTCCCCAACGGGGCCACACATATTAGAATCATCTGGGGACCAGACTAGGGATCTGGCAGTGGCTCAAGCCTGTACTCCAAGCACTTTGGGAGGCTGAGGCACAAGGATTGCTTGAGCGCACAAGTTCCAGCACAATCTGGGCAGCATAGGGAGACCCTATCTCTTAAATTAAATAAATAAATAAATAAATAAATAAATAAATAAATAATCTATCCAGACATGGTGGCTCCCACCTATAGTCACTACAGTCTCAGCTACTCGGGAGGGTGAGGTGGGAGGGTTGCTTTAGCACAGGAGTTCGACACCAACCTGGGCGACACAGTGGAAGGAAGAGGGCAGGCGGAGAGAGAGGAAGGGGGAGAGAGGGGGAAGGGGAATGGGAGGGAGAAAAGAAAGAAAATTAGGCATGGTGGCACGTGCCTGTGTTACCAGCTACTCCGGAGACTGAGGTGGGAGGATCGCTTGAGCACCGGAGGTCGAGGGTGTGGTGAACCATGATGATATCACTGCATTTGCCTGGACGACAAAGAGAGACCCTGTCTCAAGAAACAAACCAAAAAAACAGAATCAACTGAAGAGTTTTGACTCGCAGATGCTCGGACCCACTCCCAGATTCTGATGTTACGGTATGACTCGCAACGCGCCGACCAGGACACTTCAGAGCTCCCCAGGTGCTTCCCAGCCCAACTCTCCCACCCGAGGGAGGCTGCGAACCGCAAGTCGTTCCCGGGTTGGGACCTCTTAGAAATCATATTGGGGCCAGGCACGGTGGCTCACGCCTGTAATCCCAGCACTTTGGGAGGCCGAGGCGGGCGGATCGCGAGGTCAGGAATTCAAGGCCAGCATGGCCAACATGATAAAAAACCCCGTCTCTACTAAAAATACAACAATTAGCCGGGCATGGTGGCGCGCGCTTGTAATCCTAGCTACTCGGGAGGCCGAGGCAGGAAAATCGCTTAAACCGGGACCCGGGAGAAAGAAGTAGCCGGGAGCAGAGATCTCAAAAAGAAAAGTGTCAGATTGGGAGAGGGGGGCTATCAATCATCGTCAAGAACAGTCACCCGATTTCACGAGGCTGAATGGGCGGGACTCTACGTCCCAGTCTGGAACGATGTTTCCCTGGCGACGACGTAGGTCCGCGATCTGCCTGGTAGGTGTAGCCGGCCTGTTTCTAGGACAACCGGAGCCCAAGCCTCCCACGATACCGCCTTCTCCGCAGCGTCAAAGCGGGACACGACAGGACTATGTTTCCCAGCAGTCCCCGCGCGGGACCCCGCCTGCGCTTGCGGTGGCCCGGGTCCCTCAGTGCCGCGGCGGCCCAGGGGTGGCGGGAGGAAAGCTCCGCGCTGCACGCAGGGCGGGGACCAGGGGACCCGTGCGGGCCGCCTCCAGCGAGTAAGTGGCGTTCTGCGCGGACCCGCAACCCCAATCTGCGAGGCGGGGACCTCGGGGCGCATAGCGTGGCAACCACCCCCGTCCCCTGTCCACCTCCGCGCGCGGGGTCCGGCGCGGAGGCGTGACGCCGCGCACTTCCGGTCCTCGCGCTCCGGGTACGGACCAGCCACGGCCCTCGGTACCTTGAGTTCCGGGTGGGTCGGGCTGCTGTAGCTCTGGCCCCAGCGTTTCTGTGCTGGGTATCATTGAGGCCCGCGAGGGGAGGCTCCAGGCCGGGGACCCATCCTGGCGGCCTGCGGCTCTCGAAGTCAAGCCCACCTCCTGGCGGTGGCCGACTCCAGCCTCCCTACCGCCTCGGGCCCCGCCTCCTGGCCTTTGATCTTGCAGTTCCCTTTCCTTGTCTCCAGACCGGCTCCATGCCCGCTCGTCACAGAGGCCTGAAGAATCAGCCGCCTCCCTCCCCGGCGCTCTCGCGCGGCTCCTGTTTGATGTTCTTCACGTCTTTTTCTCTCTGAAACTGTTTCCTTGTTATTTCTTCTTGTCTGCGGTCCCGGTGTTCACTCACTATTAGAGCAGGATGCAGCAGCATTTGGCCTCGACACAGTGGATGTCTTTTGAGGGTTGAAGCTCGCTCACCCTTGAGGGTGGCGGCACAGAGGGAGTTGTGTCTGCACTCAAGGGACATTCTTCTGCTCTCAGTGCATGGTGCGCTGTTCTTCCCATTGCGTGCACAGTGTAGAACTGGACATAGTGGCTAGGGTTTGTGTCACCTGGGACTGAGTGTGGGGGAGGTTGGTCTGTGGCCCAGAGAGGTGGAGCCACGCTGAGCTGGGCACTAGCCTGTGTCTTCCACACCTCAGAGCCACTCACGTTGACTTCCCTGTTCTCTCTCTCTCAATCTCTCTCTTCTTTTTTTTTTTTTTTTGAGATGGAGTTTAGCTCCTGTTGCCCAGGCTGGAGTGCAATGGCACCATCTGGACTCACTGCAACGTCGACCTCCTGGGTTCAAGCGATTCTTCTGCCTCAGCCTCCTGAGTAGCTGGGATTATAGGTATGCACCACCACGCCCGGCTAATTTTGGATTTTTAGTAGAGATGGGGTTTTTCCATGTTGGTCAGGCTGGTCTCGAACTCCCGACCTCAGGTGATCCACCCACTCGGCCTCCCAAAGTGCTGGGATTACAGGTGTGAGCCACCGCGCCAGGCGACTTCCCTGCACATTTTCTTGGGCAAATAAGACCTCACTGTACCGTGTCCAACCTCCATGAGGATGTGGAATCTCATTAGCTTTCCTGTGTGTGCTGTTGCTCTGCAATTCTGCAGGACTCCACCTTGACCATGTTAACCTCTCAGTCCTCTAAATTGGTAGCTCTGCATCCTGTTCCCAACACCAGAAGCCCTGAGGACAACTAGAAAGGCTGGGTGAGCACCCACATGCAAGCATGCTCACCTGGGGCAGATGGGAGGTCACTGTCAGAACAGCTTGGGAGAGCTGTAATGCACCATTAAGGACAGGCTCCTGGGGCCTCAGGACCCAGAGCCTCCATTGTCTTTGCTGTGCTCAGCCTCAGGTCATGGGTCCATGGCTGGAATGTCACCCGTGTACAGTGGATAGTTGGACAGTGCCTCCTGGGAGCAGATCAAGGAGGCGAAGAGACTCAGCTATGCTCCACAGCTTCCACTTGCTGCATCTGGTGCTGGGAGGCAGGTTCTTGTTGTAACAGAGGAGCCACCCATGGGAGCAGGGCATCTGGGGAGCAATCCAAAGATGCTCTTTGCACATGGCTAGCAGGCACCCTTCAGGGTCCCTTCCTGCCAAGTGGGGACTGCTGGTTCTTCAGTTCAACCCAGCTTCCCCAACCCTCTGTTCAGACACTAAGCAGTTCAGACACTAATCTGACTCCCCATCACTAGGGATCAGGAGAGCCCCACACAACACACTCATTCTGTCGAGGGTGCTAAACCAGTCTGTGTAGGCTGCTGTAACACACTGCCACAAACTGGGCAGTTTAAAACAACAGAAATTTATTCTCATAGTCCTGGAAGCCATAAGTCTGAAATCAAGGTGTTGACAGTGCTGTGCTCTCTGATGGCTCTGGGTGGGGATCTTTCCTTGCCTCTTCCAGGTTCTGGCGACTCCAGGTATTCCTTGGAGTGTGGCTGCATCACTCCAATATCTGCCTCCATCTTCACATGGCCTCCACTTCTCCATGTCAGAACTCCCTGTGCTTCCTTCATAAGGACACCTGTCTTTGGAGTTAGGGCACACCCAGGTTATTTAGGGTGATCTCATCACAAAATCATTATATATTTATATAATTTATATATTATGTTTTATATATATATATATATATATATATATAAATACATATTTTTTGGGGGGTGGAAGGAGTCTCCTTCTGTTTTCCAGACGAGTGCAGTGGTGTGATCTTGGCTCATTGCAACCTCCTTCTCTCAGGTGCAAGCAGTTCTCTGCCTCAACCTCCTGAGTAGCTAGGACAGGTATGCACCACCGCACCCAGCTACTCAGGTATTTTTTTAGCAGAGATGGGGTTTCACCACGTTGGCTGCGCTGGTCTTGAACTTCTGGCCTTAAGTGATCCACCCACCCTGGCCTCCTAAAGTGCTGGGATTTCAGGTGTGAGCCACCAGGTCTGGCCAGCTTTTAGTATTTTTTTTTGTTTTTAATATATTCACTATGTTGTGCAACCATCACCACTCTAATTTCCAGAACATTTTAATTACCCCAAAACAAAACTCAATACCCATAAAGCAATTATTCCTCATTCTTTTTCCCTCAGCTCCTGGTGACTACTAATCTACTTTTTGTCTCTATGGATTTAACTATTCTGGATATATCACATAAATGGAATTATGCAATATGTGGTCTTTTGTGACTCACTTCTTTCACCTAATGTGTTTTCTAAAGTCCATCCATGTTGCAGTATGTGTTAGTACTCATCCCTTTTTTATGGCTGAATAATATCTGATTCTATGGACATAGCATATTTTATTTATGCATTTGTCATTTGATATACTTGGCTTGTTTCCCCATTTTGGCTACTGTGAACAGTGCTGCTGTGAATATCTGCGAGCCAGTGTTTGCTTGTGTGCCTCTGTTCATTTCTTTTGGGTGGATACCTAGGGGTGGAGTTGCTGGGGGTGTGGTAACTCCATCTTTACCCTTCTGTGGAACTGAAGGTTTCCACGGCAGCTGCACTATCTATACCCCCACCAGCCAGGTGGGAGCGTGTTCTGTACTTTCCCCTTTTTTGCCAGGTCTTCTTGTTCTCAGGGGAAACACTGAGCATGGATAGTGCCAGCTGAGGCCAGTCAGCTCATCTGCAGTTGGGGAGCCACACAATAGACCTTACTGCCAGCAGCTTTGCCAGTCCTAGGTGTATGAGTGGTGCTTTTTGAAATCCGGACCCCCCCAGCTCATGTACTTTATTCACACAAGGAGTCCGTACTCACATTCTGGAGAAAGCTTCCCTTGCCTCCACTGTGGGGGCCTGTGAGAACCCCATCCGGACTTGGGGAACTCAGCTCCCTCTACTCTGGTGTCTGTTGTGAGTTAGATTCATGTCCACCTGCTGTTGGGATGGTCAGTGCCCATGGGCAGGTGGGGCCCGTGGCTGCTGGCCTCCCCATGTGCCCATGTCATTCCCTATCCTGATCTTTGGAAGCTGCACGCTCAAGACTTCAGGGCAGAAAGAGTATAACAAGCCACAGCTGCAGCCAGCCAACCCCTCACCTGGAAGAAGTAGCCTCAGACTAGATCCACAAGTGTTTGGGAAGAAGATGTTTGTAACTGACTGCCCATTCTCTCTCACAGCCTTCCACCTGCTTGGGAGGTGACAGGTCACTCTAGGAGCCCTGTGCACAGTCCAGACCATGCGGCAAAGCGTGCTGGTGTTCAGCAGCACCCAGACATCCTCACTTCCAAGCATGCCTCCTTGAGTTCAAAGCTCCAGCTGGCTAATTTGATAGGCGGAGAGACCAAGGCATGAAGCGGCAGAGCCCATAGTGGGGGAAAGGTGACGGATTTTCTATAAATTAGTCCTGATTAGTGCCACTCTTGAGGGACAGAGATTAAGGAAGGATCAGTGCCTTTGTGAGCCTGCATGCAGCTCCAGAAGTTTCAGGAAAATCCAGACCCTGAGTGGCTTTAAGGTGCAGACAGGGAAAGGCAGCCTCACCTTCCCTGTCTCACACAGACCTGGAGGGGACAGGAGGGTTGTGCAGTTATCACATGTGACAAGTGAGGCTGAGAGTTTCTACATCACAACAGAGTCTCCTTGTCCTCAGTGTCACCCTGGTTTATTAGCAAATGCCTGGAAACAGTACTTGCTGAACCATTGGCACTGGGCCTGTCTGCTCTGCAGCTCACCCAGGAGCCTCCCGTAGAGCAGAACAGGAACCAAGGCTGCTTCAAAGGCCCTTCATGACCTGCAGAACTTGTCCAACTCTGCATATTTGTCTTTAACCAGTTTGGCATGTTTAATTTCCACTCAAAAACATTCGTCCCCAGAGTGCTGGCCATCAATGCATTTCTGCCATGTGGTCATGTTGTCCAAGGACAAAATAATTCACCAGGGACAACTGGTAATAGCTTCCTTCAAAGAGCTGAAGCCAGTTGCTCTGAAGTGCCCTTGGCTAAAAAGTCGACATCCAGTCTTGGTTAAATGCTTCCTGAATTAAATGAACTTAACTCAGGTTAAATTATTTCAGGCCACTAGGTGGCCCAGGGCAACTGCCTGTTAGAAATTTGCAAAACAGCCGGGCACAGTGGCTCATGCCTATAATCCCAGCACACTGGGAGGCTGAGGCGGGCAGATCACCAGGTCAAGATGTTGTATTTGACCGAATGTAGAAAGTTATCACAAGACAAAAGTATGCCAGATTGTAGGGTCATTTATTATGCCAGCGACCACAGAGGACTCACGTCTCTCCAACCTGTGGTGGCAACAGGAGGATGCCACGATTTTTTATACCCGAAAAACCACCTTGGGAGTGGGGGTGAGGGGCGGGGATGGGGATGAAAAGGCTTCAGACATTTCAAGGGCTAGGGTATTCTGTGATTCACCTCCTGGGTGGAGACAAGGGCGGGGGTCTCCGGACATTCCAAGGGCTAGGGGATTCTGTGATTCACCTCCTGGGTGGAGACAAGGGCGGGGGTCTCCGGACATTCCAAGGTCTAGGGGACTTTTGTCATTCTGTTTGTTACCTCAGTGGTTTACAGAAGTCAGGATATACATTTGTTTACACATCGTCTGGGTGGTGATAGAAGTCACAGATTTTAGCAGTTACTGATAAGAAAAGGTAGGCAGCTTTACATAGTTTTGAGGAACAAACTGGCAGTTCTATTCACAGAGGCCAAGGACAGTAGTTATTGTAAGGAGAATGGGGCAGCCATTTCAACTTATCTAAAAACAGTTTTGCATTTTATAAAATAGTTTTGCTCTGGTTCTGGCTCTAGGCCAGCACAATATCACAAAGAGATCGAGACCATCCTGGCCAACATGGTGAAACCTCATCTCTACTAAAAATACAAAAAAATTAGCTGGACATGGTGGTACCCACCTGTAGTCTCAGCTACTCCGGACTTGCAAGAGAATTGCTTGAACCTAGGAGGCAGAGGTTGCAGTGAGCCAAGATTCATGCCACTGCACTCCAGCCTGGCGCCTGGCGACGGAGCAAGACTCTGTCTCAAAAAAAAAAAAAAAAAAGAAATTTACAAAACAGGAAAAGTGACATCAGATCAAGGATCTCTCACTAAATAGTTAGATTTTTGAGACTTTTAATAAAGGGATATCAGCTGGGCATGGTGGTTCACACCTGTAATCCCAGCACTTTGGGAGGCCAAGGGGGGTGGATCACCTGAGGTCAAGATTTCGAGACCAGCCTGGCCAACATGGTGAAACTCCATCTCTACTGAAAAAAAAATACAAAACTTAGCTGGGTGTGGTGGTGGGTGCCTATAATGCCAGCTACTCGAGAGGTTTAGGCAGGAGAATTGCTTGAACCCGGGAGGTGGACGATGCAGTGAGCTGACATCATGCCACTGCAGTCCAGCCTGGGCCACCAGAGTGAAACTGTCTCAAATAAATAAATAAATAAAAATACAAAATAAAAAATTTAAAAAGGGATATCTGGCCAGACATGGTGGCTCACACCTGTAATCCCAGCACTTTGGGAGGTTGAGGTGGACGGATCACAAGGTCAGGAGTTTGAGACCAGCCTGGCCAGCATGGTGAAACGCCGTCTCTACTAAAAATACAAAAAAAATTAGCCAGACGTGATAGCACACACCTGTAGTCCCAGCTACTCGGGAGGCTGAGGCAGCAGAATTGCTTGAACCTGGCAGGCCGAGGCTGTAGTAAGCTGTGATCTCACCACTGCACTCCAGCCTGGGTGACAGAGAAAGACTCCATCTCTAAATAAATGCTAAAAATAAATAAAATAAAATACAGGGACATCTACCTTCCACAGAAAAAGGAACACAGAACAAAAGGAGAAGAATCTGGGCTCCCGTGCTCAATGAAGCAGTGATTTAAAAGGGTGCCACAAGCGTGTCCATCTTGTGCTCTGAATGTGATGTTAGCCATCGGGATTCATAGTCCAAAGGCTGTGCTGAACAGATCCATCTTTGTTCTGGAAACAATGAGATCTAGGAAGGGGACAGGATTGTGTAGTGTGAGGCTGAGAGACGTCACATCACAACGCAGTGAGGAAAATTCCACCCCCGCCCCCGCCGTTTTTTTAAGACAAGAGTCTCACTCTGTCGCCCAAGCTGGTGTGCAGTGGCCCAATTCTGGCTCACTGCAACCTCCACCTCACAGGTTCAAGTGATTCTCCCGCTTCAGCCTTCTGAGTAGCTGGGACTACAGGCATGCACCACCACCATGCCTGGCTATTTTTTTTTTTTTTTTTTTTTTCCGAGATGGAGTCTCACTCTGTGGTCCAGGTTGGAGTGCAATGGCATAATCTCAGCTCACTGCAACCTCCGCCTCCTGGGTTCAAGCAATTCTCCTGCCTCAGCCTCCTGAGTAGCTGGGATTACAGGCACCCGTCACCAAGCCAGGCTAATTTTTATATTTTTAGTAGAGGTGGGGTTTCACCATGTTGGCCAAGCGGGTCTCAAACTCCTGACCTCAAGTGATCCAGCCACATCAGCCTCCAAAAGTGCTGAGATTACAGGTGAAAATTCCCTTTCTTATCCATGGGACATTTTATAAGTCAGTTCTCAGATTCTCAGTAACTGTCATTGAGTTAAAGGGTTTCCTGATCAAGAAGCAAGTCCTCTGCTTTCTCCTCCTCTATTTTTGGCCATTCAACTGCTAGCTTAGGAGACGAATATTTACATATGCACGTGTGTGTATCTACTGTCAGTGCGGGCTACAGATTAGGAACTCACAGTGTCTCTAGTTTGCACTGCAGGGTTTGTTGTAGCCTCTCCTTTCCCCTTTTATCACTTCTTTCTCCAACAGTGAAAAACTTTGCTCTCATAAGCTTCATTCTTCTCACCTACTTGTTCAATTTCCCTGTAAGTAACCAGTCTGCCTACCAGGTGGGCCTTCTCCTCTGCCCAACCCCTCCATGCATAGTGCCCAAAGATTGGAGTCCTCCCAATGCAAGTCACCACTGAGCCCAGCCAAGTGAGCCACACCCCAGGTGGGAGTGGTCTGAGCTGTGTGTATCCTTCCTAACTCAGGCTAAACGTGTGTTTCACCTAAATGGCATCTTTTTTTTTTTTTTTTTTTTTTTTTTTTTTTTTTTTTTTTTTTTTTTTTTTTTTTTTTTTTTTTTTTTTTTTTTTTTTTTTTTTTTTTTTTTTTTGAGACGGAGTTTCACTCATGTTACCCAGGCTGGAGTGCAATGGCGCGATCTCGGCTCACCGCAACCTCCGCCTCCTGGGCTCAGGCAATTCTCCTGCCTCAGCCTCCTGAGTAGCTGGGATTACAGGCACGCGCCACCATGCCCAGCTAATTTTTTGTATTTTTAGTAGAGACGGGGTTTCACCATGTTGACCAGGATGGTCTCGATCTCTTGACCTCGTGATCCACCCGCCTCGGCCTCCCAAAGTGCTGGGATTACAGGCTTGAGCCACCGCGCCCGGCCCTAAATGGCATCTTGATGCATGTACTGTGTTTTCCCTGTAAGGTGTGAAGAGCTTGGCAAAGTCGACTGTTGTAGGCAGAATAATGGCCTCCTAAAAGATGTGCATGTCCTGGTCCCTAGAACCGGTGAATATGTTGTTTCACAAAGCAAAAGAACTGAGTGTGATGAGGTTATGGATCCTGAGATGGGGGGATTCCTGGATTATGTCTGCTTGCCCTAGTGTGATCACAAGAGGCAGAAGGATCCAAGTCCTATAAGGAGTATAAGGAGATCTGACGACAAGCCCAGAAAGTGAGAGACGAAGATGTCTCACTGCTGGCTTGAAGATGGAAGAAAGGAAAGTAGGTGGCATCTAGAAGCTGGAAATGGTTAGCAAACATCCTCCCCAAGAGCCTCCAGGAGGAACCCACACTACTGAAACCTTCATTTAGGACTTCTGACCTCCAGAACTGTGAGATGACAAGTTTGCATTGTCTCAAGCCACTGTGGTGATGGCAGTTTGTTAAAGCAGCAGTAGGTAACTAACATAGCCAAGGCAGAATTTTAAAATAGTAATAGCAGGCACCAGGCCTTGCTAATGTCCACACTTGCTGGAATGAACTGGGTTGCCTGTCTCCCTGCTCAGCTGTTTACATTTACCATTATCATACCCATTTTGTAGATGACGCTGCCAGGCTTGAGACAACCACGGTTACCTGGTTGAAGAGGGGAGAGGCAGCCCAGCACTGGCCTCCGCAGTGAGGATCTCCTGGCCAGGCTCTCAGCTGTCAGGTGAGTCCCACCTCACACCTCCCAGAAGAGCTGGACAATGGCAGTGAATGGAGCCAGGAGGACCCGGAGTCCCTGTTGCTTGGGGAAAGGGGACCAGGGAGGGCCTTAGCCAGGGGCACAATATTTTAGGATCCAGTGTGGAGGAGGAGCAGTGATGTGTGCAGAGAGAGCCCGAGAAGCTGTTTTCTGGGATCTGGGTGTTGACAATTTGAAGAGGGGCAGGAGGCCCTGACTCCATTTACCCTTTCGAGTCTGCAGAAAGCTGGGGGCCTCCCAGTAGGTGCCAGCTGTGGGGTGGTCGCTCTTTGTCCCAGTTTTCCTCTTCTCCTGGGAACTGCCAACTCCATTTCTCCCTGCTTTCCAGATCCTACAGCCAGGACTCTGTGCTAGGGGCCAGTCCCAGGATGGAGGCTTTGGCCCACAAGGCTGGGCAGGGAGGAATCCCCAAGGCTGATGCCCGAGGTGTCTCCGGGGCCCGGGAGAAGAGGCCCGAGGAGCCGAGGCCCCTCGAAGAAGACCGGGCAGAGAGCCGCCCCAGTCAAAAGGCGGACCTGCCTGGAGGGGCGGCGGGTGGCATGACGACTCCCCCAGGGTGGGGCTCACGGGGCTGCAGCCTCGGGGTAACCCCCGGCCCAGGGACCAGACCCCTAGTGCAGGAGCCGTGCGGCCCCGCCTATTCTCAGGACCCGGACTTAGTTACCCCCGAGGGGTTGCAGGCTGGGGAGGGCCCCTGTGGAAGCCCGGAGCCTGCTGGGAACTGCAGCAGGAACTCCTGCGTGG
Source organism: Cebus imitator (assembly GCF_001604975.1). NCBI lineage: Eukaryota > Metazoa > Chordata > Mammalia > Primates > Cebidae > Cebus > Cebus imitator. The sequence continues at coordinate 1,666,179 of NW_016107732.1, read as the reverse complement.
CGCTGCATCGCGGGGCGCCCGCTGGGGAGAAGCCCCCCGTGTGTGACCCTTGTCCGGAGTGACTCCGGAACCACCCTCGGACTGTGTGAGGTCCACACGGACTGCTGGCCGTGCCAACCGCGGACTGGCGCTCCGACCTACCCGCAGACCCCAAAGCCGACCTCCCGCGGAAGAGGCCCCTCGGTGGAGCAGCCCCGGGTTTGCGCGTGCGGCGAGGCCTTTGCTTGGAGGGCCCCGCGGATCCCCCAAGAGCGGCTGCAGGCGATGAAGGAGCCCAGTCTGTGTGCCCGGTGCGGGAAGCGCTTTCGCCCCAAACAGCAGCAGCCGGGCAAAGGCCCCCCAGTGTGTCCCGAGTGCGACCAAACCTCGCGACCTTGCCTGGATGTTCCCGAACCCCCGGCCCAGCGACTGTACGCTTGCGACGAGTGCGGCAAGGCGTTCACGCGCACCTCCAGCCTGCTGCAGCACGAGCGCATCCACACGGGCGAGCGGCCCTACGAGTGCGCCTTCGTGCGCTGCTCCGGCCTGTACCGCCACCAGAAGACGCACTTGGCGGAGCGCCACCGCCGCTGCCCCGTCATGGTCCAGCGTGCCCTCTGGCTGCAGCGCCCGCCCTGGGGGGACTGTGGCGAGCGGAGTCCCCGACGGGTGTCGGGAGCCGGGAAGAAGCCGTACGAGCGTGTGGAGTGCGCGAAGGCCTTCGGCCTGTTCTCTCACCTCGTGGAGCACCGGCGCGTGCACACCGGCGAGAAGCCCTACGCGTGCCCGGAGTGCGGCAAGGCCTTCAACCAGCGCTCGAACCTGAGCCGCCACCAGCGCACGCGCAGTAGCGCCAAGCCCTACGCATGCCGACTGTGCGAAAAGGCCTTCAAGGGCCGCTCGGGCCTGGGGCAACACCAGCGCGTGCACATCGGCGAGCGGCCCTACGGCTGCCCCGAGTGCGGCAAGACCTTCCGCGGCTGCTCCGAGCTGGGCCAGCATGAGCGCCTGCACTCGGGCGAGAAGCCGTACATCTGCCGCGACTGTGACAAGGCCTTCGTGCGCACCTGCAGCCTCGTGCGCCACCTGCGCACGCACACGGGCGAGCGGCCCTACGCGTGCGGGGAGTGCGGCCGCGCCTTCAGCCAGCGCTCCAACCTCAACGAGCACCAGAAGCGGCACACCGGCTGCGCCGCGCCTTGACCGCCAGGAGTGGAGAGTCGACGCGTCGCCAAAGCGAACTCTGCGTCCAGGAGAGGCCTTTGTTCCTGAAAACCCACAAACGTTTGTAACCTTGATTAAACTTGACTTTGTACACATGGTGTCACAGGCTTCCACTGTTCAAGTTTTGTTTAACCTTTTCTAACTGGGCACGCAGCATCCAGTTGCAGGCAAAAGCAGTAATAATCTCTACGGGGCGCTATGTGGCCCAGGCACTGTGTCCACAACCTCTGGGGTCTTTTTCTCCGCAGAGATATGGTGTGTGTTACTGGGCTCTCTGGTATGTGAGGAAACAGGGAAAAATGACTCTCCGGAGGCACGACCATAAGATGGCGGAGGCAGGATTCGAACCTAGGACCTCTTACGGCGGATTCAGGAGCTTTGGGACCTCAGGGTGTTTGCACACCCTCTGCCGTAGCCGGCCCGGCACAGCTCGTGACCCTCCAGAGGTGAGACCTTGGGGCAGTCTTCTGCCTGTCCTTAGGCGGATTCAGGAGCCTTGGGACCTCAGGGTGTTTGCACACCCTCTGCCGTAGCCGGCCCGGCACAGCTCGTGACCCTCCAGAGGTGAGACCTTGGGGCAGCCTTCTGCCTGTCCCAGCCCTGGCAGCCCAGTAGTCTCTGCAGAAAGGGTTCCCTTAGGTGGAGTGTAATGCCCTGGCAAGCTTGCCCTGGTTTGATTGACTAGCGGGGTCTCCTTATTTTCCCCGGACGCACATCAGGCTGAATCGCATCTCCCCAAGGCTCCGTGGTGTGAGTGGAAGTAAAGTGGGCGCCAGAGTTGTTGGCATGATGCCCCCAGCACCACAGAGGTGGGAGTCCACCTCTTCCCAGCTATATGAGTGGCTGTCCATGGCTGCGATTCCAATTTCTTTCTGCATTTCATCTACACTGGCTCCAGACAGACCCAAGGCTCCCCCACTCCAGAGGCCGACAGGGGAAGGCTGACTATGGACAGACCTGTTCGAGGACATTGCCGTTTGGCGTGCATTTCCTCCTCACACCAGCTGGGAGGGCCAGGAGGATGCTTGCACATGGCTCAACCAGAGCCCCGGAGAGGGCAGAGCTGGGCCCTCAGGGCCTGGGCCTTGTTGCTTCCAATAGTTTCCAAAGCGTGGCCTGGGACCCCGAAGCAGAAGATTCCTAGATGGTCCCCGCAGCCACACTGGGGACCACCTGAGCCGGCCATTGACATTTACCACACTCTGTGGCCCTAATGGTACTGTGTAGATGGGTGCTGTTTATGCCCCAGACGTTGGTGAACATTCCTGGGGTACCTCTCTATCTGACCTTGCCAAGGTCAGACCAGGGAAAGCACCTCTGAGGTGTGGATGCTGAGCTTCCAGTGGGGCAGCCAAAGGGCAGGGCCTGAAACCAGCCTCAGAGGCCCTGGGGAATCCACCCAGGGAGAAACTCACCTCATAATGTCCTCAGTCCTCCACAGCCCCCAGAAGGCCCAGGTCTTGGTTAATCTAGGACTCATCCATCAGCAGCTTAAATCCTTCTTTTCTGGGGAAAGCATCCTGATGAGGCAGGCCCTGCCCAAGATTCCTTCCACCTTGTAGTCTCCTTGAAGCCCTCCCCAGCCTCCAGGAGAGGGAGAGCAGTCCTTGCCTTCCCCCCACCACATCCCCCAGGACTCTTCCTGCAGGAATTCCCCAAGCAGCAGCTCTCCTGGTGTTCTGTGGCTTTTATGTGCTGCTCAGTCAGGTGTGGCCAGAAGAGGAGACGCAGGACAAGCTCAGGAAAACAAAATTCATTATGCTCATAGATCCTAGAAACAGGAGGTGCGGCCCCTGAGGAAGGACACATGAGAAAGCACCAGCATCTGTCCGAGGCAGCAGCGGCAGGAGCAAGGGTGAGCTCTAAGCCAGAGCCTTCACTGGGGTTTCCAAGGGCCTCAGTCCCATGAGTAGCTGGCTGGGACACACAGCCACATCTGGCTAATTTTTGTATTTTTCTATAGAGATGAGGTTTCACCATGTTGCCCAAGCTGATAAAAAAATTTTTAAGCTGGGCTGGGCACAGTGGCTCACGCCTGTAATCCCAACACTTTGGGAGGCCGAGGCGGCTGGATCACGAGGTCAGGAGATCGAGAAGAGCCTGGTGAAACCTTGTCCCTACTGAAAAAAAATACAAAAATTAGCCGGGCGTGGTGGTAAGTGCCTGTAATCCCAGCTACTCGGGAAGCTGAGGCAGGAGAATTGCTTGAAACCAGGAGGTGGAGGTTGTAGTGAACCAAGATCACGCCACTGCACTCCAGCCTGGGAAACAGAGCAAGACTCCGCCTCAAAAAGAAAAAAAAAATTTTTTTTAATTATTTATATATCTTTTCTTGTTTTTTGAGACTATTCCAAGAAAAAAAAAATTTTTTTTTTTCTTTTTTTGAGACGGATTTTCGCTCTTGTTACCCAGGCTGGAGTGCAATGGCGCGATCTCGGCTCACCGCAACCTCCACCTCCTGGGCTCAAGCAATTCTCCTGCCTTAGCCTCCGGAGTAGCTGGGACTACAGGCATGCACCACCATGCCCAGCTAATTTTCGTATTTTTAGTAGAGACGGGGTTTCACCATGTTGACCAGATGGTCTCGATCCCTTGACCTCGCGATCCGCCCGCCTCGGCCTCCCAAAGTGCTGGGATTATAGGCGTGAGCCACCGCGCCTGGCCTGAAAAAAAATTTTTAAGCTAAAATTGACTCTTATGCAAATGAGATAAAATGAACATATGTTACATATTTTAACTTAGAGAAAGAGTAAGATGTTACCACTTATTTGAGGATGAAGGAAAGGACTGTAGGCCAAGGAATGCATGGAATGCACCTCTAGGTACTGAAAAGGGCAAGAAAAGGTTCTACATTAGAGCTTCCAGAGGGAGGTCAGCCCTGTCAACATCTTGTTTCAGCTCAGTGATATCAATGTCAGACTTTTCGTCCCCAGAACTGTGAAAGAATAAATTTCTGTTGTTTTAAGCCTCCAAATTTGTGGTAATTTGCTGCATAACCACAGGAAACTAACACATCATCCCTCAGTTCTGCTTTTCTGTATGGACTCCATTCTCTGACAGATTCATCCCTCATGGGGGCAAGAAGGCTGCAGCCGCCCCTGCTGACAGATGCTCACAGCCACAGGTTTAAAAGAGAAGAGGCCCTAATAGTTCAGAGAGAAGTCCCATAATGCTCACAGGTTCAAAGTGGCCATTACCAGGACCAGGGTGATGCACTGATCTGTGCTGCGGGCCTGGGCTATGTACCCACATCTGCCCAAACCACCTGGGTTGAGGTGGGGGCTCCCCAGTGCAAACTGGGAAAAATTGGTACCAAAAAGCTCATGGAGGCTGGGGATGGTGGCTCATGCCTGTAATCCTAGCATTTTGGGATGCCAAGGCAGGAGGATCACTTAAGCCCAGGAGTTCAAGACCAGCTTGGGCCATATAGTGAGATCCCCTCTCTAGCTATTCATTTATTTATTTCAGCTTACAGCACCTGGTCTGTGTGTGTGTGTGTGTTTTTTTTTTTTTTTTTTTTTTTCTGAGATGGAGTCTTGCTCTGTTGCCCAGGCTGGAGTGTGGAGTGGCACGATCTCCGCTCATTGCAACTTCTGCCTCCCAGGTTCAAACGATTCTCCTGCCTCAGCCTCCCGAGTAGCTGAGATTATAGGCACGAGCCACCATGCCTGGTTAATTTTTGTATTTTTAATAGAGACGGGGTTTCGCCATGTTGGCCAGGCTGGTCTCAAACTCCTGACCTCAAGTGACTCGACTGTCTCAGCCTCACAAAGTGCTGGGATTACAGGCTTGAGCCACCACACCCGGCAACGGTCTATGTCTAATTTATTTATGTATATTGTTTTGAGACGGAGTCTCACTCGGTTGCCCAGGCTGGAGTGCAGTGGCACGAGCTCGGCTCACTACAAACTCTGCCTCCCGGGTTAAGCAGTTCTCCTGCCTCAACCTCCCGAGTAGCTGGGATTACAGGCGCGCGCCTCCACGCTGGGCTAAATTTTGTATTTTTATTTTTGAAACCAACGGGGTTTCACCATGTTGGTCAAGCTGGTCTCAATCTCCTGACCTCGTGATTTGCCCGCCTCAGCCTCCCAAAGTGCTGAGATTTCAGACGTGGGCCACCGCACGCGGCTTTAGTCAACAGCACCCGGTGTTCCAAAGCGGTCTCCCATCAAAGTACTAACGGGCCCGACCCTGCTGAGCTTCCGAGATTCCGGCTCTATTTTAAAAATAAAGTGCATGGATTCCAGCTTGGTGAGTGCTCCAGAGCGCGTGGGTGTGAGATGCAGCTCAGTGGCGTTAACTAAGCTAGGTTCCAGGGTGGCAAAGACGGCCTGGGGCCAGACAAGGACGACTAGGGAGAAGCGAGGTCAGCCAGTCAGGCGTCCGCGATCCCCGCAGCCTCGAGCGCCCGCGGAGCTGCCGAGTGTGTGCCGGAGAGGCGGGCCCGCGCAGGGGAAAAGGCGGGCCCGCGCAGGGGAAAAGGCGGGCCCGCGCAGGGGAAAAGGCGGGCCCGCGCAGGGGAAAAGGCGGGCCCGCGCACGGGAAAAGGCGGGCCCGCGCACGGGAAAAGGCGGGCCCGCGCACGGGAAAAGGCGGGCCCGCGCACGGGAAAAGGCGGGAGCGCATCCATGGTAACGCCAGACGCCGGAAAGTCGCTCGCTTGCGGCGCCGTCCCCATAGGGACCACAAGGCGCGCGCCCGCCGCCGAGCCCATAGCTGCGCAGGCGCAGTGGGGAGAACCGCGAGGCGCTGGGCTGCTCAGCTGAACGTGACCGCGCCTCCCAGGAGAGCCGGTGCTCTTCGCCCGCCCCACCATTCCCTGTGGCTCGGGCCCGCGTGCGGGCCTCTCTCGGGCCGCGCCTAGCGGATTTAGGGGTGGGCCGAGGATAGTGAGTGACGCGGACGGACACCATCCGGCCAAGCACGGATCAGCCCCGCGGCTCCAACCACTCCAGCCGAGCGGGGCAGGGCGGGGCTCGGAGCGGGGCCCTCTGGGACCACCGAGAGCTAGGCCTCCGCGAGGTCCAGAGCGGCCCGGGAGTGACTAGGCACGGGCTAGAGGTGACGCTGGTGGGGGCGGAATCTCTTCTCGCGTCTGCCTCCAGCTCCGTGAACGCGAACCTTACGGCGTTCACTTCTGTAGCAGCGTTACTCCTGCTCGTTTATGTCACTCATTCACTCATCAGTCCTCCAGACTTATGGTTTCGCCTTCGTGCCCTGGGCCGCGCCATCATTTCTTCCCACATTCATTCATTCGTTCATCAGCCCACGCCCCGCGCAGTTCCTGAGCTCAGCTGGCTGGGCCTCGCCTCTGAGCCCGGGGAGCTGCCCGCACAGGCCTCGCGCCTCCTGGCCGCAGTTTCCTCCGCTTTACCCACCCTGTATTTGTTTGTCCAGCCTAGGCCTTGGTGGTGGGGGGGACACAGATAGTCACCCGTGAGCCATAGCTGCGCAGGCGCAGTGGCCCGATACTGGCTCCCTGCGGTCGGACGAGTGCCCGTTGTTGGGGGCGCGTCCGCTGGGACTGACGCGGGAGGTGGCTCTGACCGTCTGGGGGTGAGGAGGAGGCGTTCAGGCTCAGACAGGGCCCGCAGCGTGGATGTGAGGACCGCAGGGAGGCTGGAGCAGTGAAGCAGGCAGGAAGGACGAGGATGGCCTCAGGACGGCAGCCCTGTTAGCTGGCGCGGGGGGGCTGGGGGCTGGCAGGTTGGGGTGGCGCAGCACAGGCCCTGGATGCAGGGGCAGCCTTGCCTGGGTCCACCTTAAGAAACGTGGGTCCCTCGGGGGGCCCCGGATTTCTGGTTCTTCAATACACATATAGTGGATTTTCATTGAAATCTGATGGCTTTTTTATTTTTTAATTTTTTTCTGGAGGTCCGGGTGGCCCAGGTGCGGCAGCTGGGCACCCCCGCGATGCCCCAAATTATTTATTTTTAAGACGGAGTCTCACACTGTCACCCAGGCTGTAGTGCCGTGGCACAATCTTGGCTCAGCACTTTGGGAGGCCAAGGCAGGCGGATCATGAGGTCAGGAGATTGAGACCATCCTGGCCAACATGGTGAAACCCTCTCTCTACTAAAATACAAAAAATCAGCTGGGCATGGTGGTGCACGCCTGTAGTCCCCAGCTACTCGGGAGGCTGAGGCAGGGGAATCGCTTGAACCTGGGAGGCGGAGACTGCAGTGAGCCAAGATCGGGCCACTGCACTCCAATCTGAAGACAGAGTGAGACTCTGTCTCAAAGAAAGAAAAAAAAACCAACTTTTAATTTGAGGTAATTATAAGTTAATATGCTGTAAGAAATAATGCATATCTTATGTACCCTTTACCCAGTTTCCCCAAAAGGTGGCATCTTGAAAAACAAGAGGGTGGGCATGGTGGCACATGCCTGTAATCCCAGCACTTTGGGAGTCCAAGGGGGGTGGTTCGCTTGAGCTCAGGAGTTAAAGACCCGTGAGCAGCATGGTGAAACCCCATCTCTACTGAAAATACAAAAATTAGCCGGGCATGGTGGCTGCTGCCTGTGGTCCCAGCTACTGGGGCGGCTGAGGCAGGAGAATCGCTTGTACCCAGAAGGCAGAGGTCACAGTGAACCCAGATTGCGCCACTGCACTCCAACCTGGGCGACAGAGCGAGACTCTGTCTCAGAAAAAAGAGAAGAGAAAAAGAAAAACTAGAGTACAAGATCACAACCAAGACGCAGACCATTTCCATCACTGCAGGATCCCCAAGTTGCCATTTCACAGCTGCGCACGCTACCCTCCTACCTCTGCCCCTCATTCACCTTTTTTAGTCAACTAGTAATCTATTCTTCATTTCTACAATTTTGTCATTTCAAGAAGGTTGCAGAGGTTGGGAGAGGTGGCTCATGCCTGTAATCCCAAAACTTTGAGAAGCTGAGGTGGGCTGATGACTTGAGCTTGGGAGTTTGAGACCATCCTGGGCCACATGGCGAAACCCTGTCTCTACAAAAAATGAAAAAAGTAGGCCAGATGGGGTGGCTCAGGACTGTAATCCTAGCACTTTGGGAGGTCGAGGTGGGTGGATCACCTGAGGTGAAGAGTTTGGGAGCAGCCTGGACAACACGGTGAAACCCTGTCTCTACTAAATAAATAAAAAAATAAAAATTAGCCTGGTGTGGTGGCACGCGCCTGTAATCCCAGCTACTTGGGAGGCTGAAAGCAGGAGAATCACTTGAACCTGGGGGACAGAGGTTGCAGTGAGCCAAGATTGTGCAACTTGACTGCAGCCTGGGGTAAGAGCGAAACTCCATCTCAAAAAATAAAAATTAGCCACTTCTGGTGGCACGTACTTGGTGTCCCAACTCCTTGGGAGGCTGCGGTGGGAAGATGGCTTGAGCCTGGGAGATGAGATCACACCACTGCACTCCAGCCTGGTGACAGATGACCCCGTGTCAAAAAGAAAAAAAAAGAGAATGTTGCATAAATAGAATCATACAGTTCTTATGCTTTTGAGACTGGGTGGTAACTTTTAAAAAACATAATTTAGCCAGGCGTGGTGGCATATGCCTGAAGTCCCAGCTACTCGGGAGGCTGAGGTGGGAGGACCTCCTGAGCCCAGGAGTTCTGGACTGTAGTGTACTATGCTGATCGGGTATCCACACTAAGTTCGGCATCAATATGGTGACCTCCCAGGAGCGGGGGACCAGCAGGTTGTCTAAGGAGGGGTGAACTGGCACAGGTCGGAAATGGAGCAGGTCAGAACTCCTGTGCTGATCAGTAGTGGGATCGAGCCTGTG
>NW_016107732.1:1639154-1656778 GCF_001604975.1 Cebus imitator | reverse complement strand
TTTTTTTGAGATGGAGTCTCACTCTGTCACCCAGGCTGGAGTGCAGTGGCATGATGTCAGCCCACTGCAACCTCTGCTTCCTGGGTTCAAGTGATTTTTGTGTCTCAGCCTCCCAACTAGCTGGGACCAGAGGCACGAGCCACTACACCTGGCTAATATTTTGTATTTTTAGAAGAGATGGGGTTTCACCATGTTGACCAGGGTGGGCATTCCTTTTTATGGCTGAATTATATTCCATTGTATGGAGAGATGGATCATGTTTTATTTTGTCCATTCATCAGTTGATGGGCATTTTGGCTTGTTTCCCCTTTTTGGCTATTATAAATAAGGTTGCCATGATATCCAAGTACAAGGTTTTGTGTGGACATATTTTCATTTCTCTATGAGTGGAATTGCTGGGTCATATGATAAGTCTACATTTAACCCTTTGAGAAACTGCCACTGTTTCCACATAGGCTACACCATTTTACATTCCCACCAGCATCTGATTAAGTGTTAACATTGGCAGCCAACTTAAAATTTTAAAACACTTCCTGGAGGGGACTGTCAAACAGGACCCATCTGCTGGTCTGACTCTGGGTGTCCTGTTTACAATCTCTGCCTTAGGTGGTCTGTGTATGGGATGAAAGAAGACAAGGCAGGGGAGGGACCCTCAGGAAAAGCAGGGAGAGGCACAGGGATGTTCAAGCAGCCATGGCACCTCAGTGTGTCCCTCAGGCACCTTGATACCCAGGTGGGCAAAGATGCTGACACTGGGGGCCTAAAGCGCTGATACCCCCATTCTTACATTTTTACTCAGTCTCAGTTGGTCCCAAGGAGGGGGCCTTCATGGCCTTGCTGTGCTCACAGCCTCACCTGTGTGTTTCCAGCTCTGGAGAAAGTACTTTGGGCCAAGCAGCTGCCCTTCTCTCCCAGTGAATGGGCAGGATGGCTGCCCAGATGTGTAAGGCATCAGCCCTCGCCCCCCAGGTCCTCCAGAGTCTACTCGCACTGATGATGGGTAAGCCCAGCTTTAAGACCCCTGGCCAGAGCTTCTGGGGGTTCTGCTATGAGGAGGCAGCAGGGCTGTGAGGAACCCTGGCCCAGCTGCATGAGCTGTGTGCCAGTGGCTGACGCCCGAGGCATGCTCCAAGGAGCAGATGCTGGAGCTCTCGGTGCTGGAGCAGTTACTGGGCACACTGGTCCTGGAGATCCAGGCCTACCGCAGGAGCAGTGGCCCGGCAGCCCTGAGAACGCCACCACCCTGGTGGAGGGGCTGCAGCAGGAGTCAGCTGAGCCGCAACTCTAGGTCGGTAGGGGCTGGGCTGGGGGCTGGGTGTGCCTCCCTCTCTCACAACCCCAGCTGAGCCAGCACTGGGACCGGTAGGGGGTTGGTGTCTGAGAGGGCCTGGGGCTGCGGGAAAATGATAGTGACAGGTGGGAGTTTGGTGGTCCTGGCTTGGGCTGCAGAGTCAGAGATCTCCAATCCACACCTGTGTGCTCTGCACTGTCCTGAGAACTGAGGGTGCAGAGAAGGGTGGGTCATGCCACTGCATGCCCCATGTTTTCTCCTCAGATCTGCTGGGCTGAACACCTCACCCTGCCCTCCAGCCTTCCTGTTTCCAGGTCCCAGCTCCCAGCCTCCAAGAGGATCTGGTCCCCAGGACAGGAGGTAGAGGAGCAAGAGGCTCCCCTGGGCCCCTTCCAGGCCCCACCTCCAGGTATGGAACCATCCACGCACTTGTCCCTGCCCTGCCCTGTCTTGGCAGCAGGGCTGGAGGCTACACAAAGAATGATAAGGTGCTCAGGGCAAATGGGGATGGGCTTTGCTCACTGTAGAGACTTCACTGTGGGAAGGAACGGCTGGACAGGCAGGCATGGCTTCAGGACCAAGGAGGCCCTCCCACCCTTGGCCTCTCTCCCTCAGGGATCTGGGCCGCACAGCCACCCCATGCCCTGGACTATCTGGTCTGGCCTGCACAGAGGCCTGGTGTGGCCATGGCCTGGGTAAGAGCCACTGAGATTCCTCCAGCCTGGCGGTGCTGACCATAATATTGTGTGGAGGGGACCGCCCAGGGATCTGACCAGGGTGGAGTGGGTGAGGCAGACATAGCTGGGTTTGGGTGTGGCATGTTCTCCAGCCTTCCGGAATGGAGGCAGATCCACCATCTTCACAAACTGGAGTCCTCACCTTCCTGACACTCCCCGCCCCCCCTCCACCCGCCACCAGCCTCAAGCAAGTGGAAGAGAGTGACGTTCCAAGAGGGCCGGTGCAAGTGTGGTGCACACGGCTTTGAGTCCTTCGCGATCCTGGCGCCCCTCCTGCTCCTGCTGAGCCGGGTGTGAGGATGTGCACGTGGCACTGTCAGAGAGGCCCAGAATGCTGGCCTGTCCCCTGAGTGTCTAGCCCGCCTGCTAGTCTTCCTGCTCCAGGCTGCAGAGGGCACGGGACATCCAGGGCCATGAGGAGAAGATTGGGTGAGGGCATGACAACCAGCCCCCCCACAGTCATGTCCCCCAGCCCCTCAGGCGCGCTGTCTGCCTTTGTGTTCTCTAAGGAACTTACCGTTTCTCTTCTGTTTTAGGTGACAGAAGCGAGATGGAGTCCCGAGGAGGGTGGACCCTGCAGGTGGCCCCAGAAGACTGCCACTAGGGGCCCCTCTGAGGGGGCTGTGTCTGGAGGCTGGGGGGCCTGGGAAGACTTCACGGAGGTCCCAGAGGAGGCAGGAGATGGTCAGCAGCAGCAAGCCACGCTGGGGGCGGTGGACGACCAGGAGGGTCCCGGCAGGGAGCGGGAGCCCGCAGACGGTGGGCAGGTGGGGGCCGGGCCCAGGAGCCAGCCTTCAGACCGGGCGCCGCAGCCCTCTCCCCTCCCTGCGAGGCCGGGCTGCCGGTGCGGGGAGTGCGGCAAGGCGTTCAGCCAGAGCTCCTACTTGCTGCAGCACCGGCGCGTGCACACCGGCGAGAAGCCCTATACGTGCCCCGAGTGCGGCCAGGCCTTCGCGTGGAGCTCCAGCCTCAGCCAGCACCGGCGCATCCACAGCGGCGAGTGCGGCCAGGCCTTCCGCGGGCACTCGCAGCTCATCCACCACCAGAAGACACACAGCGGCCTGAAGCCCTTCCGCTGCCCAGACTGCTGCAAGTCCTTCGGCCGATGCACCACGCCGGTCCAGCACCGCCGCCCGCGCACGGACGAGAAGCCCTACGAGTGCCCAGAGTGCGGCAAGGCCTTCAGCTGGAACTCCAATTTCCTGGAGCACCTGAAGATCCACGCGGGCGCGCGGCCGCACGCCTGCCCCGACTGCGGCAAGGCGTTCGTGCGCGCGGCGGGTCTGGGGCAGCACCCGCGCACACGCAGCAGCGAGAAGCCGCTCCCCGGCGCGGAGGGCGGCCAGGCTTTCCGCGGGAGCTCGCAGCTCCTGCAGCACTAGCGCTCACACACGGACTAGCGGCCCTTCGAGTGCGCCGAGTGCGGCCAGGCCTTCGTCACGGGCTCCCACCTGGAGGAGCACCGGCGCGTGCACACCACACGGGCGAGAAGCCTCACGCGTGCGCCCGGTGCGGCCAGGCCTTCAGCCAGCGCCCCAACCTGCTCAGCCACCGACTCACGTACACGGGCGAGCGGCCCTTCGCCTTCCGCGGCCGCCCCGAACTGCGCCGGCACCAGCGCCTGCACTCCGGCGAGGCCTTCGTGCGCAAGTCGGAGCTCGTGAGCCACCGGCGCCAGCACACGGGCGAGCATCCCTACGCTTGCGGCGAGCGCGGGAAACCCTTCAGCCACCGCTCCAACCTTAACTAGCACCGGAAGCGGCACGGGGGCCGCGCTGCGCCCTGACCCCAGGACGCCCCTGAGCGGGAGGTCGCGGACTCGCGGCGCTGCGGGGTCCCGGGTCTGAGTGCGCTGTCTGCTGGCCCTGCCTTCGCCGGCTGCCGGTGCGGACGCTGTCCTGCTGGGAGTGCAGGGGAGGCCCTGGGCGTGGAGGACCGTGGTGCACAGTCCCTTTGAAGGTATCCCCACCGGACACCAAGGCCTGGCTTCGAACATGTGTGGTGGGCTCTTGACCCCAGAGAAAGATCCAGAGGGTGGAGGCAGCAAGCTCTACTTCTGGTAGAGGTTCGTCCTTGCAGAGATGGGCAAGAACTGGCGTCTCTAACAGGTGTGGTGGTCTCCTCTGAGAACTGTGCGAAATGGAGATCTGGGGCTCCAGTGGGAACAAGGGCAGGGTGTGAGTCCCCTCCCCTCCTTCCTTCCAAGCTGTGAGCGAGAACAGAGGTTGTAAACGGGTTTCTGTCTCCGGCTAAGGGCTAGGAGGTCAGAGGCCTAGAGGGCAGCAGGACGCCTAAGCCTGAGGGAGGGGCAGAACTCTGTCCACAGCTGCACGGCGTCCCTCACCCCCACCCCGCCTCGGTTCTCTCCACCATTGTGGCTGGGATTCGTTTTACTTTTTATTTTTATTTTTTTATAGAGACAGGGTTCCAACATATTGGCCAGGATGGTCTCGATCTTCTGACTTCATGGTCCACCCGCCTCGGCCTCTCAGAGTGCTGGGATTACCGGCGTGAACCACCGCACCCCTGCCCGGCCTCGGATTCATTTTAAAGGATAAATCTGTCTGCCTAGAAACACTGCTGGCTGTTTGTGGACCCAGCTTGACTTCCACAGGCCTCTGGTTGGCGCCACATGGCTCTTCTCTGCTGGGAGGGCAAGAAAGTCCCTGCACGTGGACCTGTGCAGCGATTGAGCCTGTGATGTGGCCCACCTTGAGCTGGGGACGCCATGAAGAGGTGGCTTTACCAGATCCTAGGAGCTGGGAAAGGGGGCTTGGCCTCTAAAGGCTGAACCATGGTGGTTGCTGGAGCTTTGAGGGGATACAGGAGAGACACAGCTTTGCTCAGAAACCCCAGGGGTCTCCGTTGCATTGTTTCAGCTTACCAGAGTCCTTGGGCTACTTTTGCTCCTCTCGGGCTGCCCTCAGAGCGCAGGATGACAAGGGTATTTCCTAAGTAAGAGGGTCCACAGTCAAGGTTATAGCCCCCAACCCCTCACCTCCCCCCCCCATGCACCTCCCCCTTCCCTCTCCTCTCTTGAGTTCATGCCTGAAACTGGGATCACAGCCAATGAGACCAGGGAGCTGAAGGTTATTGAGATAACCCACAGATTCCAAACTGTACAACATTTCCTGTATCCCTAAGCTTTTGGATTCCTTTCTCCAAATTGTACCAGGGGAGTTCTAGCAATTCAGCCTCCTTGAATTTGGGCCACTATTGAGTCCAGGTCTTAGTGAACCTGTCAAACAAACAGTATTCTTCAAGCTGTACAAGCTTACATCTTAAATTTAATCTCTGTAAGTCATCCCCTGTAGATACATTTGTTCCAGTCCAACATTGTGCCCCATCCTCCTTGGTCAGATACCCTTAGGTGCCATCCCCATACTTGTTCCCCAGGTTTACATCAATTACATGAATGAAAACCTGGCAATTCCTTTGGAGTATAATAGCAACCCTCTGAAGTATAGTTCACACCTGTCCATTTACAGCATGCCAGACAAGTTAGAGCTCTGGGACAATGAGGAGTGGCTGGAGGGAATGGGGTGCCCCTTACGAGGCAATTGCAAGATTCACACCTATTACCCAGTTTACAGACCTAGGTCAGTCCCCAGACACATGGCTTCTCAACTGAAGGGAGACTGATCCCTTTTTTTTTTTTTTTTGAGACGGAGTTTCGCTCTTGTTACCCAGGCTGGAGTGCAATGGTGCGATCTCGGCTCACCGCCACCTCCGCCTCCTGGGTTCAAGCAATTCTCCTGCCTCAGCCTCCTGAGTAGCTGGGACTACAGGCAAGCGCCACCATGCCCAGCTAATTTTTTGTATTTTTAGTAGAGACGGGGTTTCACCATGTTGACCAGGATGGTCTCGATCTCTTGACCTCGTGATCCACCCGCCTCGGCCTCCCAAAGTGCTGGGATTACAGGCTTGAGCCACCGTGCCCGGCCCGAGACTGATCCCTTTTAAGAAAGAGCCAGTCCCGCCACAAGAATAGACAGTATATCTTCCTCAAAGGTTCTGCTGCCATTTCCCTGGGGTGAGGGTGGGGCAGGAAATACTCAGATGTCTCAGGAATTCAGAGAGCCTGGCTCTGAGTTGAGGCTAATCCTCAAATACTCTGTGGTCCACGGACAAAGCAGGACTTTATGCCCTGAATTTGTCTTCTGGTGGTCTCATTGTGTGCACACCATTCTTGTTATTCCCCAGTGTGAGGATGGGTCATTGGATAAGACATACTCAGCAAATGACAGAATCACCACAGTGGCTCTTTGACTGGTAGGATGGGGGCCCTTAAAATAGGAGGGCCTGGCTGGGCACGGTGGCTCACGCCTATAATCCCAGCACTTTGGGAGGCAGAGGCAGACGGATTACGTAAGGTCAGGAGTTCAAGACCAGTTTTGCCAACGTGGTGAAACCTCATATCTACTAAAAATACAAAAAAAAAATTAGCCAGACATGGTAGTATGTGCCGGTAATCCCAGCTACTCAGGAGTCTTGAACCAGGGAGCTGGAGGTTACAGTGAGCTGAGATTGCACCACTGTACTCCAGCCTAGGTGACAGAGACTCCATCTCAAAAACAACAAAAAAAATAGGATGTCCTGAGCAGAAGCCCCTAGAGTGCCCCTCTGACAGGAAGGCAGACCAGAAGCAAGGTCAAGTCCTTGGGGAGATTGCAGAAATCAGTGCCACTCTCAAGGACTTGAAATTGCAGGGGTGGCAGGTCTGATCACATCCCCATTGTACTTGACTGGCCTCTGCAAAGGACAGATGGGTCCTAGGGAATGACCGTGGATTATCAGGTCATTACTCCAATTGCAGCTGCTGACTCAGATGTGTTATCTTGACTGGAGCAAGCTGGCTCAGCTTCTGGTACAAGAGTGGCACAATTCTCAGCTTCATTTGCATCCACTCAATGCCATTCCATGCCTCAGGTCTCCCTCCTTGTCCTAAATCTCATAGATGACATTTAGCGGATCTGTGAATTCAGTGTAGGTTGTAATTCTGCAATGCATGCAATTAAATTCTCTAAGTTTCAGGTGTTTTTGCCCTTGCTTCAGAAATTCTTTTAGAGGTGGCCTAGAAGCTCTGTGGTCCTGTGTGTCTTTTTTTTTTTTTTTTTTTATCCACTAAACTACAGAAGTTTCTGTGTGTCTTGAGCTAAGGATTTAAAGTCCTGACCTTGTCGTATTTCTGTAAGTTCTCTAGCACTGTCAAAAGTAGGCAACCCACCCCACAGTCCACATGGTCACCATTGCTGCTACCAGCTGCTCCGTGCAGTGGCCACTGTGTCTCCCAAGGTGCTGGCTTCAGTCAACACTTCATGTCAAGTAACCACAGGTGACGGTCAAACACGATGCAACTGCATGCTGTGGCTTCCTAGTGTCTCATATTCTGTTGGCAAGAAGCTCAGCACTGCATTCCTGACCGAGGTCAGAGTCAAATCAATCCCAGAATCTCACCTTTGTACATGTTTCATGGGACTTTTCTTTTTTGGGGGAGGGGGCAGTGTTTCACTCTGTCCTCCAGACTGGAGTGCAGTAGTGCAGTCACAGCTTATTGCTGCCTCGAGTTCTTAGGCTCAAGTGATCCTCCCAGGTCAGCCTCCTGAGAAACTGGGACTACAGACTTGTGCCACTACACGTGGCTAATTAAAATTTTTTTTTTGTAGATACAGTGTCTCACCATGTTGCCTAGGCTGGTCTTGAACTCCTGGACTCAGTGTTCCTCCTGCCTCAGCCTCCCAAAGTATTGGGATTACAGGCGTGAGCCACTGCACCTGGCCAGGGACTCTTGTTTTTTTTTTTTTTTTTTTTTTTTTTTTGAGACGGGGTTTCACCATGTTGACCAGGATGGTCTCGATCTCTTGACCTCGTGATCCACCCACCTCGGCCTCCCAAAGTGCTGGGATTACAGGCGTGAGCCACCGCACCCGGCCTGCCAGGGACTCTTGTTGATACCAAGTACTACACCAGTTAGAGTCCAGTAAGGAAACAGAAACCGCACTAGCTTTTTCAAACAGAGGGGATATAAGTTAGGGACTGGTTGTGCAGGTTTTACAAGGCTCAGAGAGCAAAACTGGATGTTGCTGTGATGTTGCAGAAACTCAGAAGTTGATGCTTGCAGGAAGCTGCTACCACCCTTACGGCTGGAGAACCCAAGGGAGCTAAAAGGAGGGTACAGTGAGGCTGGTGTTGGGAAACTCATAGACGGACAGCTCCACCTCTGCAGACCTCATATTTGACCATGCCACTGGCTGCTTGGGCAGCCCCACTGCCAGTGGGCTGAAAGGTTCAGTCACTGTTCAAAGGTTCAGTCACTGTTCAAGGTTCAGTTCTGTGCACACCCTGAGCTCTGCTCCTCTGGCCTGGCCTCCAGTCCTTGTCTGAGTGCCCCAGGCCTGGTTATGATTTCAGGCCTCAGCACCTGGTTGTCTTCTGCAGAGAATGCATTCTCCCCCAGCCCAACCAGAACACACAGCCTCTCCAGGTGCTCAGCAATATGGAAATGAAACCAGACTCTGGGAGTCTCCCCAGCTCCCTATCCCTCACAGCAGAAGCCAGAGCCCCTGCAGTGCCCAGTATGACTGGTCACCATCACGTCCCTGAGCTCTGCAACCGTCCCTACCCCTTGTCTTCTCTGCTCCTTCTCATTACAACCCCATTTCCCATCTTTGCC
Organism: Cebus imitator; assembly: GCF_001604975.1. NCBI lineage: Eukaryota > Metazoa > Chordata > Mammalia > Primates > Cebidae > Cebus > Cebus imitator. Next base: position 1,648,077 of record NW_016107732.1, on the reverse strand, counting down.
CTGGCTGCTCCCTCTGCCTGGAATCCTCCTTGCCCAGTTATCCCACTGTCTTCTTTGCGTCTGGCACACAGTAGATGCTTACATGCTTGTGGAATAAATGAGTGGGGAAGATACAGTTCAGGGGGCAGGTGAGGGCTGGGTGGTTTCCCTGAGCCCTCACCCTAGTAGCAGAGCTAGGCTGGGACACCCAGGGTGGGAACCAGACTCTAGGGGTGAGAATGACAGGACTTCCACAGAGGTTGAGTGTGAGAGCACCACGGTCTCACCCCTGTCCTGTCCATCGGAACAGCCTGTGGTGAGAGAGAGAGAGGCCTCGGGGAGATGGGGAGGCAGTCACTGAAAGGGGGATGCCTGGCCTCCTGGCAGCAGGAGTGAGCACCAGCAGCTCAGGTAACAGGGCACATGTCACGGGTGGGCATGGGAAGTGCAGATCTCAGCTGATTGTCCTGGTTGGAAATCTGACTCCAGAGCAGTGGTGGTTCACACCATGCAGAATAAACCAGCGATGGAGAAGAAACCACAGTACCCAGGAAGAGTGAGGGTGCACCTCCAGACAGCCCATGCGACAGCAGCCGCAGAATGTCTGAACACAGGTGAACCCCACCTTTGGTGTCACACGTGTGGTGTGGTGTGACGGAGGGGTCACGCTGGACTTCAGCCCTGGCAGTGTGCACTGAACTCAGCAGCTGCAGGCAGAGTGAGAACTCAGCGTCCCCTTCTAGAAAAGGGTCCAGCACTGAAATGACGATGAGGTTATTTTAGCATCATTTTCTCGTTATTGATTTAGTTTATTAATTATCCATGATTATTGATCATAATTGTTGCTTAGGATCCTGAGGCCTCAGAAGTTCACCCTTTGCCCCCACCCCATGCTGGCCCTGCGCATGCCTTCCAGGAAGGACAAACACGGGAAGAGGTCAGTGTCTGAGCCGCCCCCGCTGCCCTCCCTCGAGGCCTTGTTGCTGCAGACTCTCACCCCAGACACAAGGTCAGTGCCTGAGCCGCCCCCACCGCCCTCCCTCAGGGCCTTGTTGCCGCAGACTCTCACCCCAGACACAAGGTCAGTGCCTGAGCCGCCCCCACCGCCCTCCCTCGGGGCCTTGTTGCTGCAGACTCTCACCCCAGACACTCACTGCACCGGAGTGAGTGTGACCATCATGTCCATGTTGGTGGTCTTCCTCTCGCTCTGGGGTGAGGACTCCCGGGGCCTGGGTTCCTGGGGTTGGAAGGGGCAGGAACGGGAGACTCACAGGGGCTGTCTCCGCAGGTATCTCCCTGGGCCCAGTGACAGAAGCAGCCACATGTGAGTGCAGGGCTGGGGTCTGGGGATGGTGGGCCCAGGCTGTGGGTGAGCCCTGTCCCCGTGGCACTGAGCTGATCCCAGCCACCCCTTGCAGTTTTTGAGACCCAGCCCCTCCTGTGGGCAGAGTCCGAATCGCTGCTGGAACCCTCGGCTGAGGTAACGCTGACATGCCAGGCCCGCCTGGGGACTGTAGACTTCCAGCTGTTCAAGAACGGGGTGGTCCAGGAGACCGTGCACCTTGATGCACCTGCCATCAAGCACCAGTTCCTGCTGACGGGTGACACCCGGGGTCGGTACCGCTGCCGCTCAGGCTTGTCTGAAAGTTGGACCCAGCTGAGCGAGCTCCTGGAGCTGACAGGGCCAAGTGAGCTGGGGCATGAATCGGGGCCAGGAGGCAGTGGGCAGGTGGCTTATTGGGGGGACCCCCCTTCCTCCGAGTCATCTGATGTCTTTGAGCCTCAGTCTTCCATCTGTCAAATGGGGATGATGTCTGTGCTAACCCCAGTGTTTCGAGGAATAAAGGATTGAGTCCCCAGCAGGCCCCCATGCCGTGCAGCCCCCACACACTCCTTTCTCTTGCTGTATGCCTTGTTTCCACCGGCGCCTGCCTTCCTTTTCCCGTCAATGCCCTCCATCCCTGTCTCCCTCACATTGTCATGAGTGTAGGGCCCAGGTTCTGCTGGCTTCCCATGTCTCCCAAGCCATGCAGAACCACTCCTCAATTCCACTCCACCCACAGAGTCCTTGCCTCTGCCCTGGCTCTCAGTGAAGCCAGTGTCCTGGATCACACCTGGCCTGAACACAACAGCGGTGTGCCGAGGCGGGCTGCGGGGTGTGACTTTTCTGCTGAGGCGGGAAGGCGACCATGAGTTTCTGGAGATGCCTGAGGCCCAGAAGGATGCGGAGGCCACCTTTCCTGTCCACCGGGCTGGCAACTACAGCTGCAGCTACCAGACTCATGTGGCAGGCGCCCCCTCGGAGCCCAGTGATACTGTGACCATTAAGGAGCTTGGTGAGTGGGGAAGCATCTCCGAGGGCTGCTGGGGGAGGAGGGTACAGGGGACACAGCCACATTCACCCTGACCTCCGTGCTGAATGCCCCTACTCAGGACCAGCTGTGAAGCTGGCCACACAGTTGCTTGTGTCTGATGGTTGCAAAGGAATGTGGGCAGAGGATGCCCAAAGAATGGAAGGGTGGGCCAGGTGCAGTGGCTCACGCCAGTAATCCCACCTCTTTGGGAGGCCGAGGTGGGCAGATCACAAGGTCAAGAGATCGAGACCATCTTGGCCAATGTAGTGAAACCCTGTCTCTACTTAAAATACAAAAAATAGCTGGGTGTGGTGGCGCGCACCTGTAATCCCAGTTACTCAGGAGGCTGAGACAGGAGAATTGCTTGAATTCTGGAGGCAGAGGTTGCAGTGAGCCAAGATCACACCACTGCACTCTAGCCTGCGTTAGAGAGTGAGACTCCATTTCAAAAAAACAAAAACAACAAAAAAAAACAAAGCAAACAAACACAAAAAAGAATGGAAGGGTGTTCCTGGGGCTGCCACCTGGAAGGCAGAGGGCAGAGGTCTGGGCCTGGGCAGAGGGTAGCTCCAGGGGTGGGGTAGCCTAGTAATGCTGCCTGCATTGCAGCTGCACCACCACCACCTGTGCTGAGGCTGGATAGAGAGTCCACCCAGGTCCTGCGCCCTGGCAGCAAGGTGACCTTCACCTGCGTGGCTCCCCTGAGTGGAGTGCAGTTCCAGCTGCGGCGCGGGGAGAAAGAGCTGCTGGTACCCAGGAGCAGCACCAGCCCAGACCGCATCTTCTTTCACCTGAACAAGGTGGCCCTGGGGGATGGAGGTCACTACACCTGCCGCTACCAGCTGCATGACAACCAAAATGGCTGGTCTGGGGACAGCGAGCCGGTGGAGCTGATTCTGAGTAATGGTGAGCCTGGGCTGGCAGTGACAGGGGCTTGGCGGGGTCCCTGGGAAGCAGGAGCAGGACCAGGTGTAGAGTTGGGGAAGTGCAGTGCTCTGGGCCAGGGTCCTGTCTCAGCTTTACCTGCCCATCCCCCGACTCAGGGTCCTGAACTGCAAATGGGATGACAAGCATGGCAAACTTCAGGCCCCACGAAGACTAACTGGGCGAACAAGTCTGGCCCAGGCCACAGGGTGCACAACCTGGCTGGGGTCCCCCCCAGCCTGCCAGGTCTATGTCTGGGCGGGCACTGAGGGCCTCTGCTGAGGCAGCTCCTCCACTCGCTTGCCCCGGGCTTGATATTTAGCAAACTCTGAGCATTGGGCAGCGAACCCCATTCCCAGCGAATCACAGGTACCCCTGGGTGGCGCGGGCATTGCGGCAGTGCCCAGAATACGCTCGTGGAGCAAATCCACTATTGAGCGACATCGTGCACGAGGCATCAAGCCATGGACAAAACATGTCCCTGTCTGTTTCTGTAGACAAACAAATGACTAAGAAACATTGAAAGGTGCGTGTGAGATATCCAAGAAGGGCTGGGGATGGAATGGCGGGCGGGCCCAGAGGAGGCGAGGGAGAAAGCTGGCCAGATCATTGCGGGCAGAAGACTCAACCAAGGCAAAGAGAGCGAGGCTGGACCACGCGTTAGGGCCGAGCCACCCGCTTGGCGCCCGGGTCAGCTTGCGTCCTCTGCAGAGAAGCTGCCGGCGCCGGTGTTCACCGCGGAGCCCTCGAGTCCGAATCCGGAGCCCGGCACGCGCGTGCGGCTGCGGTGCCTGGCACCCCTGGAGGGCGCGCGCTTTGCCCTAGTGCGCGAGGACAGGGGCGGGCGCCGCGTGCACCGTTTCCAGAGCCCCGCTGGGACCGAGGCCCACTTCGAACTGCGCAACATTTCGGTGGCCGACTCCGCCAACTACAGCTGCGTGTACGTGGACCTGGAGCCACCTTTCAGCGGCTCCGCGCCCAGCGCGCTCTTGGAGCTGCGTGTGGACGGTGAGCTGGCGGGGTCCCAGGGAGGGCGGGTGCGCGGGTTCAGTGCCCTCGGAGCCTCCTGCCTTTGCCCGCCTGTCCTTGGGCGTCCGACGGCGGCGCTCTGGGCTTCGATTCAGCACCCATCGCCTCCTCTGGCGGGGAGCAGGCGGTCGGTGGTGGAGGGTCCTAGGGACGCCTCGAATTTCGGCTTATTTCCCACGACGCATGCCCGTAGGTCACGTGTGGCATCGTGGTCAGCAGCATGGAGGCTGGACCCAGGTTTTCTTGGGCAGACCCTGCAGCTTTTGCCTGCTTCGTTTTCCTGTGCTGGCCATGTCTGTCGTCATGCTGGTCCCCTGGCCCCGCCCCGGTCCCGCGGGCCCAGGGCTGATGTGTCATTCTCCCCAGCCCTGCCGTCCCCAGCTCTGTTTTTCCGTCTGATTTCCTCATCGACGTTTCCAGGACTCAGGCCAGCAGAGCCTGCGGGCGCAGGTCTGGCCTGCAGATCTTGGGGTCTTGTCCTTTGCTGGGAGTACCGTTTCCTTCCTTTTCTCTTTTCTTTTCTTGTCTTTTCTGTTGATAGAGTCTCGCTCTGTTGCCCAGGCTGGAGTGCAGGGGCGAGATCTCGGCTCACTGCAATTTTTGCCTCCTGGGTTCAAGTGATTCTTCTGCCTCAGTCTCCCGAGTAGCTGGGACTACAGGCGCGCGCCACCACTCCCGGCTAGTTTCTGTATTTTTAGGAGAGATGGGGTTTCACCATGTTGGCCAGGCTGGTCTCGAACTCCTGACCTTATGATCCGCCCTCCTCGGCCTCCCAAAGTGCTGGGATTACAGGTGTGAGCCACTGCGCCCCGCCAATTAGCTGTCAATTAATTGCAAACAACTTCATGTAGTTTGCCCAGCACTTCCAATGGTTATGGAAAATAACTTTTAAAATGTCAAAGTATGCCATACATACTGCACTTCTTTGCTAGGCTGGGCTAGTATCTTCCATGGCAAGATACTCAAAATATTGAATAAAATACACTTTTAAATCAATATAAGTACTTAATTAATTTCGCTGAAATCAACAGCGTTACCAACATCTTTCAGGATTTTGTAAGATTTGATTCCTTAAATACAACTTTTTTTTTTTTTTTTTTTTTTGAGACAGTCTCACTCTGTCACCCAGGCTGGAGTGCAGTGGCTCGATCTCGGCTCATTGCAACCTCCACCTCCTGGGTTCAAGCAATTTTCTGTCTCAGCCTCCCGAGTAGCTGGGATTACAGGCACCTGCCACCAAGCCCGGCTAATTTTTGAATTTTTATTAGAGACGGGGTTTCGCCATGTTGGCTAGGCTGGTCTTGAACTTCTTACCTCGTGATCCACCCACCTCGGCCTCCCAAAGTCCTGGGATTACAGGCGTGAGCCACCGCGCCCGGCCCCTTAAATACAGTTTTAAAGTTAAATTTATGGAGGGAAACAACCCTCAAATGTTGATACGAATTTTATGTCCACTTTTGGTTCCTCAATGAAGGAGCACCGATGTCTTCATCATTTCTTCTTCCCTTCACCCGTCCTGAATGACGGAGGCTGGGAATCCCGGAAGTCCCGAGTAGCCCCGAATCTGGGTCTTCGACGGTCCTGGGGGAGGGTGGACCGGGACGCCAGACACAGACGTGCGCGCGGATGGCCAGGGTGTGAAGGCAGCGGGCGCAGCTCCGCGGGGCCCGAAGGGGAAGCTGAGGCCAGGGCTGGGCGCGGGCGCGGGCGCGGGCGCGGCCTGGGGTGTGGCCCGGGGTGTGGCCTGGCCCGACCGCCCGCCCGCTCTGCGCAGGGCCCCCGCCCAGGCCTCAGCTCCGGGCCACGTGGAGTGGGGCGGTGCTCGCGGGCCGAGACGCCGTCCTGCGCTGCGAGGGAACCATCCCCGACGTCACCTTCGAGCTGCTGCGCGAGGGCGAGCCGATGGCGGTGAAGACGGTCCACACCCGCGAGGCCTCGGCAAACCTCGCGCTGATCTTCCTGGGGCCCCAGCACGCGGGCAGCTACAGGTGCCGCTACCGTTCCTCGTGGCCCAACACCTTCGAATCGGAGCTCAGCGACCCCGTGGAGCTCCTGGTGACAGGTGACGCTTCCCGAGGTCCCGTGGGCCGGTTCCATCCGCGGCGTTCGCCTGGGCTGTGCCCTCCTGCGGGAGGGCCTTTCCCTGCCCCTCCCTTTGGCGCCGTGGTTGGCGCTTGGTCTCCCCGGGGGCTCGTGGGGGTTGCGGGCGGGGAAGCGCCCAGCAAACGCCCTGCAGCTGGAGCCCTGGAGGGAGGTGCAGATGGAGGTCTCTGCTTCCTTCCTGGGGGGCGTCAGGGAGGCCTGCTTGGATTTCCCCTCCTCCACCGCTTCTCTTTTGTCCCGTTTGTCTAGAAAGTTGATGCAGCCACGGGCTGAGAGTACCGTTGGTGTCCTCGGAACTGCCAGGGATTCTGGACGGGCTCCCACCCTTCCTGTTGCAGCAGAAGGCTGGGCTCCCTGGGGGGCTGGAGGGCGCTCCCTCATTCCTCCCAGGAATTAATAAATGTGAAGAGAGACTTTGTTTAAAATGTCTTTGGACTCCCAGGGTTGAGTGGGCTGGGATCCTGTGTCGTCCTGAAAGTGATGCGTTCTGGGGCGGCTCCTGAGGTAGAAGAGAGGAGAATTGGCTCTTAAGCCAACATCTTTCTTTTCTTTTTTCTTTTTTGAGACAGGGTCTCGCTCTGTCACCCAGGCTGGAGTGCAGTGGTGCAGTCGGGCTCACTGCAGCCTCCACCTCCCGGGCTCAAGTGATCCTCCTGCCTCAGCCTCCCAAGTGCTGGGCCCAGGGGCATGCATCACCACGCTTGGCTAATTATTATTTTTTTGTAGATACAGAGTCTCACTGTGTTGCCCAAGCTTGTCTTGAACTCCTGGCCTAAAGTGATCCTCCCACCTGACTTCCAAGTAGCTGGGACTACAGGCATGAGCCACCATGCCTGGCCAGCCCACATTTTTCTGTTATTTATTTTTTGTAGAGATAGGTCTCACTATGTTGTACAGGCTGGTCTTACACTCCTGGGCTCAAGTGATCCTCCCGCCTCAGCCTCCCAAAGTGTTAGGATTACAGGTGTGAGCCACAGCACCCGGCTAACCAGCACTTCTTAAGGCCTCTTTCATCCGTGCTCTTCCACCACACTGCCTCTTACTCCCTGGGCACCTCTGCCTGGTCCCAGCAGGTATCGGCAGGTTGCTTGAGGCTCCAGACACACCCACCTCTACCTTGACGACATCAACCCCATGACCGATAGGAGGTTCAGGGAAGCTGCAATTTGTGGTCTCTTCCTCCCAGTCACAGGGTGGTGGTGCTGGGCAGTTCCCAGCCTCCCACAGCAGAGCTGGAAGCTGTGGAAATGGCTGGATTCCTCTCTGTTCTTCCCTATTATCCCTGGGCTCTGAGTCCCCTTTGCGCCATCTGACATCTGACGCCATCCTGACCACTGTCAAGTTTCTCCCTGGAGCTGGGCCTCAAGGTCCTGGCACACAGAAGATTCGTATCATTATTATTAACTAATAGTTGATAAATTATGTTTTTCAACAAATTTGCCTAGTGGTCTGGTTTACGGCCATAGTGTTACCTACTTCCTAATCTTCTTCTGTACTTTAATGTCTGCACAGGCTGTAATGATGTCGCTTCTTTCATGCCTGATGTGTCCTCTCTGTGTCTGTCTTGCTAGAGGCTTATCAATTTTTAAAACCTTATTTGTTTTTGAGACAGAGGTTTGCTCTTGTCACCCAGGCTAGAGTGCCCTGGTGCAATCTTGGCTCACTGCAACCTCCACCTCCCCAGTTCAAGCGATTCTCCTGCCTCAGCATCTCAAGTAGCTTGAATTACAAGGTGCCCCCCACCATATCCAGCTAATTTTAATATTTTTAGTAGAGATGTGGTTTCACCATGTTGACCAGGCTGGTCTCCAACTCCTGACCTCATGTGATCCACCTGCCTCAGCCTCCCAAAGTGCTGGGATTACAGGTGTTTAAGCCACCGTGCCCGGCCCCAGCTTAGTTTTTCAAAAAGTTTACTTTAGCCATTCTAATAGGTGTATAGTGATATCTAATAGTGGTTTTCCTTGCATTTCCTTAATGGCTGATGCTGTTAAGCATTTTTTTCCCATGTGCTTAGTTGCCATCTCTATAGTGTCTTTGATGAAATGTCTGTTCAAATATTTTGTGCACTTTAAAAAATTGGGTTGTTTTCTTACTGTTCAGTTTTGTTTGGTTGGTTTTTATTTTTATTTTTTTTGAGACAGAGTTTCACTTTTGTTGCCCAGACTGGAGTGCAATGAATGGCACGGTCTCAGCTCACTGCAACCTCTCCCTCTCAGGTTCAAGCGATTCTCCTGCCTCAACCTCCCAAGTAGCTGGGAGTATAGGTGCCTGCCACCACACACGGCTAATATTTTTTGTAGTTTCCGTAGAGACAGGGTTTCACCATGTTGTCAAGGCTGGTCTCAAACTCCTGACCTCAGGTGATGTGCTCGCCTTGGCTTTCCAAAGTGCCGGGATGACAGGAGTGAGCCAAGCCTATTTATACAGGTGGGGCCTTTTTCTGTCACCCAGGCTGGGGAGCAGTGGTGCAATAGCAGTTCACTGCAGCCTTGAATTCCTGGGCTCAAGCAATCTTCCCACCTTAACCTTTT
>NW_016107732.1:1629514-1638529 GCF_001604975.1 Cebus imitator | reverse complement strand
GAGACGGGGTTTCACCATGTTGACCAGGATGGTCTCGATCTCTTGACCTCGTGATCCACCCGCCTCGGCCTCCCAAAGTGCTGGGATTACAGGCTTGAGCCACCACGCCCGGCCCTCAATTTATTAGGTTTTTAAAAAGGAAATTGTATCTCTTGGTTGAGTGCGGTGGCTAATGCCTGTAATCCCAGCACTTTCAGAGACTGAGGTGGGTGGATCACTTGAGGTCCGGAGTTTGAGACCAGCCTGACCAACATGATGAAACCCTGTCTCTACTAAAAATACAAAATTAGCTGCAAGTGGTGGTACACGCCTGTAATCCTGGCTACTCAAGAGGCTGAGGCAGGAGAATTGCTTGAACCTGGGAGACAAAGGTTGCAGTGAGCCGAGATCACACTATTGCACTCCAGCTTGGGTGACAAAAAAGAAAAAAAAATTAAATATGCATATTGTAATCACTAGAGACTTCACTAAAAAAAAAACTATACAAAGATATATACTTCTTTCCTTTTTTTGATATGGAGCTTCACTCTTGTTGCCCTGGTTGGAGTGCAATGGTGTGATCTCGGCCCACTGCAACCTCTGTCTTCCAGGTTCAAGCAATTCTCCTGCTTCACCCTCCTGAATAGCCAGGATTACAGGCGTGTGCCACCACGTGGGGCTAATTTTGTACTTTTAGTAGAGACGGGGTTTCATCACGTTGGTTAAATTGGTCTTAAACTCGTCACCTCAGGTGATCCACCCACCTCGGCCTCCCAAAGTGCTGGGATTACAGGCATAAGCCACCATGCCTGGCCATTTTTTGTATTTTTAGTAGAGACAGGATTTCGCCAGGTTAGTCTCAAACTCCTGAGCTCAAATGATTCATCCACCTCACGTCTCCCAAAGTGCTAGGACTAAAGGTGTGGGCCACCGCACCTGGCCTCCAGCCATATTTTAAAGATAAAATATGTGTGCAATCTCTATTACTATCATTAATTCCCAAAGTTCCAGCTTTCCCTCTAGTATCATTTCCCTTCTACCAAGAGTTTCTTTTAGCATTTCTTTTCAAGCAGGCTTGCTGGCAAGAGGTATATATATCTTAGGTTTGCTTCACTTGAGAATGTTTGTATTTTGCCTTTGTTCTTGAAGTGTTTGCAATGGATATAGAATTATGGGTTGAGTGTTTTTCACTTCAAAATGTTCTTTTTCGAGATGGAGTTTTGCTCTTGTTGCCCGGGCTGGAGTGCAATGGCGCAATCTCAGCTCCCTGCAACCTCCACCTCCTGGGTTCAAGCGATTCTCCTACCTTAGCCTCCCAAGTAGCTGGGATTGCAGGCATGTGCCACCACGCCTGGCTAATTTTTTGTATAAAATGTTGTTTCTTTGCCTTCTAGCCTCGACAATTTCTGAGAAGCTGCCGTGATCTTTTGTGTTATCCCCCTAATGTAATGCATAATTTTTCTCAGACTGTTTGCTCAGAATTTTAGATTTTAGCAGAACATGATGTGTCTGGGCATGGATTATGGTTTTTTGGAGTTCATTGTTTTTGAACTTGTAAAAAATTTGTTATAAATAAGAGTTTCACTTATTGCCCAGGCTAGAGTGCAATGGCGCAATCTCGGCTCAGTGCAGCCTCTGCCTCCCAGGTTCAAGCAATTCTCCTGCCTCAGCCTACCAAGTAGCTGGAATTACAGGCCCGGTTAATTTTTGTATTTTTAGTAGAGACAGGTTTTCACCATGTTGATCAGGCTGGTCTCCAATTCCTGACTTTGTGATCCACCAAAAGTGCTGGGATTACAGGCATAAGCCTCTGCGCCATATCATTTCTAAAGAACATATGGCTGGACCAAAAATGAATTCAATTCGTTGGAATTGGTCTTTACACTTGGTTTGCTGAGTACAGTAATGTTTATTGAAATTGCTGACATACTTGGATGTGCTGTCACATCCCGGTGCTTGCAGTTCCTGGCAGTGTGACTTTGGCTAGTCAGTTGTATTTGCCATGTCACTTCCTCCTCTACAAAATGGGGATGGTTGTGTGAGGATTAAGTGAGATGTATATAAATTATTTGGTAGACTGACCAGCAAACATAGACTCTCAGTAGATTCCCTTTTTTCTCCCTGTTCTCCTCCCCTTTTAAACAGACATGGACAGACACGTCTCACAACCAAATGAAGATGCTCAGAGCATCAAGGGGATGGAGCTTCAGTTCTTGTGACAGAGACTGAGCAAGTGGCAGGCAGAGAGGTGCTGATGATTGCTGCAAGTCACAGCCAGTGTCCAGGGCCAGGCTGTGGGTCTGGAACTACACAAGGTGGGTCTTGTCCCAGGTTTACAGATGAGGTCATAGAGGTTCAGGAAAGTCACTTAATCTTAGGTCCCTAAAGTAGCCACAGGAAGGAGTGAGGCTTTGCAGCCTGACTTCAGGCCCATGCCTATTCTGTTCACTGAAGCCTGTGCAGTCATTTCACTGGGAATGTGCATCTCTCCTGAGTTTTCCCCTAAGCCTGTCACCCCGCTCTGTCTCTCAATCTCTGCCACACGATATGTGGCAGTCTCTGCCTGTGTCTGGGACTCCCTCAGAGATACTTCCGCAAGGTCTCTGTCTCCCTGAGTCTTGCCTTCATGTTACGAACCTCTCCTACCAGTCTTTGTGACTCTATTTACTCTTGACATAGAGGGAATGAGCCCCAAACACAGGGAGAGATGGTGACGGTAACTACTACACAATGCGGCAGGTCAAATGGTTCACATGACACCATCACAGAAACAGGGGCATGAAGAATGACACCCTTCTAACAGGAATGAATAGAAGCTGCTACATCCAGTTATAGACATGGACCCTAAAAATGGGACAAGGATGCAGAACTGTGAGAGAAGGCCAGACAGCACATGGACAGAGTGCTGGCAAATACTAACTCCATGACACCAGGGGGATCTGGGGCCCTAGAAAGAGAAGACTGAGTACAGTAACATTTTATTGAGACCACCGCATGCCAGGCTTATCTGGGTACTGGCCCCCAGGAAAATCAGATTGTTCTTACTCTGCAGGGTTCAAGCTGCTGGGGAGACATCCATAAAAACATACGTAAGGACAATGTGGGGCAGAGCATGGTGAGTACCTCCTGGAAGGCACCAGTCACGTTCATGCAAGAGATATCAGTCAAGGCCTGTCGAGTCTTGTGTGTTGTAGATTCTGAGAGTAAGACATGGTCCCTGCTCTCAGGAGCTCATAGTATCCTTGGAAAAAAACATACCATAAGCTCTACAAGGAGCAAATACGTGAAACAACGTGGTAGGAGGTGTAAGAAAGGTAACTAGGAGGCCGGGCGCGGTGGCTCACCCTGTAATCCCAGCACTTTGGGAGGCCGAGGCGGGTGGATCACGAGGTCAAGAGATCGAGACCATCCTGGTCAACACGGTGAAACCCCGTCTCTACTAAAAATACAAAAAATTAGCTGGGCATGGTGGCGCGTGCCTGTAATCCCAGCTACTCAGGAGGCTGAGGCAGGAGAATTGCCTGAACCCAGGAGGCGGAGGTTGCGGTGAGCCGAGATCGTGCCATTGCACTCCAGCCTGGGTAACAAAAGCGAAACTCCGTCTCAAAAAAAAAAAAAGTAACTAGGAGGTGCTCTGGAAGCAGAGAGGGCAAGCTGCAGTCTGCTCCAGGAGATCAGGGAGGATTCTTTGGGAGACATTTGAAACATCTTAGATAAAAAAGGAGAGGAGGATTCCAGGCACAAGTACAAAGGCACATAGGTGGGGAAAATGTATGGTTCCTTCGGGAACCACAGTAGTTCCATGGGGCTGGTGTATGGAAGGTGGAGCCATGGTATGAGATGAGGCCATTTTACATCACTGTGCACACAGAAAAGTGACAATATTCATAAACGAATATGAGGATAACTGGAAAGGTTGCTCAGGGCCCAGAACGGCCTATCTCAGCATACTTAAACTCTGTTCAGGAAGCTCTCCTGTAGAAGGTGATGGATTAGAGAGCTTTCCACCATGGAGCGACACAATCAGATTTGGGTAATAGCAGTCTCCTGGAGAGTGACAGAGGGGCAGAGAACAAAGGCAGGAAGGGTTAAGGAAGGAGACTCCTGCTATAATCCAGGCAAGAGGCAATGAGGGCTCACATAAGGTAATAGTAGTGGAAAAGGAGATGAATTAGAGATGAGCTTTAGGTTAAACCAGCAGGGCTGGTGACTAGTGGGATATGGAAGGACAAGGAGAGAGAGAGACATGCTGGGCAGGTGTGAAGCAGCACTACTGATGAAAACAGGAAACCATGAGAGAGGCAGAGGGTGTGGAGAAGGCATCACAGAAGAGGTGGCCTCACAAGTCAGCCTTGGAGTCAGGCACAAAATAGGCTGGAGTGGAAACAGTAGGTGCCAAGGCACAGAGGTGGGCACGGCAGGTGTCCCTTCTGGGCTACGCAGCAGAAAAGCAGGCAAGAAGAGTCACATGAGAACAAGCTACAGTCGGCCTGGCCAGAGCATCTTGGGATGGAGTTCTGAGAGACATGAGTCTCCACTTGCCCTGGCCCTCAGAACCAGTCTCAATCCTTGGCTCAGCTGCCATCTCTCTGGGACAGCCTTGAGTGGGAAATGGAGGGTAGCAGGGCAGGGCCCTGCTGGAAGCTTCTCCAGCTGGCCTGAATCGCTTTGTGCTCATGGGGATCCTCAAATACAGAGTCGTTCCTAGACGCCAGAGTCTGCCCTCAGGCACCTCTCATTTCCGCAGCTCATCAATTGCCCACCCTGTTTGTTGCTCTTTAGGAACTCAGCATTTCTCTTAGATGTTGAGCCTCAAGAAGAGGCTGTGCTACGGCCCCAGGGGCTACTTCCAGTCACTGCAGTACCGTGATGTGGATCCGCAGGTGAACCATAAGGGCTGAGCTGCGGCTAAAGGCTTTTCCACAGTCACTGCACTTGTAAGGCTTCTCTCCTGTGTGGATCCTCTGGTGCTCAATGAGAGAGGAGCTCTGTGCAAAGGCCTTTGGACAAACCTTACACTGATACGGCTTCTCTCCAGAATGGATTCTCAGATGTCGGATCAGGGCTGAGCAGTCACTGAAGGCTCTCCCACACGCGTCACACTTGTAGGGCTTCTCCCCGGTGTGGATGCGCTGGTGCTGGGTCAGGTGCGTGCTCTGGCTGAAGGCCTTCCCGCACTCGTCACACTCGTAGGGCCGCTCCCCGGTGTGCACCCGCTGGTGCTGGGTCAAGTGGGTGCTGCGGCTGAAGGTTTTACCACATTCCCCACACTTGTAGGGTTTCTCTCCAGTATGAATCCTTTGGTGCTGAGTCAGGTGGGTGACTCGGCTGAAGGCCTTCCCACAGTCCTTACACTCATGTGGCTTCGCCCCTGTGTGGACAACCTGGTGCTGGGCGAGGTGAGTGCTCCGGCTGAAGGCTTTCCCACACTCGATGCAGGCATATGGTGTCTTCCGAGAATGGGTCTTCTGGTGTGCCTTGAGTGCTGAAGCACTCTGGAACATTTTCCTACACTCATGACACTTGGAGGACTTCTTCCCTGAGTATGTATGTGGAGGCTGTGTCCCATAAGCATCCACCAGATCAAATTTCTCTTCTGAAGGCGCCTTCTCTTGGGAGGTAACGTTTGGCCACACACTAGAACTGTTCCTCAAGGCACCAGGTTCACAGCCAGGCTGTTCTGTGGGGGCATCCTTGTAAGGCCCTGAAGTTTTCTTGAGATTGATGTGTTGGGTGATAGACTTTGTCCAGATCTTTGCTGACAGTCCAGACCTCTCTGAGCTGCCCTCAGGTTCACAGGCCTTGACAAAGGTGGGTCTGAGGGAAATACCTCCCATGAGGGCCTCAGTGATCACATTTGATGGCTCCGACTCTCCCAGGTCACTCTGCTTGCAGCTTGCCTCTGTGAGCTCGGCTTCAGGATCCCATCCTGAAACAATCCCAACCACAGCATTACTACTTCTGCCACACAAAGCCTCCCCAACCCTGCTGAGGGCCCTGGCCACACTTTGTAAGGCAAGTGGCCTGTTCCTAACATTTGGCCCCATTTCCAAGGGGAAGTTTCTTATTTGGTGTCCTGATGACAAAAGGGTGCAGGGCTGTGCTCCCACACCATCCAAAACTGCATCATGGGTTCTGATTTTTCCTCCTCCCACTAAACTCTCTACCTTTCAAGGCTCCCAATTTTGGCTCAAGAATCAGATGAGAAACCCTAATGTGGAACTGATCTGAAAGACAGCAAGGTTGGGGGCGGTGGCTCACACCTGTAATCCCAGCACTTTGGGAGGCCAACGCAGGAGGATCACAAGGTCAGGAGTTCAAGACCAGGCTGGCTAACATGGTGAAACCCACCTCTACTAAAATACAAAAATTAACTGGGTGTGGTGGCGCATGCCTGTAATCCCAGCTACTCAGGAGGCTGAAGCAGAAGAATCGCTTGAACCTGGGAGGCAGAGACTGCAATAAGTTGAGATCGTTCCACTGCACTCCAGCCTGGGCAACAGAGCAAGACTCTGTCTCAAAAAAAGTTTGAAGCTAATACAGAAAAACCCATCTGAGAGACAGAACAAGAGAGAAAGAAGAGAGTTCTGATGCTGTCAACAGATCTTCTGGATATAGCCATATATGATGCCTCCTTACTCTTTGCTTCAGCTAATTTGAGCTGCGTTTTTGGTCACCTGGAACCAAAACACACCTGTCTACTACAGTGTGTGAGAGTTCATGTAAAGTACAAATGTGAGAACGAGGACATGAGGAACCCCAAACCAGAGCCCTGTGCTCCCGTGTTCCAGTCCAGCATGTACCTCCAGTGTGCTGTGAATCTGCCCATAGCCCCCCTTTACCTCTCTTGTCCAGCACCTGAGTCAGATCCTTCACCAGCACAGCAGCTTCTTCTCCGTTCTTGGGGCTCTGGGCACCTACCCAGGCTTGGATCTCGGGGGGCAGCGCACCCAGGAACTGCTCCAGCACCAGCAGCTCCAGTATCTGCTCCTTGGAGCGCACCTCAGGCTGCAGCCACTGACAGCACAGCTCTCGGAGCTGGGCCAGGGCCTCATGTGGACTGGATGCCTCCTCATAGCGGAAGTGCCGGAAGCGCAGGCGTGCAGCCTCAGGGTGAGCGATATGGTCATGGCTGGATTCTTGGCCCTGGAGAAGGCTGGCTTCCTCCTCCTCCTCTACCTTCACTTGAAGGAAGCTGTCCTCTTCCCATGGTACTGGGCTCAGGGAGTGCTTGGGGAGGGCCATCGGGCAGCGGTGCTCAGGGATACAGAGGATGCTGGAGCCTTGGACCTGAGCCTGCAGGAATGTCAGAGCTTCATCATCACATGGAACCTGGGGCCCTGCCTCATGCCTACAGAGCATGGGAAACAGAGGCTTCGGGCCTGTAAGATGTGAAACACTCTCACAGAGACATAGACAATCATCAAAATTAGGACAGCACCCACTTGGTGCTGAGCAGTGTCCTCAGTTACACTACTGCTTGCATGTAGACTCATTTAAAACTTACAACAAACTCGGGAGGTGGGGACTTTCTACCCATTTTATGGATGTAAATACAGATAACACAAGAGGAAAAGACTTGCCCAAAGACCCTCAATTAGTGAAAGGTTAGCAGAGAGGCTAACCTACAAACCCAGGCAAACCTACAGCCAGCCTGTTTAAGGCATGCTCCTCCCCCACGAAGCCAAGTCTTTCTCCTGTGTCTCACATTCCCTAGGTAGGCACGTGGTCATTCTCTCACTTTATCTGCTAATTATTTTGTAGTGTTCGAGACTGATACTTACATAATTGACTTTCAGCCTTTCTTCTTTTCTTTTCTTTTTTTGAGATGAAGTCTCACTCTGTTGCCCAGGCTGGAGTACAGTGACACAATCTCGGTTCACTGCAACTCCGCCTCTCGGATCCAAGCGATCCTCCTGCCTTAGCCTCCCGAGTAGCTGGGACTACAGGCGCCCAACCACAATGCACAGCTAATTTTTGTATTTTTAGTAGAGACGGGATTGCACCATGTTAGCCACAATGGTCTCAATCTCCTGACCTTGTGATCCACCCGCCCTGGTCTCCCAAAGTTCTGGGATTACAGCATTCGCCACAGCACCTGGCCAGCCTGTCTTCTTTTCTAATGCACATATTTAAGGCTATACATTTCTCTCTAAACACAGCTTCAGCTGTACACCACAAGCTTGATATGTTGTGTCTTCATTATCATTTAGTTAAAAATATTTTCTAATTTCTGTTACACTTTCTACTTTACCCATTAATTACTTTTTAAAATTTATTTTATTTTTTTGAGACAAAGTCTTAGTCTGTCACCCAGGCTGGAGCGCAGTGGCGCAATCTCGGCTGACTGCAACCTCCGCCTACTGGGTTCAAGCAATCCTCCTGCCTCAGCCTCCTGAGTAGCTTGGACTACAGGTGTGCACCATCATGCCAGGCTAATTTTTGTATTTTTAGTAGAGATGGGGTTTCACCATGTTGGCCAGGCTGGTCTCGAACTCTTGACCTTCAATGATTTGCCTGCCTTGGCCTCCCAGAGTGCTAGGATTACAGGTATGAGCAACCGTGGCCAGTCCCATTGGTTATTTAGAACTCTTCTGCTTTATTGCCAAACAGTTGGGGATTTTCCAGTTGTCTTTTTATTACTGATGTCTAGTTTAAGTCTACTGTGGTCAAAAAACATACTACGATGGGTTTTGATCATTTAAAATTTGCTGAAACTTGGTTTGTGATCCAGTGTATGGTTAATTTTGGTTAATGTTCCATGCATATTTGAAAATAATGCAAAGCCTTCTTAGCTATGACACCAAAAGCGTTAAGTGACAAAAGAGAAAATAAAACTCAACTTCATCAAAATTAAAAGCTTTTGTGATGTGAAGGACCACATTAAGAAAGTGAAAAAGCAGGCCAGGTGCAGTGGCTCACACCTGTAATCCCAGCACTTTGGGAGGCCATGAGGTCAACAGATCAAGACCATCCTGGCCAACATCCCGTCTCTATTTAAAAAGCAAAAATTAGCTGGGCGTGCTGGTGTGTGCC
>NW_016107732.1:1627276-1629436 GCF_001604975.1 Cebus imitator | reverse complement strand
GTGAAGAAGCAGCCCACAGAGTGGGAGAAAATATTTGCAAATCATATATCTGATAAGGAACCTGTATCTAGAACAACTCCACAGTAAAAGATGAATAATACAATTTAAAAATGAGCAGAGGCTTTGACCAGACATTTCTCCAAGGAAGATATACAAATAGCCAATAAAAACATGAAAAGATGCTGAACATCATTAGCTACCAGGGAACTGCAAATCAAAACCACAATGAGATAGCACTTCACACCTGCTGCAATGCCTATAATCAGACAGATAATGTGTGTAGACAAGGGTATGGAGAAACCATAATCCTCATATGCTGCTGCTGGGAATGTAAGATGGGATAGCCACTGTGGGAAATACAGTCTGGCAGTTCCTCAAAAGATTAAACAGAGTTACCCCATGACCTAGCAATTCTACTTCTACATATATGCCCAAAAGAAATGAGAACATGTCCTCACAAAAAGCTATACACGAATGCTGATAACAGCATTACTCCTAACAGCAAAAAAGCAGGAACAATTCAAATGTCCATCACCTGATGCATAAAGAAAATACTATATATACATACAATGGAACACTATTCAACATGAATAGAAATGAAGTACTGATTAATGCTACAATGTGGATGGACCTTGAAAACATGATGCTAAGTAAAAGAAGACAGACATGGCTAGGTGCAGTGGCTCATGCCTGTAATCCCAGCACTTTGGGAGGCCTAGGCATGCGGATCACCTGAGGTCAGGAGTTTGAGACCAGCCTGATCAACATGGTGAAACCCTGTCTCTACTAAAAATACAAAAATTAGCCAGGTGTGGTGGCAGGCACCTGCAATCCCAGCTACCCAGGAGGCTGAGGCAGAAGAATTGCTGGAACTCAGAAGGCAGAGGCTGCAGTGAGCTGGGATCACGCCACTGCACTCCAGTCTGGGGGACAGGGCAAGACACTCTGTCAAAAAAAAAAAAAAAAAGGTATCCTGAGAGTGACAGTGTAATTTATATATATAAAAAAAAAAAAGCCAGACACAAAAGACTACATATTGTCAGATTTCACTGATATGTGTCCAGAATATGCAAATCCATAAAAGTAGAATGCATAACAGGGTTTGCCAGAGGCTGATGGAGGATGAAAATAGGGAGTGGTTGCTAATGGGCACAGAGATTTAGGATAAAAATGCTCTGGAATTAAATAGCAGTGATGATTGTACAACCTTCTGAGTATACTAAAAACAACCAAATTGAACACTTTATTATTTTTTTTGAGACAAAGTCTTACTTTGTCACCCAGGCTAGAGTGCAAAGGCACCATCTCAGGTCACTGCAATATCCACCACCCGGGTTCAAGTGATTCTTCTGCCTTATCCTCCTGAGTAGCTGGAATTACAGGTACCCGCCACCATGCCCAGCTAATTTTTGTATTTTAATTTAATAAATAATTTTTTGAGATGGAGTTTCACTCTTATCGGCCAAGCTGGAGTGCAATGGCGCCATCTCGGTTCACTGCAACCTCTGCCTCCTGGGTTCAAGTGATTCTCCTGCCTCAGTCTCCTAAGCAGCTGGAATTACTGGCACCCACCACCACGCCCAGCTTATTTTTTATATTTAATAGAGACAGGGTTTCGCCATGTTAGCCAGGCTGGTCTTAAATTCCTGACCTCAGGTGATTCGCCTGCCTTGGTATCCCAAAATGCTGGGATTACAGGTGTGAGACATAGCATCTGGCCTAATTTTTGTATTTTTAGTAGAGATGGGGTTTTACCATGTTGGCCAGGCTGGTCTCGAACTCCTGGCCTTAAGTGATCTGCCTGCCTTGGCCTTCCAAAGTGCTGGGATCACAGATGTGAGCCACCATGCCGGCCTGAACACTTTGAAATGGTGGGTTTTATGATATGTGAATCATATCTCAATAAACTTTTAAAAAATGTCAGCTGGGCGCGGGGGCTTATGCCTGTAATCCCAGCACTTTGGGAGGCCGAGGCAGGCAGATCACAAGGTCAAGAAATTTAGACCATCCTGGCCAACATGATGAAACCCTCTCTCTACTAAAAATACAAAAAAATTAGCTGGGGCCGGGCGCGGTGGCTCAAGCCTGTAATCCCAGCACTTTGGGAGGCTGAGGCGGGTGGATCACGAGGTCAAGAGATTGAGACCATCCTGGTCAACA
>NW_016107732.1:1625233-1626771 GCF_001604975.1 Cebus imitator | reverse complement strand
AAAAAAAAAAAAAAAAATTAGCTGGGCATGGTGGCACCTGCCTGTAGTCCCAGCTACTTGGGAGGCTGAGGCAGGAGAATTGCTTGAACCTGGGAGGTAGAAGTTGCAGTGAGCTGCGACTGTGCCACTTCACTCCAGCCTGGAGACAGAGTGAGACTCCATCTCAAAAATAATAATAATGTCGGCTGGCCACGATGGCTCACATCTGTAATCTCAGCACTCTGGGAAACTGAGGCAGGCAGCTCACAAGGTCAGGAGTTCAAGACGAGCCTGGCCAGTATGGTGAAACCCTGTCTGTACTAAAAATACACAAACTAGCCGGGCATGGTGGTGGACACCTATAATTCCAGCCACTTGGGATGCTGAGGCAGGAGAATTGCTTCAACCTGGGAGGCAGAGGTTGCAGTGAGCAGAGATTACACCATTGCACTCTAGCCTAGATGACAGAGTAAGACTCTGTCTCAAAAACGAAATGTGTATTTGATAACCTTTGGGTGTTCTGTCCCTTATTTAAGTCAGTCCTGTACACAAAAGATAACTTATTAATAAGTCCCTGTGCTTCTATACTGCTTTATTTGCTCTTCACCACCTGATGTGATACACTTATATGATTACTTATGATTTACCTGCCCTCGTCGGAGTGTCAGCACATTAAGGGCAGAGGTTTTTGTTTAGCTCAATGCTTTATCCCGGTGTCTACAGCATTACTGAGCACATACATCAATAATAATAACTTTGTTTAACACGCCCCCATTAAGTACCTACTCTATGCCCAGCAGTGTATTAGGAATGCAAACATCAGGAAGACATGGATCCTGTCCTCAGTGAGCTCAATAGGAGACAGACCAACACATGATAAGATAATCACTATGATGATATGGATGGGTATAGTGTGCAATAGGAATATCAGAAAATGGGAACAGTCAATGGGAACCTACTGGGTAACAGGCCACACCAGCCTTTTACATCTGTTGTACCACTGAAGCCTTAACACCACCCTGTCAGTCAGAATTACCACTCCCATTTTCAAAGTGGGGGAAACTGAGCTGCCAGAGTCATCTGTGCAGTAGGAACAAGCTAGGGTTTGAACTCAGGCTATCTGTGGTCTTTCCTCCACACTCACAACAGCCTTTCCAATCTCTAGAACTGTGAGCACTGAATACTGGTCAGGGCCAACAAAAAGCTACTTTCATGTACTATTAGTGAGGGCGATCAGTTAGAACATCTTTGGCAAACAATTTGGCGGTATGTTGTTAAGAGCTTTAAAAATAGCCATACTCTCTGCCTCAATATTAACTCTACTCAGAATCTAGCCCCATTTCTAGATGGGGGTGCTACTGACATTCAGAGGGGGATAATACTTTCTTTTTGAAATTAAAAAAAATGTTTAGGGCCGGGCGCAGTGGCTCACGCCTGTAATCTGAGCACTTTGGGAGGCCGAGGCGAGTGGATCACGAGGTCAAGAGATTGAGACCATCCTGGTCAACATGGTGAAACCCCGTCTCTACTAAAAATACAAAAAATCAGCTGGGCATGGT
>NW_016107732.1:1616477-1623256 GCF_001604975.1 Cebus imitator | reverse complement strand
CACCTGTAGTCCTAGCTACTGGGGAGGCTGAGGCATGAGAACTGCTTGAACCCAGGGGGCAGAGGTTGCAGTGAGCCGAGATCATGCCACTGTACTCTAGTGTGGGCAACAGAGTAAGATACTGTCTCAAAAAAAAAAAACAAAAAAAAGGAAAATAAAAAACATGTTAATGAACCTTAATTAACCTTAAAGTGTTCATTAAAGGCTGGGCATGGTGGCTCATGCCTGTAATCCCAGCACTTTGGGATGCCGAGGCGGGCGGATCACCTGAGGTCGGTAGTTTAAGACCAGCCTGACCAACATGGAGAAACCCTGTCTCTACTAAAAATAAAAAATTAGCTGGGTGTGGTGGCCTATGCCTATAATCCCAGCTACTCAGAAGGCTGAGGCAGGAGAATTGCTTGAACCCAGGAGGTGGAGGTTGCAGTGAGTCAAGATGACACCATTGCAGTTCAGCCTGGGCAACAAGAGCGAAACTCAGTCTCAATTTAAAAAAAAAGTTCATTAAAATTATCATCCCTGCTACCCTTGCTCTTCCTCCCACTCCCACAAATGATTCCCTACATCCGTGGGTGACCATGCTCAGCCTTTCCTGGTCATTCCATTTGCTTAATGCCTGTTTATGGTACACCTGCTATATGGCACGTCCTGTGTACTGTGGCTCCAGGACAGCACAGCCACTCTGAGGAAACAGTACAGAGCTAGCAAAGTTATCCAGGGTGCTCTGGGAAGAGGACTGAGCCTACTACCCAGTATCTGGGATGACACCTGAAGAAAGTGGCAGCTAAGATGAGGCATGTTGTATCAGTACTTCATTCCTTTTCAGAACTAAATAATATTTCATCGTTCAGTTATGCTACATATTGTTAATCTATTCGTCAATTGATGGACATTTGGTTGTTTCTACTTTTTGGCTGTTATGAAAATTGCTGCTATCAATATTAGTATACAGGTTTTTGTATGGGCAAATGTTTTCTTTTTTTGTGGGGGACAGAGTTTTGCTCTTGTTGCCCAGGCTAGAGTCCAATGGTGCGATCTCAGCTCACTGCAACCTCTGCCTCCTGGATTCAAGTGATTCTCCTCCCTCAGCCTCCTGAGTAACTGGGATTACAGGCCTGTGCCACCATGCCCAGCTAATTTAGTAGAGACTAGGTTTCACCATGTTGGTCAGACTGGTTTCGTACTCCCGACCTCAGGTGATCCGCCTCAGCCTCCCAAAGTGCTGGGTTTACAGACGTGAGCCACCACACCTGGGCAAAAGTTTTCAATTTTCCTAACGTATACACCTAGGAGTGCAATTCCTGGATGATACAATAACTCTGTGCTTAATTTTTTTTTTTAGATGAAGTCTCACTCTGTTGCCCAGGCTGGACTGCAATGGCGCTATCTCAGCTCATTGCAACCTCCGCCACTAGGGTTCAAACAAGTCTCCTGCCTCAGCCTCTTGAATAGCTGGGATTATAGGTGTGCGCTGCCATGCCCAGCTAATTTTTGTATTTTTAGCAGAGGTGGGGTTTCACCATGTTGGCCAGGCTGGTCTCAAACTGCTGACCTCATGTGACCCACCCGCCTCGGTTTCCCAAAGTGCTGGTATTACAGGCGTGAGCCTTGCATTTAGCCTATGCTTAACTTTTTAAGAAACTACCAGGCTGTTTTCCAAATTGGCTGCATCATTTTGCATTCCCACCAGCTGTGGATGAGGATTCCAATTTCTCTACATCCTTACCAAGGTATTTTATACTATAGTAGTTCCCCCTTATCTGCAGGGGATGTGTTCCAAGACTCCCCAGTGGATGCCTGAAACCAGAGTACTGAATCTTATATACACTATATTTTACCTTATACATATATACACATGATAAAGTTTATAAGTTAGGCATAAGAAATTAACAAATAGTAGCTGAAATAGCTCAGCTGGGAGAGCATTAGACTGAAGATCTAAAGGTCCCTGGTTCGATTCCGAGTTTCTACAGGTGTTTTCTGAGCTCTGCCTAATTATTACTCCCTTATACAACACTTGCACGTGAATCCCAGACGGGCAAGGTGGCTCACGCCTGTAATCCCAGCATTTTGGGAGGCCAAGGCAGACGGATCACGTGAGGTCAGGAGTTTGAGACTAGCTTGGCCAACACAGTGACAACCCTGTCTCTACTAAAAATACAAAACTTAGCTGGGTGTGGTGGCAGGCACCTGTAATCCCAGCTAATGGAGAGATTGAGGCAGGAGAATCACTTGAACCTGGGAGACAGAGGTTGCAGTGAGCCAAGATCACACTACTGTACTCCAGCCTGGGCGACAGAGCAAGACTGCATCTCAAAGAAAAAAAAAAAAAATCTAATAAAACAAGACCGCAATCCTGAAACCTTTTGGTGACAGCTGGTGACCTCTGGCAAAGCTGTGTTCAAGCCCCTTCACTGCACCGTAAACTTCTCTTGGATTTCTCATGGCCTTCCTATTACCCCCTTGTTCCCCTGCTGTTCTTTAGTTCTGAAATCCCTCTCTGACCGATTCCTCTGGGCTAAGCCTCATCTTAGCTACCCCTTTCTTCAAGTGCCATCCCAGATACTTGGAAGTAGGCTAAGTCCTCTTCCCAGAGTGCCCTGGGTAACACTTCGCTAGTTCTCAACTGTTTCCTCGGAGAGGCCAGGTTGTCCTGGAGCCATAGTACACAGGACTTGCCCTATAGCAGGTGCACAATAAACAGGCATTAAGCAAATGGAATAACCAGGAAAGGCTGAGCACAGTCACCCACAAATGTAGCGAACCATGGGGGCGGGGAGGGGAAGGAGTAAGGGTAGCAGGGATGAGAACAGATGCAGCAACAGCTTCCAAGCTCTCTTTTCCACCCCTGGAACACCTGTTTTGGAAAAATCCCTCATGACAGTCTCCAAAATATATTTTTGTGAACCTTCCTCAGCCTCCTCAGCCAACCACAATTCCTATCAGGTGAGGTTCCTCATCCACAGCTGCTTAACCAACCAAAGAGGGTGGTTCTTTTCATTTCTCACACCTGACTTATACCAAGCCTGATAATGGCACCTACCTCAGAGGGTTGCTATGAGATTACATGAGGCGATTTATTACCAGTGTCCAGCACAGGCCTGGTGCACAGTAAACATGCAGTAAAATGTATGCATTTCATAGCCCCCTGCTACACTTAAACACACACTGGAGGACATATCCATAAGACCAGCTGAGTGACCACCAGTCACCCAATTTCAGCTGCAGACATGGCAAAGCACAAATCCTCTCACGTATGCTCAGTAAACTGTGTGGATCACCCAAGTTTTAGTCTCCTTGAAAAAAATCTCAATTACACATTAACACATATTATCTCAGGTACAGTCTGTCAGTCATAGCCCTCAAAATACCAGACACAGGAAATATCTCAGTGTCATCTATAATCGTTGAGACGATTGGCCCAGCGGGGCATGGCGGCTCATGCCTATAATCTCAGCACTTTGGGAGGCTGAGGCAGGTGGATCACCTCAGGTAAGGAGTTCGAGACCAGCCTGACCAATATGGTGAGACCCTGTCTCTACTAAAAATGCAAAAAGTAGCTGGGCGTGGTGGTGGGCACCTGTAGTCCCAGCTACTGGGGAGGCTGAGGCAGAAGAATCGATTGAACTCGGGAGGTGGAGGCTGCAGTGAGCCAAGATCGCCCCACTGCACTCCAGCCTGGGCGACAAAGCGAGACTCCGTCTCAAAAATAAATAAATAAATAAATACCAGCATTTCCAGCACACAGTATTATTCTGATCACATTCATAATCTTAGTCACCATCTCAAGGACACTTAGAATATCAGTCACACATGCCCTCTCAGTATCACACAACCCACTTACAAAGTCTCAAACGGCAACCGTTTCTGTCAGTCACACACTCCACGGTTCGTGAGACACTCAACCTATCAGAATCACACAGTCCCAACCCGTCAGATAAGCACACCCAAGAGGTGTCAGACACAGAACGCCTACCGGACACACGCAGCGGGTCCGTCCCACACCTCCCAGTCCACTGGTCCCAGATTTTATCTGTCCGCCCGCCCCACACCCGGTCCGTCGGTCCGTCCCGCACTCAGCGTGTCAGTCCATCCCACATTCGGTCCGTGAGTCCGTCCACGGCCGGTCCGTCACTCCGTCACATCCTCTACGCGTGTGTCCGGCACTCACAGTCCGTCTATTCACGGCCCCTAGTTAGCCTCTCACTCTCTATCCGCTGGGTGGTCCCCCGAATCTTGCTCCGGCCGCCCCAGACGTTCGCGGATTCTGGACCTGCTGTGTTCCCCTGCGGTCTGGACCAGGACGGAGAACACCCGCCGAAACCCACCTCACCAGCACAGCCGGCGGACCCCTCGGGAGGCGCCGGCAGCGACGAGCCAGCTTGCTCGCCCGCCGACCCGGAGCACAGCTCCCAGCACGCTCCAGGGGCCCGCACCCGCCAGGGCTACAATTCCCGGCGTGCTCCGTGAGCTCAGGAGTACCCAGGCGCGGCGCCTGCTGGGAACTGTAGTTGCTGCTCGTTTGCACGCGGGCCATGGAATCCCAGCCGGGCCTTTGTGGGACTGGGGTGGCGGTGAATGGGAGAGAAGCAGGGGATGCGCGGAAGGCAAGACGCAGAGGTTTCGGAAGTGTTAAGGCTGAGGGTGAGGGTCCCTGTGTGAAGCCTGAGGGTGAGTAAGGTTGGCTGTGTGAGGGCTAAGGATGAGGGTCCCTGTGTAGGGGCTGAGGGTGAGGGTGTTTGTGTGAGGGGTGAGGGATGAGGGTGAGGCAGGGAAACAGGGTCTGGAGGCAGGAAACCAAAGGACTTCCTACAAGTAAATCAAATGGAAACTTCAGCTATGACAGGAAATATCCTCTCCATTTACATAGGGGATACACTGAATAAATAACTTTGTAACTTTACTTCATCCTCTTCACATACATAGGGCATATACCAAATAACGAATGGAAACCTCTAGAGGGTATTTAAACCACAGAAAATTCTGTAACGGGGCTCTTGATCCCTTATGCTCGGCCTGCTCCTATACTGTGGAGTGTACTTTCATTTTCAATAAATCTCTGCTTTTGTTGCTTCATTCTTTCCTTGCTTTGTGCATTTTGTCCAATTCTTTGTTGGAGACGCCAATAACCTGGGCACCCCCACCAGTAACAAGGGTACCTGGGCGAAGGGTGAGGATGCCTGTCTGAGGGGTTGGGGGTGTGTGAGTATTGAAGGTACCTTTGTGAGAGGTGTGGTTGCCTACGTCAGGGTGTGTATTGAGTGTAGCTATATGTGGTTTGCTGTGACCACATGTAATAGTTTTTATAAATGTGTATTATTTTTTACTGAATTTGAGCTGGGCGTCTGTCTGCATGTGTAACTCTATGACCAGGTTTGTGGGTTATTCTGTGTGCTTACTGTGTGTGTGTGTGACCTGAGTTAATCATCATATGTAATAATCATGCAACTATGTTTGCCTGAAGCATGTATAATTTTGTCTGTGAGACAGATTCTTAGAGGTATGGGGTGGACCTGCCACAGTAGAAAGGCCCCAGACTGTGAATAGTGGTATGATTGTGTGATTGTGTTCTGTGTATACGTGTGTATGTACATGTGAAACACACTGAGCAGGAGACTCTGGCTTGAGGCCTGATGCGTGGAGGTTGATGGCCCAGTTCATGTTCAGGTGAGGCCTTGTTGAGGTGGGGTCTGTATGATTGCCTGGTGGTGCTGGTGCTGTTCGTTGGCCCCAGCCTGTGCTCACATCCCCTATGGTTCTCAGACTTTGCCCTGCAGATTGCTAGCAGCTGGAATGAGCATATATTCTTTTCCTTCCACAGATAAATACTGAGCACCCACTACAGGCAGCCAGCACCACTGCAGATTGGATACAGCAATGATGATAAGCCTGGACTGCCTTTATGGAGGTGATGTTATTGTGTGCGGAGGCAG
The DNA here is from genome assembly GCF_001604975.1 of Cebus imitator. NCBI lineage: Eukaryota > Metazoa > Chordata > Mammalia > Primates > Cebidae > Cebus > Cebus imitator. Next base: position 1,617,323 of record NW_016107732.1, on the reverse strand, counting down.
ATGGTAAACAGTTATTTTTCTGAGGAGTAGGTATTTAAGCTGAGGCCTGAATAGAAGGAAGAACTCAGGAAGAGTGGGTTCAAGGACACAAATGCCCATGTCAGGAGGTGGCATGGATGAGGAAGACTGCCTGGGGTGGATCAAGGGAGGAGATAGGAGGGGACAAGGACAGAATGGGGAGGCCTGTGGGGGGCAGATCTTGAAGGGCTTATGAGCCACATATGGACTTTATTTTTTGTAGAGACGGCATCTCACTATATTGCCTAGGCTCTTTTAAACTCAGCCTCAAGCAATCCTCCTGCCTCAGCCTGTCAGTGTTGGGATTACAGGCGTGAGCCACCACACTTGGCTCACATACAGAATTTGATTTCTACCTTGAGAGAAGTGGCAGCCATGGGATGCCTTTGAGCAGAGGAGGACTAAGCTGTGACTTAGCTCTTCATAGAAAATCTCTGGCTGCTGCAGAGGACTGTGAAGATTAGTGTGGAGTCAGAGAGACCAAGGATGCAACCTGAGGCAGGGAGGTCAGATCAGGGAGGTCGGACAGGGTGGTGGTGACAGAGATGCTGACAAATAGTCAGATCTGCATCTGTTTTGAAGGTGTATCAGAGGTGTCCAATCTTTTGGCTTCCCTGGGCCACACTGGAAGAATTGTCTTGGGCCACACATAAAATACACTAACGATTGCTGATGAGTTTATTAAAAATCATTAAAAAAAACTCGGCCGGGCGTGGTGGCTCAAGCCTGTAATCCCAGCACTTTGGGAGGCCGAGGCGGGTGGATCATGAGGTCAAGAGATCGAGACCATCCTGGTCAACATGGTGAAACCCCGTCTCTACTAAAAAT
>NW_016107732.1:1611632-1616272 GCF_001604975.1 Cebus imitator | reverse complement strand
AAACTCATAATGTTTTAAGAAAGTTTAGGAATTTGTGTTGGGCTGCATTCAAAGCTGTCCTGGGCCACATACAGCCCATGGGCTGTGGGTTGGACAAGTCTGGTACAGATGATAGGGTTGATGGGTTGAACCAGTGTCTGAGGGGTGATCAAGGCTGACCCAGGTGCCTGGGAGTGCCCTCTGATGATGGGTGGGGGAAGGTGTATTAGTTTGCTAGGACTGCCATAACAAAATACCACAGATTTGGTGGCTTAAAAGATGTAAGTTTAGTTTCTGACAGATCTGGAGGTTGGAAGTCCCAAAATCAAGGTGTCAGCAGGTTTGGTTGGTTTCTCTTGTGGCCTCTCTCTTTGGCTTGCAGATGGCTGCCTTCTCACTGTGTCCTCACATAGCATTTCCTCTGTTTGCACAGGCCCCTGGTGTCTCTCTTCTTACAAAGACACCAGTCATGTTAGGTTAGGACCCATCCATATCTTCTTTAACCTTAATTCCTTATTTAAAGGTCTTTAAATACAGTCATATTCTGAGGTGAACTGGGGGTTAGGACTTCAACATATGAATTTCGGGGGACACAATTTTCCCTAATGGGGGAAAAGGGCAGTGGCATCAATGTGGGAATACTTAGACCCCTTTTTGGGGAGACTCTAAGGAAGAGATGAGAGAGATAGGGCAGCAGCTGGAGGGGACTCCAGTGCCAGAGAGAGAAAGAAGAGCCCTGGTTGACAGTTAATGGGTATAGGGTGACTTAGAAAACCAATGGAATCTCTCCTCACTGGCTTCCTTTCTGCCTAGATTGTGAGTCTATGCTATTAGGCCTGAGAGGGGTCCTGCCCTTTTCTTAACTGAGGACAGGGTATCCTTGATGCCTCACACAGGGCTAGGTACTAAGAGTTGGCTGAGCCGGGTGCGGTGGCTCACACCTGTAATCCCAGCACTTTGGGTGGCCAAGGCGGGCGGATCATAAAGTCAAGAGATCGAGACCATCCTGGCCAATGTAGTGAAACCCCGTCTCTACTAAAAATACAAAAATTAGCCGGGCATGGTGGCGCTCGTCTGTGGTCCCAGCTACTTAGGAGGCTGAGGCGGAAGAATCGCTTGAACCCAGGAGGTGGAGGTTGCAGTGAGCCGAGATTGCGCCACTGCACTCCAGCCTGGTGACAGAGCAAGACTCTGTCTCAAAAAAAAAAAAAAAAAAAAAGAGCTGGCTGAGAAATGACTGAATGAATGACAGAACAACAATGTTCCCTTGCCTGGCGCTTCTTAGCTAGATTCTTCCCATTCATCTCCTGTACCCACCATGGCACCTGTAGTCCACACCCCAGAATCTGGAAGGCCGTTTCCCTTGGTAACCCCTTCTGTGCTTGCGCACTGTTCAATCTGCCCTCAGGCCTCTGGACTCTCCTGAGCAGACTCTCCTCCCTCCCTCTCTCCCCCTTTGTCTCTTTCTTATCCTCTCCCCAAATTTCAAACCTTATCTTTTTCAGGGAGTATTCACTTTTAATTTGGCAATTGTGTCACCTATTGCTCAGTAACAAACAGCTACAACAGCTCTGTGGCCCACAGCAAAAAAAAAAAAAACAAACTGCTTATTTTTGTCATGTGTCTGAAGGTTGGATGATCTAGGCTGGGATCAGCTAGGTTTGGCTCTAAGCTGCAGTTTGGGTCCAGGTCTGCTGCATTTGTCTTTCAGGGCTCACAGGAAAAATTCATCTCATCCTGACGGCAGAGACACAGTAGGCTTTAGGCCTGGACTCAATACTAGCATGCTCTCCTTTTCCACTCAGATTCTGTTGGCCAAACCAAGTCACAGGGCCACACCTAAACTCAAGGAATGGGTGGGGACCTCCATCCATGCTGCCTTTGGTGGGAAGAACCATAAATATGGCCATGGGTGTACATATGCAAGGAATGGTGAAGAATTGAGCTAGTTATTCAGTCTACTACAATAATCCTTTTGGTTTCTTTCCATGCAGAAAGCCAACAAAATCATTTGTGATCCTGGTTTCTTTTAGTTCAAGGAAAGTGATCATTCTAAGAGTGTCTTTGTTTACCTGAGGACCTTGGGCCATGCCAAGTATTTGTCAACATGTGATTTATGGTGGGGAACCCTGGGCCACACTGTAACAGTCTGACAACTGGGGAGGGGGGACTAAGTTACTAAAGTCAGTTGCGTACTCCATGCCCACACGATCATCCCCTAGTAAATGTCCTGAACACCAAGGCTTGGGTGAGCTTCCTTGGTTGGTGTGAAGTGTTGTGTACTAAGGAAGCTTGTTAGAGCCTCAGTGCTCAGGGTTTTATTAAGGGTTGGTCACATAGGCACCCTCTGCCTGGCACGTACCAAAATTTCAGACCCCCAGAAGGAAGGAAGAAAGGTCTTTTACATGAACCACACAGTTTGTACAACACACAGTATATAGGCCTGACTCATCCATTAGGGAATGGTGGGAACCCTTCCTCAAATCCAAGTTCCCAGATGCCAGCCAAGGGCCAGTCTTGCACCAGCCCTTTCTAGGAATGACAGCCTGAGGTTTGCTATGTTCACCTTCTCTGTACAGTGGTGAAGAGAGAGGGGATGGAAGGGAGCACAGAAAGGCACAGGCCACGGTTACAGAGAGCCAAGTCACCTGTTGGGCATCACTGGTTGCTTCACCATCTCCTCAATGGAACACAGCCTAACTCAGCAAACATGCACCCACTATTTGAAGATGCTCACACCACAACCTCAAAAAACAAGATCTTTTATAGGGCCCTGGGCCTAAAGAAAGGTAAGCAATGTGCCCATTATCTTCTAGCTAATAAGTAATGGTGGTATTTGTCTAAGGCATGAGGCCCTGTGTGGTAGGCTGGGAAAAATGGCTCCCTAAAGATATATTAATTTGCTAATTCTCAGAATATAACTTTATTAATTTGCAAGGGTTGCTGTAACTAAGTGCCACAAACTGGATGGCTTAAAATACACAGAAATGTTTTATCTCACAGTTCTGGAAGCCAGAAGTCTGAAATCAAAGTGACAGCAGAGTTGATTCTTTCTGGAGGCTCTGAGGGAGAAACCATCCTATGCCACCCCCCTAGCTTCTGGTGGGTCCCGGCAATCTTTGACCTTCCTTGGCTTATGCACATATTACTCCAATCTCTGCCTGTCTTCACATGGCCTTCTTTCTATGTGTGTCCCTCTGTGTCCTCTCTTCTGTCTCTTATAAGGCCATCAGTCATGGAATTTTGGGTATACCCTAAATCCAGGATGATTCTTCTTGACATCCTTAATTACATCTGCAAAGACCCTATTTCCAAATAAGGTCATGTTCTAAAATTCAAGTGGAGCCAGGTGCTGTGGTTCATGCCTGTAATCTCAGTATTTTGGAAGGCCGAGGTGGGAGGATCACTTGAGCCCAGGAGTTTGAGACCAGCCAGAGTAACATATTGAGACCCTGTCTCTCCAAAAAAAAAAAAAAAAAAAAATAGCAGGGCATGGTGGCATGTGCCTGTAGTCCCAGATACTGGGGAGGCTGAAGGGGAAGGATAACTTGAGTCGAGGAGGTCAAGGCTGCAGTAAGCTGTAATCGCCATTGCACTCCAGCCTGGGTGACAGAGGAAGACTCTGACTCAAAATAATAATTTAATTCAGGTGAATTTGAAGTTTTTTGGGCGATACTATTTAACCCATTACAATTACCTTACATGGTAAAGGAGTGATGGTTACATTACATGGCATAAAAATGTGATTTAAGTAAAAGGATATTGAGAAGGTAAGCTTATTCTGTATTATGCAGGTGGGCCCTATATGTAGTCACGCGTACCTTTTCTTTTTCTTTTCTTTTCTTTTTTTTTTTTTTTTTTTTTGAGACAGAGTGTCACTCTGTTGCCCAGGCTGGCATGCAGTGGAGCAATCTTGGCTCACCAAAACCTCTGCCTCCCGGGTTTGAGCGATTGTCCTGTCTCAGCCTCCCAAGTAGCTGGGACTACAGATGCATGCCACCACACCCAGCTAATTTTTGTATTTTTGGTAGAGATGGGGTTTCACTATGTTGGCCATGCTGGTCTCCAACTCTGGACTTGTGATCTACCAGCCTCGGCCTCTGAAACTGCTGGGATTACAGGCTTGAGCCACCATGTTTGACCACATGTACCCTTCTAAAAGAGAAGCAGAGAATTTTGGGACACACAGAAAAAAGACAGCAACATGAAGATGGAAGCAGAAATTGGAGTGATGCAGCCTCAATCCCAGGGATGGCGGCAGCCAAAAGAAGCTGGAAGAAAAAGTGAACAGATTCTCCCCTAGAGTTTCCAGGGAAAGTGTGGTCCTGCCAACAATTTTATTTCAGCTCAGTGATAACAATTTTGGACTTTTGGGTCGGGGGCAATGGCTCACGCCTGTAACCCCAGCACTTTGGGAGGCCAAGGCGGGTGGACCACCTCAGGTCAGGAGTTTGAGACCAGCCTGGCAAACGTGGCAAAACCCTGTCTCTACTAAAAATACAAAAATTAGCCAGGTGTGGTGTGGGTGCCTATAATCCCAGCTATTCAGACATTGAGGCAGGAGGACTGCTTGAACCCAGGGGGCAGAAGTTGCAGTGTGCTGCGATTACGCCACTTCACTCCACACTGGGTGAAAGAGTGAAATTCCCATCTCAAAAAAA
>NW_016107732.1:1586515-1610646 GCF_001604975.1 Cebus imitator | reverse complement strand
CCACCATGCCCAGCTAATTTTTTGTATTTTTAGTAGAGACGGGGTTTCACCATGTTGACCAGGATGGTCTCAATCTCTTGACCTCGTGATCCACCCGCCTCGGCCTCCCAAAGTGCTGGGATTACAGGCTTGAGCCACCGCGCCCGGCCCTATGTGAATTTATGTATTTATATCAAGTTTTCTAATTTCCATTTATATGAAATGTCCAGAACATGCAAATCCACAGAGACAGAAGAAGATCAGAGGTTGTCAGGGGCTGGGAGAAGTGACTGCTTAATGAGTGTGGGGTTTGTTTTGGGGCTGTTTCACTTACTGGATCTTTTACCTTGGATGCATACTGTTACTTCTCTGCCCCAAAACAGAAGAAATAAACCCACCAATCTGATATAGAAACTTTCATTTCACTCACTTGGAATGTCTCTTTCCATAGTCCATGGGTCCTCCCATTGCTCCAGCTTAGAGATCACATCTGGTTTGGAATCAGGAAGTCCTGTCAGTGGTGAGAAAGGAGGAAGAAAATGTGGATGATATTGTTCCAAGTCAGCCAGGATCAGACACTGCTGCATATAAGCCAAAGAATGGGAAAAGTCTCTTCCTGGTGATATGGGATGGGCTGTCAGTCTCTCCACACAGGGGACCCGGCTGGGGAACACAGGACACATAAACATGTGAGTAACTGAAGTCAAGGCAGGGGATAAATACAGGAGTGACAAGGATGAAGAGACAGGGGCCTCATCCACAGACAGCAGGTTGCTGTGGTTCCTTAACATCACATCTCGGGACAAGATCCTCTGCATTGGGCCCAGCAGCCCCCACTCCTCCCATGTGAAGTCCACAGCCACATCCTTAAAGGTCACTGGCTTCTGAAACATCACACGTGGTGCCTTAGTCATGGCCATGTTTGACAAGGGTAGTCCCATGGGGAATGGCAGTAGGTTAATATTCTGGAAAATGCCCTGTTGTCTTGGGGGAGGCTAAATGGCCTAATTAAAGAGAGAGTGCTCTTATCACCATGATTCTGTGCTGGGTGCTGTAGTTCCCACCTTCACGGTGTGTTAGGAACTGTTGTATGCCCCCAAATCCATATGTTGAAGCCCTAATCCCCAAGGTTATAGTATCTGGAGGTGGGGCCTTTGAGGGGCATTTAGGTTTAGGTGAGGTCATGAGGGTGGGACCCCCATGATGGGATTATGCCCTTAAAAGAAAAGGAAGTAAAACTAGAACCCTCTTTCTCTGCTCCATGTGAGAACACACCAAGGTAGTCATCTGCAAGCCAGAAAGAAGGTCCTTACCAGAACCCAATCATGCTGACACCTTGATCTTGTACTTCCACCCTCCAGAACTATGATATCTGTCATCATCGCCCCTAAGTGCTCAGCTCTGTAGACTCTAGAGGCCAGCTGGATAGCCCTCATCAGCTCCCCCTACCCCCACTGAAGTGATGATGTCACTCCTGTGTGATCCCCACCTCCTTCGTGACTTGGTAGGGGAGGCCTGAAGGCCAACAGCATGTCTGCATCATCCCTGACGTGTGCCCCAACCAGACCCTTCCTGACACCATAGTGGTGTCCCCAGGCTCTGGCTGAGAAGCTGTCCAAGTCTTCAGATATCTGACCCAGGGTTAAGGTCCCAAGCCTAGCTATATTGACGGTCCCTTCGCCTGTGTGGTGTCTCCCTGGAAACCCCAAGGACCAGGGACCTGTCATGTGGCAACATCAATTTCAGAACCCCAACTTTCCATTTTTTTTTTTTAATTTACTTTTTTACAGAGATGGGGTTTCTCCATGTTGGTCAGGCTGGTCTAGAACTCCCAACCTCAGGTGATCTGCCCACCTTGGCCTCCCAAAGTGCTGGGATTACAGGCATGAGCCACCGCGCCCAGCCAACTTTCCATTCTTTAAAAGATACGTGGTCTTGGCTGGGCGCGGTGGCTCACACCTGTAATCCCAATACTTTGGGAGTCCGAGGTGAGTAGATCACCTGAGGTCAGGAGTTCAAGACCAGCATGAACAACAAGGTGAAACCAAAAAAAAAAAAGATACGTGGTCTTGCTCTGTCACCTAGACTGGAGTACAGTGATGCAATCACAGCTCGCTGTAACCTCGAGCTCCTGGGCTCACGTGATTTTCCTGCCGCAGCCTCTCAAGTAGCTAGGACTATAGATACATGACATTACACCTGACTAATTTAATTTAAATTTTTATAGACAGGGTATCACTATGTTATCCAAGCTGGTCTCAAGCTCCTGATCTCAAGGAATCCTTCCGCCATGGCCCTCCAAAGTCTTGGGATTACAGGCGTGAGCCCAGCCCCAATGTTCCATTCTTAACCCCCAAAACCCCTACCCTCTATCCAGATGCCAGCTGTAAGGCAGGTGTGGCTCAGTGCCACTATTCACTCATTCATCCACTGCTGTCTCTCATGGGTCTAAGCAAACATGCCAGGCTCTACTCTGTCCCTGTCCTGGGTATTGACTGATAAGCAGTGCAGTCACAAAGAACCCCTATGCCCCAGATCTGCTCAGATGTGGGTCCCTCTACCCATTTCCTCATCTCTAAGCCCCAACCAGGGATGAGTAGGAGGAGGAGGAGGAAGAAGAAGAGGGACTGTGGTTAAAGAAGACCTTACCCTGAGATGTGCACACCAGGGCTTGTGTGGGTATTAGAAGTGCCACAGGAAGGGGATGGAAACGAATGTGCATGCTGAGCCCATTTGGGGAAACGCACATGGACAGCATCTGCCAGGAATGCAGTGTCCTGGGCTTCCACCTCATCCTCTTCCATGCTCCTCTGTGACAGAAGAGCTGGGGGAGTGGAGGGATTATGAGGGTGGCTAGACCTGCCCTTAGGTCCCAGAGACCCTAAGGCCCCAAGGCCCAAGGCCCTGCCAACGCAGTACAGACCTAACCTGGGCCTGCTTCCTCTTGCCCACCCTTCAGGGCTTGACTGAACCACAGCCCCCAACATTTACTTATATGCCAAGCATGCTGTAGACACCTTACAGTTATCAGTTCACTTGATCTTCACTCTGCCCCTGAGTGAGGCAACACAATGAAACCAAATTTATGGGAAAGATATGAGTTACTGAGAGGGTATGATGCTTGTCTGAGTTGAGCTTCTACAGCAAAGCATGTGCCCCACCCCAGGATCAGACCTCTAGGCAAAAAGGTGGGGCCTGAGAAGGCAGTATCCATGCTGACTGATGAGGTGACTTGTGCCCTTCACGTGAAGAAGGCATCTGTACGGGTAGTGATGGGGTGAACCATGTTCCTCAGAATTAGCCTGGGGATATGGTGCTGCCCTGGGCACTAGTATAGAGGTACATGCAGCCTCTGTGGATCTGGGGTGACCCAGGGAGGATGCAGCCTGGGAGGCAAAGGCCCGGGACCTGCGACTCCACTGCATGCCACTGACTGACTATATCCCAGCTCTCAGCCTGTTCCCTAGAAAGTGTAATGAGGACAGACTCCCAGGAGGATGGAATGGCATCACTCTGTGGGAAGACTTTAGTAAAACAGAACATGAACACCTCATGGCATCCTCGTTGCCTACAGCCACGCCACTTTCACACCCTCCTTCCCATCCTGACTCCCAGGAAGGGCAAGGGAATCACTGGGCTTGGGACTCCATAGAAAAAGACTTCCTGATTTGCTGCTTAACAGCTGTGCCAAAAAAAAAAAAAAAAAAAAAGAGCTGTGCCTCAAACGCCTGCCTCTGAAAAGTAAAGCTCTCAACACAGAAACCTCACCTCATCCAGGTACCTCCTCTGGACCTAGGCTGGGTGCCCGTGGGCAGCCACAGCCACCTGTGCTGCTGCCCCCACGCTGCCCCTGGCTGTGGGCTTCTCAAGGGCTTGCTGTGTGATGCTGAGTTCCTTAACATGGGGACAATGTGTTGAAGCGTGGCAATGTTCAGGCACTGCCAACCAGATAAGGGGACCCACTTCCACCAAATGACAGCAATTCCCCTTTCCTGAGAACCTCCTGCAGGTCAGGCTGCCCAGCAAACACCTTTGGTGGTACTCTCAACAAATCAAAGGGAGGTGTCATCATTACCCTCTTTTACAGGTTGGGAAACTGGGGCACAGAGAAATTAAACCAAAGGTTGTTTGGTGAGTGACTGGCAGGCAGAGGTTTGAAACTTTGTGCTTTCAAAAATACATGTGCATTTTTTACAGACATACAAGTGCTCAGGTTAGTGAATTTGGTAAAGGCACAGGACTGTGTAACTAACATTCAAATTAAGCTCTAGAATGTTGTGTGAGGATGGAAAAGTTCTGAAGCTGTGCTGTCCAATATGGCACCATCAGCCCCAGGAAGCTCCTGAATACTAGCAACATAGCTGGTGTGACTGGGAAATGGAACTTGCTATTTTATTTGAATTTAGTAACTACCATATCGGACAGTGTAGGGCTAGGACATTTCAGCACCTTACACAGCTCCCATGTAGTAATTAGTCCTTGCAGAAAAGGTGTCCCAGACGTTTTTTTTTTTTTAAGACAGTGTCTTGCTCTGTTACCCAGGCTGGAGTATAGTGGCATGATCTCGGCTCACTGCAAACTCTACCCCCCACCGGGTTCAAGCAATTCTCCTGCCTCAGCCTCCCAAGTACCTGGGATTATAGGCACTTAGCACCATGCCCAGGTAATTTTTGTATTTTTAGTAGAGGCGGGTTTTGCCATGTTGGCCAGGCTGGTCTTGAACTCCTAACCTCAGGTGACCTACTCGCCTTGGCCTCCCAAAGTGCTAGGATTACAGGCATGAGCCACCACGCCCAGCCCTGCCTATTCTTGAACTTCATACAAAATTATGGGCCCTGTTACAGTCTGAGGCCTCAGCTCCATGTTCTCAGGCTTTGGGGACAGCATCCACAGGATACCTCTATGAGGACCATGTAAGAACAAAGTGAGGTATCAAGTGGATGAGTGCTCTAAACAGAGAAAAATTGGTCATTCCAGCTGTACCGAATTCAGGTCCTAACAGACACTCCCAGGAAGGAAGAGCAGATATGGGGCCTTTTGTTCCTTCCTACAGAGGTAAGCGTACTGAACAGACTATCTGGGCCCTGATTTGCCCAGTACCCACACCTTCCTCCCCATCTTTTTCCTAAGCTGAGAATGGCAAGCATGGTGGTAGAGTCTGTCAGATCTAGGATCAAATCTTCACTCTCTGCCATGATTCTGGGCTGCTCACTTCCCTCGGGGTCTGTTTCATATCTATAAAATGGAACTACCTGTGAAAAGCTTTTTGCTCATTCATTCATTTAAGGAATGAATTATATTTAACAAAGTATTAGAGTTTTGGATTTTATTAATAAAACGTATGGACATGTGTTTTTCTCTTGTTAGATATGTACCTTCATAACATCCTTGGTTTTCCCTCTGAGCCTACAAAGCTGACATTTGCTGCCTGTGTTTTACAAAAGAGTTTACCAACCATACTGTGATGGCCTGGGCAGTGATGGAGAGTTTACAGTGAAGGGTGGCCTCACCAGTCAGGGGTAAAAGACCCTCTCTACCCAATGCTGAATGGACAGTGATGAAGGGGGCAATGGGAGGCAGGAGTCCCATAAGGAGGTAGTGGCCTAGAATGGGCTGAGGAAGGCAGGGCAGTGGAATAAAGGCAGCAGAAGTAGGGTGTGTTTTAGAGGGATATCTGGTTTCTGAAAATATCTAGCCCTGTATCTGCCCCCTGTACCACTGAGACTACCACCCCACCATCTGCCTCACCTGGCACCTCAGGCTCCATCACCTCTGCTCTGTCTCCACGCTGCTTGGGCCCAGCAGCTCCAGGGTAGGAAGCGCCTGAGGTCTCAGTCCTGGGCAGAGGTCCCAGGTTGCTAATGACTCTTGCAGAGACAAGTTTGTTTCCAGGGCCACTGCCGCCTTCTCTTTGATCATACACACCAGTGCAGCCCCAGGTTCTTGGCTTTGACTTCAGGGGTCCAGGCCTGGGATTCTGGAAAATGAAGTACGGCTAGTGAGCACAAGCAGTAAGAAGCAGGTGTGGTCATGGCCATGCACACAGGTGCTCCTGAGACAGACACAAATACACCCAGGCTAGGCTCTTCCCAAGCCTAGGTCCCATCAATGGCCTCCCCTTCCCAAATTAAGAATATACATCCACACAAATACCTGTACATGAATGTTTACAGCAGTAGCACTTATAATATCAGAAGAGTTGTAAACAACCCCAGTGTCCATGAACTGATGAATGAGTAAACAAACTGTGGTATATCCACATAATGGAGCATTATTCAGTCATACAGAGGAATGAAAAACTAATACATGGACTCTGAAAACATGTTCAGTGATAAAAAGCCAGTCACAAGAAACCACATATTGTATGACTCCATTTATAGGAAGTGTTCAGAACAGGGGAATCTAGACAAATAAAGTGGATTAGGGTTTGCCAGAGGCTGAAGGAAAACGGAATGGGAAGTGACAGTAAGGGGTATAAGGCAAACTCACACAACTGAGGTCACGCCTGCACAGACAGGTGGCGTCAACACATGCAGAACACTCCCCTCCCACGGGCGCACAAGCGGTAACACTTGGCCAGACACGGGAGATCGCGCCCCTACACGCCGCGCGCACGCCTCTCGCACCGCGCCGACCCGGGGTCCGCGTTTCACTCACGGGTCCTACCCGCCCACTCAGTCACACCCACCGCCAGCACACTCAGGCCACGAGCGCCTCGCCGTACCTCATAATTATCCTTGCTGCTCCACCACACCCACGAACTCACCACTGCGGCAGGCTCCAGAGAGAGGATGACCGCGCAACATTCCGCGCGCCCAGCCGCAACTTACATACCCACCGCCGGCACTTCCGGTACGCCCTTCCGCCTGGTGGCCAACGACCGCCCAGGACTTCACCTCCCAGAAGGCCCTGCGCGCTACCTGCTTGATAACGGCCATGCACGAGATACAAGGCCTTCTGGGAAATGGAGTTCACAGCGTGCCGGGACCGGAAGGGGAGCGTGGGAGCAGCAAAGCGTGGGAACCTGTCAGCACTAGAAGGGAAGTATATTGACATCCATAGTTTCGTATGTTCTTTTAAATATATAGCATGTTTACTTTTTTCTTTCTCTACGCGCACACACGTACACACATAAAAGTATATCGGAGATATTTTCCCCTGAACCTTGTATATAATTAAGCAGATGTCCCCTATGAACACGTACATTCTTCCACTCATCCAAGGAACGACATTGAAGCCTGTAACCAATCCAGTCCACATGCTAAACTCTCCAGTTGCCCCAATGCCTTACGTAGTTTTCATCTTTTATTCAAGCACAAACTAAACACGCATTACACTCTACTGTCTCATTTCAAATTGCTTTCAATCTAGAACGGATCCTGTTGTTTCTTTATAATGATCTTGGCAGTTTTCATGTATCCAAGTGAGATTTCCAAAATGCCATCCAATTTAGGTTTGTCCGTATAGAGTATAAAACAATCATAATCTAATTTTACACACTCTTTTTCTTCCACTCACCCTGAACATTTCTCCACTAAACATTTTTTGAAAACTTTTTTGAAACATGAATAGCATTACACCATATGAATACCACCATTTCTTTATCCCCAATCTCCAGCCATTTAACTAGAAATTGAGCAACATGTGTATGCAGTCCCCATACATTCCTGTTTCTGTATATCCAGGAGACTCCCTAATAACAGGCAGGCCCTGCATGATGCAAATCACTTTGAGGGAGGTGCGCAGGGACAGCGTGGGACGTAATTCAATCTATACACAGAAGGCCTGTATGACCTAGTGGAGAAGGCTCCCAATGTGCAAACTGACTCAGCCTACTCCTCCCTATTCCCACTACAGTCAGATCATCACAGGGGGACTTTAAAAGCTCTATCAGCTATCTACCTTTACACCACCATCCAATAGAACTTTCTGAAATTATGGAAATGTCTTTTAACTAGTGAAAAGTTAAATATGGTTAGTGACTGAAGAACTGAATTTTGTTTTCAATTTTCATTAATTTAAATTTACATCTAGGCCCAGGTGTGGTGGCTCACACCTGTAATCCCAGCACTTTGGGAGGCCACAGTGGGAGAAACACTTAGGCCAAGGAATTCAAGACCACCTTGGGGAACACAGTGAGTCCCTCTCACTATAAATAAAAAATAAAATAAAATAAAATAAAAATACATCTAAATAGCTATATATGACTGGTAGCTACCATGTTGTATAGTGCATTCTGGAAGATGTTTATGTTGGATCTCCTTACAAGAGACCTATGGGAGACTGCTTTTCAGACTGGATGCAGATTTCTTCCCAGTAACCTATTACAGAAACAACTTGAATAACTTGGAGGACATGCAGATAACACTGGAAATGGGGGACTTGGTGGTTCGGTCCAACTTGCATGTAGGGGACTCTCAAAATTGGGGCTCATTGATACAGGAAATTTAATAAAGTAACTTGGAAATTTATGTGTGCTACAACCACCTTCCAGGAACCTTTATCTTACCTTACCTCTTTGGTATCATCGAGTTAAAGCTGTTTTACACGCAACTGGTTCTGCTAACTGAACACACACACACACACACACACACACACACACACACACACAAGTATATGTAGAACAAGTATGAATATGACCAAGACACATGGTCTCTGCTCATGTGAACAATGTTGGAGGGGAAAGCAGACAGTAAACAATGAAAGAAATTATCAAACTTACTTTAATTTGAAAGAGTTCAGATTTTTGTTTATTTTTTGAACTGGTAGTAATTTTACATGTTTCAAAATTCCAAAAATATAAAAAGATAAATAGTGAAAATTATTCCTCATCACTGTCCTACCAATTCTCCTGGCCAACCAGTATGCTTGCTAATTTTACCCTTTCAGAGATTATGTGTGTACATATAAGCAAATGTTTATTTATTTTGAGACAGAGTTTTGCTCTTGTTGCCCACACTGGAGTGTAATGGCACAGTCTTGGCTCACTATAACCTCCACCTCCTGGGTTCAAGCAATTCTCCTGCCTCAGCCTACTGAGTAGCTGGGATTACAAATGTGCGCCACCACACCTGGCTTTTATATTTTTATTAGAGATGGTGTTTCACCATGATGGTCAGGCTGGTCTTGAACTCCTGACCTCGGGTGATCCACCAGTCTCAGCCTCCCAAAGTGGCGGGATTACAGGTGTGAGTCACCATGCCCAGCCTGTTTCGTCTTTACATACATGGAAACATACTCTACAGTTTTATACCTTCCTTTTTTTCTACTTAACTATTTTGGATGCCTTTGAATATCTACAAGCTTTTTCTTGCATTAGTATAGTTTTAGCATCCTTAATTCAAAAATCTGAAACATTTCTGGTCCCAAGCATTTTGGATAAGGGATACTTAACCTGTATATAAAGAGTATTCATTTTTAAGGCTATGATCGCCATTCCACTGTAAATGACTTAGCCAGTTCCCCATGGTGGACATGGAGGGTTGTTTCCAAATTCTGACTTTTAAAATCAATAGCATAATGAAAACCATGTACAAACAGTCTGCACAAATACAAATATATTTGTAGGATTCATTCACAGCAGGTTTGCTTAGACAGAGAGTTTATGTATTTGTAATTTAGATAGTGGCTGATAAACTGCCCTCCACAGAAGTCTTATCAATTCACATTCCCACTGGAAATGTATAAGAAACCCTCCCATGCCCACTTTGAGAAAACTCAAGCCTGGTAAAATACTGAGTTGGAGAGCACAATGTTACAATCCTCCTCAAAGTTAATTTAAAAAACTACATGAAATTCATAGAGAAAATCTTCAAAATATAGTAAGCACATGTTACAAGAGAACTAGAAGGGATTCCAAATTTCTAAACACAAGATAACTATGCACATATATATTCCTCTGTGTGTATGTAAAATTTAGTGTACACTACATGTATGTGTAAACACATGTGCATATTTTAAGAAAAAATTGCAAGGAAAATAAAATCCTAATGGTAAGGACCATCTATGGACGGCTAAAGTATGAGGAATTTTACACAAGTTTTCATACTTTTTTTTTTTTTTTACTTTTATGCATTTTCCAAGTTTTGCTACAAAGAACTCACATTAACTTTTATGAACAGAAAAAAAACCTTTACCCTAGTTAACAGTAATTTCCACTGAGGGAGTTTCTTATCTGTTTCAAAATATCTACAAGGAAATCAGTAGGAATATCATGCTTAGAAAATGTGAACTGAGAAACAGAAAATATGCAAAGATCTGAAACACTTCTGGTCCCAAGCATTTTGGATAAGATATAATCAAGCTGTATATAAAGAGTCTTCCTTTTTAAGGTTATGATCACCATTCCACCATAAATGACCTAGCCAGTTCCCCATGGTGGACATGGAGGTTGTTTCCAAACTTTTACTTTTAAAATCAATAGCATAATGAAATCCATGTAGCCTGCACGCATACAAATATATACTCCCAGCAGGTTTGGTGAGACAAAGGGTTTATGTATTTGTAATTCAGTGAGTGATAAACTGCCCTCCACAGAAGATGTATAAGAACCCTCCCATACCCCCTTTGAGAACTGAAAGCTCGTTGAGTTCCAGTTGATGGCTTAATCCCAGCTTACCACCCAGTGAGGCTGCTGTAACCTCAGCCAATCCCATGTTCCCTCAGAGAAGCATCAACTGTGACCACTTCAGGACTGGCTGTTTTGGGGGTCAAGGTGGATGGAATGAGGCAATCACAGGCCTGACTTCAGAGCTGTCTAGAACCATGCTGTTACTGTTGGTCCCACCTCTTCAGAGGAGAGGAGCTTTCCTGTCTGGATTCCCAGGCCTGTGCCCCAAACTGCTGGTGGAGCAGAAAGGAGGAACAATCAAGAGTAGGGTTTTGGTACCAGACTGTTTGGTTCACAATCCGGCTGGGCCGTTTGGTAGCACGTTACTTCCCCTCTTTGGGCTGTCCTGCTCTTTTGGTGGCAGTGGGGATGAAATGAAGTAAGCGGATCCGAGATGTTTACATGGCAAAATCAACAGGATGTCTAACTCCACAGAGTGAGGAAGGGGAGAGGTCAAGAAGACTGATTTTCTGGCTTCCATGATAGGATGGTGAGTGGAAAGTCCCTAGGAAAGGGATCAGGGGAGCAGAGACTGGTCTGGGTGGAAAATGAGTTTTGTTTGAGGTAGGCTGGGTTTGGGGAGCTTGCAGCACACCTAGGGGAGCTGCTCAGCAGCACACAGCAGGTGTTTGGGCCTGAAGCCCAAATCTCAGAAGCACGAGATTGATTTGGGAGTGAGCAGCACAAATATAGTGATGTGGGTGACACCTCAGGAGGGCGTGGAGCATAAGGTGGCCTCTGGGACAAGACCCCAGGGACCCCAACATTTAGGAGGGATGAAAGGAGGTTGAGAAGTCTCTGAAGAGTTGGAAGGAACCCCACAGTGCAAGGGGATAGAGGTTTGCAAAGAGGTCAGCAGGCTTCACAACCATGGTGGTGGTACCCTGGACAGTGGTTGCAGTGGGTTCTGTGGAGCAGTCGGGGCGGACAGAGGGTCTGAGGTGTGAGCCGTCACCAAGGGAATGGTGAGCACAAGGAATTCTCCCAAAAGCCTGAAGGAGAAAAGCAGCAGATACTGCTAGTTGCCTCCAACATCCACTTTCCAAGACTGTTCTCTCCGACCTATCTCCACCACAGAGGTTATAAAGGTAAATACGACCTCTCTAAGCCCCATTGGTATTGCGGTGGCCCCCTGACCCAGCCTTGGCCAAGGAGACTTTGGTGGGCATGTGCTGGAGGCTTCTGGGAATGCCTTTTCTTTGAAACGTCATCAGAGTTGGCCTGCCCCTTCCCCCTTCTTTCAGTCTTCATTGTAGATGCAATGACTGGAGTCATAGTAGTCTCCTTGTGACCACAATGGAAAGGTTAAGAGAATTGCAGAAAAGATGGTTATGACACAGAGCCATTGAAAAGACAGCCTTTGAACAAAGCCTAATTTGGTTAAGCCATGGTCAGCTAGGTGCTGACATCAAATTCTAACTCTACCACTTCCTAGCTTGGGCTGGTTACTTTTGCTCTAGTTACTACTACTGTTTGTCCTGTGCCTAATTTTGCCTATCTGTAAAATGGTACTAACTTTCAGAACTATGATTGTGGCACTGTCTGAGGATGCACCATTTAGCTATGCAAATGGAGGTTATCTAAGGAGATAGAAGGTGGCGCAGGCTAAAGTATGAGGCCAGAGTTGCTGTGAAAAGTGAGAGCTGACACAGGAAATGTATTGAGGACAACTCCGAAGAAGTAAATGCAGAGAAACAAACCTGGCCATTGACAGGGTCTTGTTGAACCTCTAGAGATGAACCACAAAGCTGGCTCTATCATCCTGGAAGCCAGCTCTGCTCTGATTGGATAGCTGAGTTCTGACACTCCCAACATCCAAAAAGCAAAAATGCACACAAGAGTTCCAATGCTCAACCATTCCAACATGGTTATTCCAACTGCTGTGTGGCAGGGTGCAGTGGCTCACACCTGTAATCCTAGCACTTTGGATGGCCAAGGTGGGAGGATTGCTTAAGTCCAGGTGTTTGAAACTGGCCTAGGCAATGCAGTAAAACCCTATCTCTACAAACAATTAAAAAATTTGCTGAGTGTGGTGGCGCACACCTGTAGTCCCAGCTACTGGGGCAGCTGAGGCAGGAGATTCGCTTGAACCTGGGAGGTTGCAGGGAACCAGGTGACAGAGCAAGACTCACGACTCTATTAAAAAAAAAGGAGAGAGAGAAAAATTCCAACCAAATGCACTCTGTACATCTTGTTTAGATTATGATTACCACAAAACAAATAGAAAACAAAACAAAATTTATGAGGCAACCCAGAACATCTGAACACTAGATATTTAATGGTATCTGTTTAGATGTGATAATGACAATACAGTTCTACTTGAGATTTAACAAAATTAATTAGGCCAGGCACCCTGGCTCACACCTGTAATCCCAGCATTTTGGGAGACTGAGGCAGGCAGATCACTTGAAGTCATGAGTTTTGAGACCAGCCTGGCCAACGTGATGAAACCCCATCTCTTACTAAAAACACAAAAATTAGCCAGGCATGGCGGTGCACACTTGTAATCCCAGCTACTCAGAAGGCTGAAGCATGAGAATTACTTGAACCTGGGAGGTGGAGGTTATAGTGAGCCAGGATTGCACCACTGCACTCCAGCCTGGGCAACAAAGTGAGACTCAGTCTTAAAAGGAAAAAGAAAGAAATAAGAGTGAAATTGGCTTTTTTTTTTTTTTTTTGCTTTACTGTAATGCCCAGTGGGGAAGAATATTTTACAACCTCAGGACCACTGCCCACTGCCCTGCTTTGAACTCAGGCTCGGCAGTTTTACCCACCATTGCTCTCACACTATCAGTGCACAGCAAAAATGCCAAATGGTTTTGTTTCAGTGGACCAACACAGTTTGTGTGTGTGTGTGTGTGTGTGTGTGTGTGTGTCTGGAGCAGGAGAGCAGGGGAGGCGGGTGGGAGTACCAGCAAAAATATATTACTCATGTTTGAAAATCTCCACATTAAATCCCTAAAGATTATTCAGAAAAATAAGTGACTGGGCATGGTGGCTCATGCCTGTAATCCCAACACTTTGGGAGGCCAAGGTGGGAGGACTGCTTGAGCCCAAGAGTTCGAGTCCAGCCTAGGTAACACAATGAGATCCTGTCTCTGCAAAAAACAAAAATACAGGTATTAGGCATGGCGGCACATACCTGTGGTCCCAGCTACTTGGGAGGCTGGGGTGGGAGGATCACTTGAGCCCAAGAAATCAAGGCTGCAGTGAGCCACGATTAAACCACTGACTCCAGCCTGGGTAAAAGAGTTGAGATCCTATCTTGGCCAAGTGCAGTGGCTCCCGCCTGTAATCCCAGCACTTTGGCAGGCCAAGGGCAGATCACAAGGTCAGGAGTCTGAGACCAGCTTGACCAACATGGTGAAACCCCGTCTCTACTAAAAATACAAAAATTAGCCAGGCATGGTGGCATGCGCCTGTAGTCCCAGCTACCCAAGAGGCTGAGGCAGGAGAATCCCCTGAACCCGGGAGGTGGTGGTTGCAGTGAGCCCAGATCATGCCACTGCACTCCAGCCTGGGCAACAGAGCAACACTTCATCTCAAAAAAAAAAAAAAAAAGACAATTGAGACCCTGTCTCAAAAAAGTAAAATAAATGGATAATCTTCCTTATTTCATACCAACTATGAATACTGCGAACAGTGAAGGGTACACTAAAAAGTACATCATGTATAAGCTAGCTAACAACATTTGCTAAAATCAAGCTCATACGATTGCTAGTCCAGCCTGATCAATCAATTTGAAGGTTGCTTTTTTTTTGTTTTTGTTTTTTGAGATGGAGTCTTGCTCTGTCATTCAGGCTGGAGTACAATGGTATAATCTTGGATCACTGAAACCTCCGTCTCCTAGTTCAAGCGATTCTCGTGCCTTAGCCTCCCCTAGGTAGCTAGAATTACAGGTGCATGCCAGCACACTCGGCTAATTTTTGCAGTTTTTTTGTTTTTGTTTTGAGACATAGTCTCACTGTGTTGCCCAAGCTGGAGTGCAGTGGCGTGATCTTGACTCACTGCAACCTCCGCCCCCAGGTTCAAGTGTTACTCCTGCCTCAGCTTCTCAAATAGCTGGGATTACAGGCACCTGCCACGGCATCCAGCTAATTTTTATATTTTCAGTAGAGACGGGGGGTGGGGTTTCACCATCTTGGCCAGGCTGGTCTTGAACTCCTGACCTCATGATCCACCCATCTCAGCCTCCCAAAGTGCTGGGATTACAGGTGTGAGCCACCACGCCCAGCCAATTTTTGTATTTTTAGTAGAGATGGGGTTTTACCACGTGACCCAGGCTAGTTTCCAACTCCTGACCTCAAGTGATCTGCCCTCCTCGGCATCCTGGAGTGCTGGGATTACAGGTGTGAACCCCTACACCCAGCTTGAAGTTTTAAAAATGTCAGCTATGTTGCTGGGCTGGACTTATACCCAGGTGGATTCTCCATTTTGGCACTACTGACATTTGGAGCTAGATAATTCTTTGTTGAGGAGCTGTCCTGGGCACTATAGGATGTTGAGCAGCATTCTTGGCCTCTACCCACTACATGACAGGGGCACAGCAACCAAAAATGTCTCTAGATGTCACAAAATGTACCCTGGAGTCAAAAGCACCAGTCACAGCAACCAAAAATGTCTTTAGATGTCACCAAATGTACTGGAGACAAAAGCACTACCAGTTAAGAACCTCTGGCTTGGCCGGGCATGGTGGCTCATACCTGTAACCCCAGCATTTTGGGAGGCCAAGATGGGCGGATCATGAGGTCAGGAGTTTGAGACCTGCCTGGGCAACATGGTGAAACCCCCACCTCTACTAAAAATACAAAAATCAGCCAGATGTGGTGACGCGCTTATAATCCCAGCTACTCAGGAGACTGAGGCAGGAAAATCGCTTTAACCTGGGAGGCAGAGGTTGTGGTGAGCCGAGATAACACCATTGCACTCCTGTCTAGGTGACAGAACAAGACTCCATCTCAAAGAAAAAAAAAAGGAACCTGTGGCTCATAGCAATCCCAGATGTTTTTCAAGAGGAGCTGTAACACTCCCCTGCAGGGAATGCTATGAAATGTCATGGGGGCTTGTCACCTAATTGAGTTGGAGATGTGGTTGAAAGGTGAGCAGGAGCCATGCATGCTGCAAAGATGGTGAGGAGCAGAACTGGCCCCTGTGGACCACATAAACAGATGTAGAATAACCAGTTTTCAGTGTATGAACTGAGAACCTAACTTGACTTCACCCGTAAACACAAGCTAATTGCTGCATGCTTGAAACTTACCCATAATTTCCCAGGAATGCAATAGCATACTGTTTTGTTCAAAACTTTTCCAAGTTAGTTACTAATTTGGAAAGTCACGTTCCACACAGGAAGGCTCCTCACAGTATTTCCATGGCCAACATCATACCCTCTACCAGTCCGCAAGCAACAGGCTACTGTCCCAGGTCTTCCGGCAAAATCAGGCCCACACACAGTGACAAGGAGAAATACTGCACCAACTCAGTACACATTACTCTACAATTTACTCTACGATAAATTACTTTCATTTTAATGATCCTTTACAAAATGGGGCTGCATATTGATTTTTTTGACATTACACATGTGGGTAGGTGACATTACCTGTGAACTCACTGTGGTGTAATGGACGTTATGTTGCAAAATATGTTGTTCAAGAGGGCACTGAGTTTGATAGATTTGGAACCAACCAATCTCAGGTGCTTGGGAAGCATCATTTCCTTAGGAAGTCGGAAGTCACCAATGACTACCCCCAGCCCCTCTTTCCATGAGTACACTATGTAGACTTACATTTTTGTACCTGTGGTTAAAAGTCATCAGCAAAGTTTCTCTCCTATGTGGATTCTCTGATGTCAAATACCATGGACGCACCCACAGAAGGCTCCTCCACCCCAATAACGTGCACAGAGTTTTTCTCTTGCATGATTTTTTGGATGTCAAACAGAGCCAGGGCTCTGCTTTCTGGCTGCCCTGCCTTTGCTCCACCTGCAGAGCTCTTTCTGGAGTTTGAGTGCTGATGCTGAACCAGGTGTGAGCTCCTGCTCGAGGACTGTTCACGCCGCCGGTTTCGCCCATGGGGCTGCTGCTCTCTGGTGTGAGTTATCTGGTGCCGGATGAGGTGAGAGCTCTGAATGAAACATTTCCCACACTGATTACATTTGAAGGGTCTGTCGCTCCGGTGAGTCCTGTCATCTTGACTCAAAGGTGGGTCACAGCCCAGGGCTTCTGCCCATTCCTGCTTTGTTAGAGCTGGCGTCTGCTCAAAGATCAGCCTCTGGCGGCACTCAAAGGGCTTCTCCCCAGCGTGCTTCCGCTGGTGCTGGGCCAGGGATGAGCTGTGCCTGAAGCCCTTCCCGCAGTGGTTACACTCATAGGGCCTCTCCTCGGTGTGAGTTCTGAGGTGCAGGAAAAGGCAAGTGGTCCGAGAGAAGGATTTCCCACACACACTGCAGGTGTACGGCTTCTCCCCGGTGTGTGTCCTCTTGTGCCGACCCAGGGATGAGTTCTGGTTGAAGGCCCTCCCACAGTCCTGACACTCATAAGGCTTCTCCCCAGTGTGAATCCTCCGATGGACGGTAAGGTGTGTACTATGGCAGAAAGACTTCCCACATTCGGCGCACTTGTAGGGCTTGTCTCCAGTGTGGATTCGCTCATGCTGAACCAGGGAGGAGTTCTGGCTGAAAGCTTTCCCACACTCTTTGCACATGTAAGGTCTTTCTCCCGTATGAATTCTCTTGTGCACCGTGAGGTGTGCATTATGGTTAAATGACTTCCCACAGTCAGTACATTTGTAGGGTTTGTCCTGCACCTGGCTTTTTGTGAGTTCTGTAACTGTAATGGCCTGACTGGAAGCTTTGTGACAGTCACTGTTTTCACTGGGCTGTTTTTCCGGGGAGCCTGTCTGCTGATTAAATAGGCTTGAGTCATGTTCTGAGTCTGTAATCTGTGAGTCATAAGTATAGAAATATTCTCCTCTAGAGATCTCCGGGAATGGATTTGGGTTGGAACTCAGGGAACAGTTTTCCCCAAGTCTGAGAGTTTTGTAGCCTTGATCTTGAACTGGTGCTTCTTTGAGGCCAAATTCTAACTGCTTCAAGTTATTCTGGTCCTTGAGTGCCGAGCCCTGGCTCTGACACTCCCAGCCTTTCCCTAACGTGGTGGGATAAGGAGCACCTCTTGGGAATCCCTCCCTTCCTGTGACTGGGGAAGGCTCCTCTTCAGGAAGGCCCTGTTCCTTGCCTGATGCTTGGCCTTCAGATCGAGGCTCGCAGCCTGAAAGAAAACCCAAAGATCTCTGAGCTATTGGGAGATAAAAAAGGAAGATGGACAGGCGGCCTCCAACACCTTAGGCCTATGTTATTGAACTAGTATCCTAACCAGCTGCCCTGGCAAGTCCCCTGATTCTCCTCTTATTTCAACATCAAGTGCCCTCAAACATGGCTTCAAGCATTCGACAAACATTTATTGAGCACCTGCTGTGGGCCACGCACTGGCAATGAAGCAAAGGTATATTAGTTCCCTGTTTTGTTTACTGCTGTAATAACTGACCAAAAACTTTGTGCCTTAAAACACACACTTATTATCTTATAGTTCTGGAATGCAGAAGTCCTAAAATCAAGGTGTTGGCAGGGCTGCTTTCTCCTGGGGAGGTTCTACAGGAAAATCCTTGCATCTTCCAGTTCCTAGAGGCCGCCTGCACTCCTGGCTTCCTATCGCCTCTGGAGCCAGCAGGACAACATCTTCAAATCTCTCTCGCTGACCTCTGCTTCTGTGGTCACATCTACTTTTCTAATTCTGACCCTCTTGCTCACCTAGTATCTGAGATAACCAGTTCTGGGGATTAGGACAGGGACTCTGTCTTAAGCCAGGCTCCCCTGCTTTCTCCAAGCCCTCTCAAGCCCCCTCATCTGCTCTTGTCTTTACTACAACACAGGTCATGTGCTCATTCATTCAGTGTCCACCTCATCACACTAGACTGTTCACAGTCAGTGCCTAAAATGACAAGTAGTAGAAGCTCAAAAATATCTGTCTCAGTGAATGCTGAAGGCACTTATCGAGGGAATGAATGAACAAGAGCTTGACAACAGGAGAGATGCTGGAGGAACTGAGGCTGGCCGGGTGCCAGGCTCCCTGGTCTGTCACCTCTGGCCCCCAAATTTGATTCTCTGGCTAGGAGTGGTGGCTCACGCCTGTAATCCTGGAACTTTGGGAGGCCAAGATGGGTGGATCACTTGAGATCAGGACTTCAAGACCAGCCTGGTCAACCCTGTCTCTACTAAAATACAAAAATTAGGCATGGTGGTATATGTCTGTAGTCCCAGCTACTCAGGGGGCTGAGGCACAAGAATCGCTTCAACCCAGGAGACAGAGGTTGCAGTGAGCCGAGATGCCCCACTGCACTGCAGCCTGGGCAATATAGCAAGACTCAATCTCAAAAAAAAAAAAAAAAAAAAAAAAAAAAAAAAAATTGACTCTCTGCATAGCACCCAGAGGTTTCTTCTAAAATACAAGTCAGTCCATACAAAAATGTATATATGAATGTTTATTGCAGCACTATTAATTAATAGCCAAAAGTGGAAACAACCCAAATGCCCCTCAACCCAATGCCCCATATAGTCTATATAGATAGAGTATAAACAAAATATAGTCTATCCATACAATGGATATTATTCAAGCACAAAAAAGAACAAAGTACTGACATATGCTACAACATGGATGAACCTGGAAAACATGTTGAGGGAAAGAAGCCAGACACAAAGGTCACAAATTATAAGATTCCATTCATATGGAATTTCTAGAACAGGCAAATCCATAGAGACAGAAAGTAGATTACTGGTTGTCAGGGGACAGGAAAGATGAAGAGTGACTGCTAATGGGTGACTTTTGGGGTGACTGCTATGGACTGTTGATAGCAAAATTCCTATGTTGAAACCCTAATCCCCAATGTGAGGGTATTAGGAGGTGAGGGCTTTGAGAGGTGATTAGGTCACGAGGGTAGGGCCTTTAAGAATGAGATTAGTGACCTTATAAGAAGAAATACCATAGGACTTGCTTCCTCTCTCTCTGCCACATGAGGACATAGCGAAAAGGCGGCCTTCTGCAATTGACGAAGGAACTGAATCAGCTGGCACCGTGCTCTTAGAATTCTAGCCTCAAGAACCATGAGAAATAAATGTCTGTCACATAAGACACCTAGGTGGTAGTATTTTGTCATGGTAGCCCAAGCTGACTAAGATGGTGATGAAATGTTCTGGAATTAGATAGTGAAGACAGATGCACACAATCTGTAAATATACTCAAAACCACTGAATGGTACACTTTAATAGGTGAACTTATGGTATGTGAATTGTATCTCGATAAAGCTATTATGCAAAACCAAAGAGACCACCCTCCTCCTCACTGCAGGCCAGCCCTGGTAACTCCTCCATTCACCCTACAGTCACTTCTGGGGATGGACATGCCCCTGTGCCCTCCTCCACCATGCCCTGGCTTGCCTCATCTCCTGACTCTTGCCCCAAGCACACTCTGCTCCACATGGCTCCTTACATCCATCCAATGCATCCTCCACACTCTTTCCTGGGGCCCTTTGCACCTGCTGCTGTCTCTACCAAGAACCCTCGTCCCTAGACATCTGCCCACCTTGCTCCTTTGTGCCCCAGCTTGTGTCACTTTCTCAGAGAGGCCTCCCTGCCAGTCCCGGGGCATGAGGTTCCCACCCCACCCTCCCCAGGTGCATTTTCCTTTACAGCCTCATCACTCCCTGGCACTGGCATCCATTTCTCAGACTTCCATCTCCCAGATGTGTGAGAGCTCAGCCTTTCCTGTCATTTTCTTTGCTGCATCCACAGCACAAACAGCAATACATGGCAGGTCCTCAGGAACATCTGTGGAACAGGCTCATGAACCAGGAGACTGGCTGAGAGACAACACAGACGAAACACACAGACTGAATACAACACTGCTGACCCCGGCCAAGACTATCGCTGCCTACTGGAAGAGAGTGGAATACATCCGGAGGAGGGGGACTTGAGAACACTAGTGAACTGGCCTGGCGAGGAACAGCAAAGAGCACTGAGGTTGGGCCAGGCTCCAACTCCAGCCTGACTCCCGGGTGCCTCCAGAACGACTCACTGATCCTGGCACTTGGGAAGGCACGGAGTCCCTGAGAGAGAAGGTGAGCAGTTGATGAGGAAAGGAAATGGGAAAAGACCTAGGACTCAAAAATATTAAAAAAAAAAAGTAATTCAATCAAGACAGTTGCAGGTGGGGAAAAAAAGAGCTGGGACTGCAGGCAGCCAGGAAGTGACCTGCAGCAGGTGAAGTTGAGCAACCACAGGAGGGAACCAGTAAGGAATGAGGCCAGATGAGTGACAGGGGCCAAGAAGGGGCTCAAGATTGCAAAGCCATCCCTGAGCCCACCAATGCCTGTGGGTGCAATGGGAGTGGGGATATGCCCGGACAGGGATTCTCTATCACTATTTTATTTTTGAGACAAGGTCTTTCTCTGTCCCCCAGACTGGAGTGTAGTAACATGATCTCAGCTCGTTGCAACCTCCACCTCTTGGGCTCAGCCTCCCAAACAGCTGGGACCACAGGCATACACCACCACACCCAGCTAATTTTTTTGCATTTTTTGTAGACATGCGGTTTTACCAGGTTGCCGAGGCTAGTCTTGAACTGTTGGACTCAAGTGAACCACTCGCCTTGGCTCTTCTCAAAGTTCTGGGATTAAGGCTCCCGGCCTCTTTTCCTTTATTTTTTAATGCTCTGTCACTCAGGCTGGAGTACAGTGGTGCAATCATAGCTCACTGCTGCCTCGAACTCCTGGGCTTTAGCAATCCTCCCACCTCAGCCTCCTAAGTAGCTAGGACTACAGGCACGTGCCACAATGTTGGATAACTTTTAAATTTTTTTTGTAGGGAAAGGGTCTTCTTCTATTGACTAGGCTTCTTTTCTTTAAAAATAATTTTAAAATGTACTCTCTCTTTTACTCATGTGGTATACTGAATAATGGCCCCTAAAAGATGTCCCCATCCCAATACTTGGGAACCTTATGCAACAAAAGGGATATTGTAGCTGTGATTAAGAATCTTGAAATGGGAGATTATCCTAGGGCCCTAAATCTGACCAAAGGGCCCATATAGGAGGGAAGCAGAAGGGTGTGAGTCAGGGAAGGGGTTGTGATAACGGAAATGCATCAGATTGAGGCAGTCTGAAGATGAAGGGTCCATGAGCCAAGGAGTCTGGGCAGCCTCCAGCAGCTGAGAAAGACAGAAATGCATTCTCCCTAAGAGCTGCCAGAGGAACTAGCCTGGATGAACCATTTTGAACTTCTGACCACCACAACTGTAAGAAAACAAGTCTGTCTTTTTTTTTTTTTTTTGACACTGAATCTTGATCTGTCATCCAGGCTGGAGTGCAGTAGTATGATCTTGGCTCATTGCAACCTCCACCTCCTGGGTTTAAGGGATTCTATGCCTCAGCCTCCTGAATAGCTAGGATTACAGGCATGCAACACCATGCCTAGCTAATTTTTTTTTTTTTTTTTTTTTTTTGAGACGGAGTTTCGCTCTTGTTACCCAGGCTGGAGTGCAATGGCGCGATCTCGGCTCACCGCAACCTCCGCCTCCTGGGTTCAGGCAATTCTCCTGCCTCAGCCTCCTGAGTAGCTGGGATTACAGGCATGCGCCACCATGCCCAGCTAATTTTTTGTATTTTTAGTAGAGACGGGGTTTCACCATGTTGACCAGGATGGTCTCGATCTCTTGAGCTTGTGATCCACCTGCCTCGGCCTCCCAAAGTGTTGGGATTACAGGCGTGAGCCACCGCGCCCAGCCAACCTAGCTAATTTTTATATTTTTAGCAGCAACAGCATTGTGCCATGTTGGCCAGGCTGGTCACAAACTCCTGGCCTCAAGTGATCTGTCAACCCTGGCCTCCCAAAGTGCTGGAATTATAGGTGTGAGCCACCACACCCAGCCAAATCGGTGCTTTTTCAAGGCACCTAGATTGCGGTGCTTTGTTACAGGAGCAACAGGAAATTAATACAAAGCATTACATGGAAAATATATTTTTGTCTTAACATAAAACCTTGAACACCTTCTGCTTCTGGAGCATTTATAATTGTCTAGATATTAAGTTACTGAAACTGTCCATCATGATTTTGACCCCATACTGCTAATCTGTGCAAGCATGACATTCTGCTTAATATTTATGGGCACATGCTTTAGATCCTGGATTTGGTTATGGCATAAGATTTGTGAGTGACAGGCGTATATCCAGGGTGATAAGAATTTGCTTCTGACATACATGTTTGAAGTAACAGCTGTGACAACCAATAAAAGGGGCAGGAACACAGAGTCTGCAGCAGATCCACCCCACTCCAGGTTGATGGGTCACACCCTATCAAGGAGGCACATATGTTTTTCTGCAGAATCAGAAAGTCCTGGGTGGCATCAGAAGTATCTGGGTGGGAGGCTAATCTGCAGGCATTGCTGGTTGCACAACCATGGCCAGATCCTATTTGTTCTAGAATGTGGTCAGGGTACCAATGTACCAGCCATAGTAAAGGGATCATGACTTGCCCAAGCCAATTATGACGATCTAGACACCCCCACCCCAGCTTTCTAGCCTCCCTAGCAACTAGGGTCAGTGCAAGTGGAGGTGACCTAGTTCTGGCTAAAGAGACCCTAATAGGTAACATCTGGAGTTCTGTCAAAAGGGGACAGATGAGGCTGGCACCATTCTTCCTACCTCTTCCCCTCCTTCCTGCATGGGGCACAACTGTGATGGCTGAAGCTGCTGCAGCTGCATTGTAATCCCCAGGATGGCCTGGGAAAATCACCTCTGAGATGCCAGGGCAGTCCCAGCAGATTCAGGGCTCCTGTTTTGTGAGAAAAATGCTTCTCTCTCTGCTTTTTTTTCTTTTGAGCTGCTCCAACTTGGTTTTAGGATATCTATAGCTAAACACAATTCTTAATATAAAGAAGAGGGTGGGGAACAAGTTTACAGAATCTAGACACTCAGCCAAATACAGTTTCTCACACCTGTAATCTCAGCACTTTCAGTGGCCGAGGCAGGAGGACTGCTAGAGCCCAGCAGATTGAGACCAGCTTGGCGGTGTAGCAAGATCTCATCTCTACTAAAAGAAAAAAAAAAAATCAAAGTTAGGCATAGTGGCTTATGCCTATAACTCCAGCACTTATGAGGTTAAGGGAGGAGGATTGCTTGAGCCCAGGAGTTAGTTTGAGTAGCCTGAAGCCTATATAAGATGGCAAGACCCTGTCTCTACAAACAACAAAAAAAAAGAAAATAAAATCATTTTTAAAAAAGAAAAAAAAAGTCGGGCGCAGTGGCTCAAGCCTGTAATCCCAGCACTTTGGGAGGCTGAGGCGGGTGGATCACGAGGTCAAGAGATCGAGACCATCCTAGTCAACATGGTGAAACCCCATCTCTACTAAAAATACAAAACATTAGCTGGGCATGGTGGCACATGCCTGTAATCCCAGCTACTCAGGAGGTTGAGGCAGGAGAATTGCCTGAACCCAG
>NW_016107732.1:1564446-1585400 GCF_001604975.1 Cebus imitator | reverse complement strand
TGAGGCAGGAGAATTGCCTGAACCCAGGAGGCGGAGGTTGCGGTGAGCCGAGATTGCACCATTGCACTCCAGCCTGGGTAACAAGAGCGAAACTCTGTCTCAAAAACAAACAAACAAACAAACAAACAAACAAAAAAAACAAAACCCACAAAGGATCTGGACATGCAAGAATGAAATGGAGAAGATGAAGGGCAAGTTCACTTATCAGAAATGATCCCACAGAAACGGCATGCTGAGAAGGATGGTGAGAGAGGGAATGACCTGGAACCTAGAAAGGAAGATGAGGCAGAGAGGGAGGAAGGAGTGGGATTCTGACCACTAGAGAAGAGGTGAATGACCTCTGAGCTTAGAAGATGGGAAGCACAGGTGAGAAGGCTATGGAGCACTGCACAGAAAAGATTTAACAGGGCAGGTCTGAGACCACCATTCTTAGGAGAGGCCTGTTCACAAGGCTGGCCCTTGGTTGCAACTGGGAATTTGGATTTGGGGATAGTTTCCCCCCACCCTAACTGATGCGAGTGGTTTACTGTACCCACACTGCGCACACTATGTGGTTTATTCCAAACACTGGCTTTCTCTTGGTAGTCTGGAACCTTCGTCTGTACTAGATTAGTGTCTTTATGACCAGCCTCTGTCAAAATTCCTGGCACTGAATATCTCACAAGTTTCCCTGGTGGAGTTCATGTCTCATAAGGTGTCACAACTGTGTGCTGGGGGAGCCTGGCACATCCCAGTTGACTCCACAGTTAGGGAACTCTGGAGGCTCATGCCTGGCTTCCTCTGGACTTATCCCCATGCACCTTTCCCCTTTGTTGGTCTCACTATACTCAGAGCTGTCAGCATGACTCTAAGCTGAGTCCTGTGTACTCCTAGTGAATGGGGTGTTCTTGAGGACCACCAGCCACCACCCTTTCCATGAAGTGCATCTCCAGTAATCTGCTGGGCTGCTCCCATGAGTTGCTCCCACATAGTGGTTGCTCACCTGGATAGTAGCCCTGGGTGATTCCTCTCTCTGTCACCCATGGTTCAGTCCCTTGCTCCAGGTGGGAGATGACTTCAGGCTTCGGAAGCTCAGGACCTGGAAATGGGGAAAAACACAGGAGGTAGGGGTCTGCTCTGGAGAGAAAGAACCAGCTCAGGCTCTAGACCAGACTCCTTCCTGACTGTGAAGACGTGGGTACCTCACAACACGGTGAAGCTCTGCACTGGCATGGAAAAGGGCAGATGTCCCTCTTCATGCATTCCCCATAGGGAGTGAGGACCCAAGGTCACATCCTCACACCGAGGCCCCATGACTTATAACCCAGGAAAAATCAGTTATCACAGCTTGCAAAGCAGGTCTTACCTATGGAGAGCAGGTGCCCAAAGGTCTCCAGCATCACATCACGGTAAAGGATTCTCTGGGTAGGGTCCAGCTGCCCCCACTCCTCCTGGGTAAAGTCCACAGCCACATCCCGGAAGGTCACCGGTTCCTGAAACATCACACACATTCTCAATCAGCTGGACTATCTCCATCAGTACTTTCGGACAGAAGAAGAATGGAAAAAGAGAAAATAAGCAGGCCAGTGTCACGAGAGACTACAAGTTATGAATGATGGGAGTCGGTCTCACTGGGCACCTATTAGGCCACTACACATAAGTGTGTGTTGTATGGCGAGAACATGTGAGAGGATTCACCAAGATCAACACAGCCAAACAGCGATGACCTACATCTGCTAAGACAGAGGAGTGTACCAGCAGAGACTGGGCTAAACCACTGATTTGAAGGTTTGTGAGCTAAAGAAACAGATACTGTTTTAGGACAGTGTGTAACACAGCAGCAACTAACTAAATACACTCACTAATCCTTAGATACAAAGTGAAATGCCTGTAATCCCAGCTACTTGGGAAGCTAAGGCAGGAGAATTGCATGAGTCTGGGAGGCAGAGGATGCAGTGAGCTGAGATTGTACTACTGCACTCCAGTTGGGATGACAGAGAGACTCCATCTCAAACAAAACAAACAAAACAAAACAGTGAGGTTCACCATCCTTCCTGAAAAGAGGAGTTCAAGGGGTTGGGATCAGAATTTCACCCCTTCAGGTGAGGCAGGCTCACATGACGGAAGTGGGCCAGTTTAAGAGCCCACAAGGGTACTTACCCTATGAGTGGTGGGACTGGGGGTGATAGGGAGAATGTACCCTGTCTGAATGAGCAGCAGAACTGACTGATTATGGGAAAATACAGGACCCTTAGAACTGCTAATCTCTGAAGAGAAGCTGAAAATTAGGTCAGATTTTTAAGTATAAAATTCTTTTTCTTTTTTAGGTAGAGTCTCACTCTGTCACCCAGACTGGAGTGCAATGATGCCAACTCTGCTCACTACAACCTCCACCTCCTGGGTTCAAGTGATTCTCCTGCCCTAGCCTCCCTAGTACCTGGGACTACAGGCATGTGCCACCACACCTGCCTAATATTTGTATTTTTAGTAGACATGGGGTTTTACTGCGTTGGCCCGACTGGTCTCGAACCCCTGGTCCCAAGTGATCCACCTGCTTCGGCCTCCCAAAGTGCTGGGATTACAGGTGTGAGCCACTGCACCTGGCCTCTATGTGAAAAATTCTAATTTTTTTTTTTTTTTTTTTTTTTTTCCAGGTTTTTTTTTTTTTTTTTTTTTTTTTTTTTTTTTTGAGACAGAGTTTCGCTCTTGTTGCCCAGACTGGAGTGCAATGGCACAATCTCGGCTCACCGCAACCTCCGCCTCCTGGGTTCAGGCAATTCTCCTGCCTCAGCCTCCCGAGTAGCTGGGACTACAGGCACGCACCATCATGCCCAGCTAATTTTTGTATTTTTAGTAGAGACGGAGTTTCACCTTGTTGACCAGGATGGTCTCGATCTCTTGACCTCGTGATCCACCAGCCTCGGCCTCCCAAAGTGCTGGGATTATAGGCGTGAGCCACCGCGCCCAGCCTAAAAAATTCTAATTTTTTTAAGTTGATGCAACATTACCTAAAATGTGTCCCATAAACAAAGCCCTTCTGCAGCCACGCTTGAAAGCCAGGTATTTCTGGATCAGAGTCTTGGCTCAGTTACTTTGTCCTCAAGAAGCATTTTTGCCTCCCAGTTTCCATGTCAACAAAGCATCACCCCTTGGGGGCTGTATAATGATTAAGTGGTTTACAAACACTTCCTACAGGACATCTGGATAGCCACATGGAAAAGAGTAAAGATAGTCCCTGTCTTAGTCTGTTTTCTGTTGCTATAACAGAATATCACTGACCAGGTAATTTATGTTTTTTTGTTTTTTTTCTCAAGATGGAGTCTCACTCTGTCCACCAGGCTGGAGTGCAGTGGTGTGATTTTGGCCCACTGCAACCTCTGCCTTCTGGATTCAGTTGATTCTCTTGCCTCACCCTCCTGAGTAGCTGGGACTACATGTGCACACCACCACATTTAGCTAATTTTTGTATTTTTTAATAGAGACAGAGTTTCACCATGTTGGCCAGTCTGGTCTCAAACCCCTGGCCTCAAATGATACGCCCACCTCGGCCTCCCTAAGTGCTGGGATTACAGGCATGCAACACCATGCCAAGCTAATTTTGTACTTTTTGTAGAAACAGGGGTTTCTCCATGTTGATCAGGCTGGTCTCAAACTCCTGAACTCAGGTGATCTGCCTGCCTTGGCCTCCCAAAGTGCTGGGATTACAGGCGTGAGCCACCGTGCCCAGCCCACAAGTATCTTTATAAAAGGTATACAGAGGGAGATATGACTATAGAAGACATAAGGCAATATGATCACTGAAGCAGCATGCTACACTGCTGGCTTTGAAGATGAGCAAAGGGCCACAGGGCAAGCAATGGAATGTCTGTGGCTTTCTTAGCTGGAAAAGGCAAGGAAACAGATTCTATCCTAGAACCTCAGTGGGGAGGGTGGCTCTGCTCACACCTTGATTCCAGCCCCGATTTTTGACTTCTGACCTCCATAACAGAAAGAACAAATGTTGTTTTAAGCTACAAAATTTGTAGTGAATTGTTACAGCAGATGGAGATAACCAGATAAAACATTGGACCCTGAAGCTCTCCATTCTAGTTCTTGTCTGCTGTGATGGACAGCCTCCAAGATGCTCCCCAACCATCTTTGCCAATGATCTCCAGCCCTTGCGTAGTCCCCTCCAACACTGAGCAAGGCTGACTTGTTTAACTAGTAAGACACTGTGGAAGTGACAAAACTGTGAATTCTGAATCCAGGTCACGAAAAATGTTACGGTTTCTACCTTGCCCTCTCCTGGATCACCTGTTCTGTGGGAAACCAAATGCTATGTTGTAAGGATACCCAGCAGTTCCAAAGAGAGGCCTACATGGAGAACAACTGAGTTCTCCTATCAGCAGATATGTGAGTGAGCCATCCTGGAGGTGGATCCTCCAGCCTCAGTTAAGTCTCAGGTGACAACAGCTATGCTGACATCTTCACTATAACTTCTCGAGCCTGGACCAACACCACCAGCTAAGTCATTTCAGCACTCCTGTCAGAACCTGTGAGATATTTATTGTTGTTTCGGGTCACAAAGTTTTGAGTTACATGGCAACAGGTAACTAATACACTTTCTCTCAAGCCTTATGCTCATTCTGCGTCCCCCATCCACAGCAAGAACAAACTAAAACGTGGAAGCATTTCATGCAAATTTGGAGTAATACACATCGGAAAGCCTGCAATCTAAGATTATCAATAGTGTCCCTTTGTGTACCAAATATGAAATAGTGCAACTCCCCATAAACAAACCAACGACAAAAAAAAAAAAAGTATATAATTTCAAAGTTGCAGAGCTTGAGCAAGTATGAATTATTGTTGTTTCCTGCCACGCGAGGCGGCACTTTATGGAAAACAGAGGCAGCAGCAGTCACTTTGTCTAGAAGTGCTGGAGCTTTGATGGCCAGATGGCCCTGCAAACACTGACCGCCCTGGACTGCGGTTCTCCCACAGTCTCCCAGGGGACGACCCTGGTAGTCGCTCTCGTCACACTCAGTGCGTGGTGACCCCTCGTTGTCCCCAAGAGGTTGTGCCCAAGCCCCAGGGCAAGGGCTTCGCGGTGCTGGGGTCCCGGTGGGTGTGCGCTGACTCCACGCGTCGAAGCATCCCTATTTGAGGATGCTTGCCACCTGGGCACCCAGCCAATGCTACAAGTACTGTTATCCGTCAACAAGAGGACAGCCCTTCCGGGAACGCGTAAGGGTTTCGACGGGGCGGCGCCGCACGCGGGAGCGGGACCTGCCGGATTCCCTCGGGAATGGCCGACCCCAGCCCCGGGGAGGACGGGGCCGCCGCGGAGCATGCGCACTCGGTTGGAACCCCGGCCCCCTCTCGGACCAGCCAGGCCGTCACCACGCCCCGACTCGTGCCTCAGTTTCCCCACGTGTCAAAGGCATAACGGCGGTGCCGCCCTCATCGTGCCGCGAAGTGAAAGAGTCAGTCTCCAAGGGAGACGCTTGCCCGGAGCCCGCGGCCGTCGTTACTGTTGTTATTGTTACCTGAAGCCGGGCCGCCGGCGGCCCCACACACATCACCGCCGCTGCCGCTTCGTCCTCAGGGTCCATCCTGGATCGACCAGTGTAGAATGGCGCCTGAGGTGATCCCCAGACCACAGGACCACTACAGCCAAAGGGACCACCCGACTCGCCGAACGCTGGACAATGGCGGCCGCACCGGCGACGCGGCGACTACAACTCCCAGGAGGCCGTGCAGCGGGCCGCAGCTCTCGGCCAATGGGAGTCTCCGCCGGCTGGGCCTTTGACCAATGGAAGCATTCTGGCCGCTAGCCAATGGGAGCCTCCACCCGATGGCCTCTGGCCAATGGGAGCGCTTAGCTGGGGCTGATGGGAGATGTGGTTGCTCCCCGCTGCGCTGCCCGCTATGGGGCGGGCAACCAGAATCCTCAGTCGTGGGGCAGGGAGCGGGGCAGGGAGCGGGGCTGGGCTCCGAGAAGGTGGGGATCGTCCGCCCCTCCTGATGCTGGGGCCTTGCCCGTCTGCGTGGGCCGGGCCTGCTCTTTCCGGGAAGTTGCGCTGGAGGAACCCCGGGGCTGTTCCGCTTTACCCTCTGCTCCCCAGTGCCTAAAACGCACACGCTTGAAAGTCTCAGGAAGACTTAGGGGTTTGTTAATATAATAGACTTTGGCGGTAGCGGCTGGAAGGGGGCTTGAGGCTGGGAGCGCTGGTCCTCCTACATGAAAGGAGCCCCGATTCAGACCCAAGGGAGGGCTCTTGGATCCTGCCCAAGAAAGAATTCAGGGCGAGTTTGCAGTGCAAAGTAAAAGCAAGTTTATTAAGAAAGTAAAGTTGGTTCCTTCTGAGGGACAGTGTATGTTCCATTCCCTTTCCTTAGCTTTTGCTGGCAATCTCTGGCATTCCTTGGCTTGTATATCTCTCTGTCTTCACGTGGCATTTTCCCTGTGTGTGTGACAAGTAGTCTGTCTCCAAATTTCTGTTTTTATAAGGACAACAGTCATATTGGACCAGGGGTCACCCTAATGACCTCATTTAAGGTCTGAGGTACTATGGGTTAGAACTTAAACATATCATTTTAGGGAGACACAGCTTAACCTATACATTAACATATAATGGGTTTATTTTGAAAAATTATCTTACCGGGTGAGGTGGCTCACGCCTGTAATTCCAACACTTTGGGAGGCCGAGGCGGGCAGCTCATGATGTCAAGAGATTGAGACTATCCTGGCCAACATGGTGAAACCCCGTCTCTACTAAAATTACAAAAATTAGCTGGGTGTGGTGGTGGGCGCCTGTAGTCTCAGCTACTCCAGCCGGGGCAACAGAGCAAGACTCTGTCTCAAATAATAATAATAATAATAATAAATTAAATTTTTTCTCAGTTTTAATGCCTGTTACAGCAAATATTGATAGGACCTACATAAACAAATACTGAGTAGGGTCTTCAGTGACTTTTAAGAGTGTGAATGGGTCTTGAAACAAAAAACTTGAAACATACTTGGCTATAGAATAGGCTTTTGTTAAATAGGCCTGCCAAAGTGCTAAGATCCACTTGATTAAAAAAACGCCTAAATCCAGTTGTTGAGATGGAGTCTCACTCTGTCACCCAAGCTGGAATGCAATGGTACATTCTCGGCTCACTGCAACCTCCATCTCCTGGGTTCAAGTGATTCTACTCCCTCAGCCTCCTAAGTTGCTGGGATTTACAGGCACCCCTCACCATGCCTGGCTAATTTTTTTTATTTTCAGTAGAGACAGATTTTTGGCCTGTTGGCCAGGTGAACTCCTGACCTCAGGTGATCCACCCCCACCCCCTAGCCTCCCAAAGTGCTGGGATTACAGGCATGGGCCACCACGCCCTGCTGTAGCTTTAAGCAAGCTTTGATATTTTGTATTCATGTTGGTCATTTGATATAGAGTACTTATTTTTACTTAAACAAATTTAGTTTTTAAAATTTCTTCTTTGATCAAATAGCTGTTTCAAAATATATTCTAAAATATCCACAATTATTAATTAGTAATTTTGTTGTGCTATTAAAGAATATGATAATAGGCCGGGCGCGGTGGCTCACGCCTGTAATCCCAGCACTTTGGGAGGCCGAGGCGGGTGGATCACGAGGTCAAGAGATCAAGACCATCCTGGTCAACATGGTGAAACCCCGTCTCTACTAAAACTACAAAAAATTAGCTGGGCATGGTGGCGCGTGCCTGTAATCCCAGCTACTCAGGAGGCTGAGGCAGGAGAATTGCCTGAACCCAGGAGGCGGAGGTTGCGGTGAGCCGAGATCGCGCCATTGCACTCCAGCCTGGGTAACAAGAGCGAAACTCCTACCAAAAAAAAAAAAAAAAAAAAAGAATATGATAATATAAATTTCTACTTTTTTGGTTTTTTTTCTTTTGAGATGGAATTTTGCTCTTGTTGCCCAGGGTGGAGTGCAATGGCGAGAGATCTTGGCTCACCATAACCTCCACCTCCCGGGTTTAAGCGATTCTCCTGCCTCAGCATCCCAAGTAGCTGGGATTACAATCCCCTGCCACCACACCCAGCTAACTTTGTATTTTTAGTAGCTACAGGGATTCTCCATGTTGTTCAGGCTGGTCTCTAATTCCTGACCTCAGGTGATCTGCCTGCCTCGGCCTCCCAAAGTGCTAAGATCCACTTGATTAAAAAAACGCCTAAATCCAGTCCCAAAACATCAGCCTAATGGCTAATGTCAGCATAACCAGAAACATTCCAACCCTGAATTTCGAGTCCAACCCTCAGACACTGACCCAGTGACAGATGAACAAATGCATTCAAACACAGATATCCAGTGGAACAGTAGGGTTGCTCTTCTCAAGGAGTATCTTACTGGTGTTCTCTGTATTTCCTGAATTTGAATGTTGGCCTGTCTTGCTAGGTTGGGGAAGTTCTTATGGATAATGTGGGTCCTGATGGCCAGGGGGAGACCTATGTTAATTCTGTCTAAATCATAATCTTGCTTGGCTCAGAGTACTCTGAATTTTATACACCGAACTAAATTATATTATTGGTGCAGTTAATTAGAAATCAAGCGGCAACAGGAGGCCTAAAGACCATCCGAGAGTGCAGTAACACTGGGGAACACCTTGAGGTGGTTGCAGAGCAGGAAATACTGCTGTGGTCCCACGAATGCCTTCTCAACATGGAGACTCTATGAGGGCCTTGTAAAGAGGGCTTATGCAAAGATCTCTGAGAAGGGAGGCGAGCTCTGCTCACAAGATCCAGGAGGGTGTTTGCAGATGGGAGCTGGCGAGGAGGAGAAAAGCCTTGCAGGGCAGAGATCATGGAACACCTCAAGCTCTCCCTAAATTCTGCGAATATGTCATGATTTTAATTGCTCTAAATCCTCAATGCTCAGGAGATAAAAGCCTGTTGATGTATCAGGTGTGGTCAGACCTTGTGGCTCCTAATCCACTATGCTTCTGATGCACCCTGATAATAATCAGTGATAAACTCAGAGTACTAGTTAGCGTGTCTTAGAAGGGTCTCAAGTGCTGTTAAATGCTCAGAGCACTAGTTTAGCTTATCTTAGAAGGATCTCAAGAGCTCTCTGCACAGCTACCTTACCCACTCCTCTACCCTTCCCCTCCACACCCATAAGATCAATGAGATTATGCACATAATAAAAGTGTTTGGAGCCCAGCGCTCCGGGCCAACTTGGCTCCCATGAAATTCTACTCTTGTGTCTGTATTTCCTTTTCTCAATCCCTTGTCGGGACTAAGGGCACCCACGTACGGGGTTGGGGCTGGTACCCAACAGATAACATCCTGAAGTGTGTTTTCCAACTTGGTTCCATTCTCCCTGTCACTTTTAGGTTTGCCAATCAATCATAGGTTTGGTCTTGGGGATTCTAGGAAGCCAAGGAACCTTCCTGCCCTGCCTGCTGAAATCAACTCAAATTGGCCAAATAGACAAGTCTGACATCTTTTCTCTTTGCACTTGCATTTTTTCTTTTTAGAAGGAGTCTCACTCTGTCACCCGGGCTGGAGTGCAGTGACATGATCTCAGCTCACTGCTACCTGCATCTCCCCAGTTCAAACAATTCTCCTGCTCAGCCTCCCAAATAGGTGGGATTACAAGTGCCCGCCACCACGCCTGGCTAATTTTTGTATTTTTAGTAGAGAGAGGGTTTCACCCTGTTGGCCAGGCTAGTCTCAAACTCCTAACCTAGAGTGATCCACTCACCTCAGTCTCCAAAGTGTTGGGATTACAGGCGTGAGCCAACACGCCCAGCCCTGCCATCTGCTGTTAATTGTGGTGTTCTCAATTTTCTATGATGCATGGGTCTTATTAATTCTGATAATACTTGGCATTACCTGAAAATTTCCTTTCAACCCCGGGGAAGTTTCCCTTTTTCTTTTTCTAACTTATTTGTTCAACAATCTCACTTGTAATGTCAGAGTCTGTTCTTGTTCTCATTGTTCTATTTTCTCAAAGTATCTGTCTTATTTGTTATTTGTAACCCCTTCTTGACTCACTTTTATGTTAACAAAATGCATTAACTATTTGGTTCCGCCGGGTGCAGTCACTCATGCCTGTAATCCCAGCACTTTGGGAGGCCAAGGTGGGCAGAACCTGGGAGGGGGAGGTTGCAGTGAGCCAAGATTGTGCCAGTGCACTCTAGTCTGGGCAACAGAGTGAAACTGTCTCAAAAAAAATTTTTTTTTGTTCCTCTGAATATCTGTTTTATTCTGCTTTGTCTTAGATTCTTTCTTTCTCGATGGAGGCTTTTCTTTTTTGAGATGGAGTCTTGCTCTGTTGCTAGGCTGGAGTGCCGTGGCTCAATCTCAGCTCACTGCAATCTCCGCCTCCTGTGTTCAAGTGAATCTCCTCCCTCAGCCTCCTAAGTAGCTGGGATTACAAGTGTGTACCACCACATCCAGCTAATTTTTGCATTTTTAGTAGAGACAGGGTTTTACCATGTTGGCCTTAATCTCCTAACCTCATAATCTGCCCACCTCGGCAGCCCAAAGTGTTGGGATTACAGGCGGGAGCCATCGCACCCAGCCAGCTTTCTTTATTTTTTGCTCCTTGCCTCCCACCCATATTGAAGAGACTATCAGAAAGCAAATGGGAATTTCCACAGACAAGTGGGGCTGCTTTAACAGTATGGTTTGCTGTAGGGTGAAGTGGGCAGGAACAAGCTATCAGGTAAAAAGCTCTGAAATGCCAGAATAAAGCAGCCCTTGCTGCAGAGCAAAACACGTCAGATTCCCTAGTCCCCTGAACTATCTTTTAGCATGTGACTCCTTCCCTACTTAGTTTTTGCTGACCTACAGCCAGATACTATTGCCAGGCAGGAAAAAAAAAGGGGGGAGTCCGAGTTTGATGGGCAGATCTTCAATTAACCCACTTTCCTGTCAGTCTATGGCTCTGCTGGGGGCTGCCACATCTGCTTCCACCCCTTCTCCTCACCTGTCCCTCTCCAGCCTCCCTCATTCCGTATCTTTGGCTATGCTTCCATCTGCTCTTTTTTTTTTTTTGAGACAGAATCTGGATTTTTTTGCCCAGGCTGGAGTGCAGTAGCACAGTGTCAGCTCACAGCAACCTCCACCTCCTGGGTTCAAGTAATTTTCCTGCCTCATCCTCCCATGTAGCTAGGATTATGGGCACATGCCACCACACCCAGATAATTTTTTGTATTTTTAGTAGAGATGGGGTTTCACCATGTTGGCCACGCTGGCCTTGAACTCCGGACCTCAAGTGATGTGCCCATCTCAGCATCCCAAAGTGCTGGGATTACAGGCATAAACCACTGTGCCTGGCCTCCCATGTACTCTTATCCTGCTTAATTGTGCAGTAATAGCCATACACCGTAGACTTTGGAAGGCCGAGCTTAGAGGATCACTTGAGTCCAGGAGTTCAAGACCAGGCTGGGCAACATGGTGAGAGCCTGTCTCTAAAAAAAAATAAAACTAGCTAAGCTTCATGGCACATGCCTGTGGTCCCAGCTACTGAGGAGGCGAGGACAGGAGGATCACTTGAGCCAGGTTGAGGCTGCAGTGAGCCATAATTGTGTCACTGCATTCTAACCTGGGAGACAGAGCAACAGTCTGTGTAAAAAAATAAAAGTAAATGTGGGCTGGGCGCAGTGGCTCACGCCTGTAATCCCAGCACTTTGGGAGGCCAAGACGGGCGGATCACAAGGTCAAGAGATAGAGACCATCCTGGCCAACATAGTGAAACCCCGTCTCTACTAAAAATACAGAAAAATTAGCTGGGCATGGTGGCACACGCCTGTAGTCCCAGCTACTCAGGAGGCTGAGGCAGGTGAATTGCTTGAACGCGGGAGGCGGAGGTTGCAGGGAGCCGAGACTGCGCCACTGCACTCCAGCCTGGCGCCTGTCGACAGAGCGAGACTCTGTCTCAAACAAACAAAAAAAGTAAATGTGCAGACATGGGCTCTTTCACTCTCCTCACTGCTGTCAATTACACTTTCTTTCTTCTAGGACACATGTTGCTGAGTGGACCAACCTAAATTACATGCTTGTAATCTTCTGTGAACATACTATTTGGACTCCTGTTTTCATATCACCTGTTAAATACTTTCTATATTAATACGCTACCAGTTCTGATTACAAACCAACTGAGCAACAAAGTTAAAGCATAACGGAATCCCTGAAATATTCAGAATCCATTTTTTTGTTTGTTTTGTTTTAGAGATAGGGTGTTGCTCTGCTGCCTAGGCTGGAGTGTAGTCATGTGATCTCAGCTCACTGCAGGTGCAACTCCTCCAGGCTCAAGCAGTATTTCTGCCTCAGCCTTCTGAGTAGCTGGGACTACTGGTATGAAGCACCATGCCCAGTTAACTGTATTTTTTTGTACAGATGGGATCTCAACATGTTGCCTGGCCTAGTGTCAAACTACTAGACTTAAGTGATCTGCCTGCTTTGATCTCCCAAAGTGCTGGGATTACAAGCTTGGGCCATTACCGCCAGCTCAGAGTCCTTTTTTTTTTTTTTTTGAGACAGAGTCACTCTGTTTCCCAAGCTAGAGTGCATGATCTCGGCTCATTGCAACCTCCCCCTCCCAGGTTCAAGCGATTCTCATGCCTCAGCCTCCTGAATAGCTGGGATTACATGCATGTGCAACCATACCTGGCTAATTTTTGTATTTTTAGTAGAGACAGAGTTTTACCATGTTGGCTAGGCTGGTCTTGAACTCCTGTCCTGAAGCGATCCGCCCATCTCAGCCTCCCAAAGATTACAGGCATAGGCCACCATCCCTGGCCAGAGTCCATTTTTTTAATTGCAAAAATAAAACCATTTTGGAATAGTTCCCAGGCTCGGGCTCCTTTGGTTTAACTGCTGATATACATCAAAGATGGCTGGCTTTATATTTCATCACTCAACATCAACTTCCTCATACAACTGTTTAAATTTGAGTGTTCAGGGCTCTAAATCAAGAGTATCTCCCACTCCACCATCATTTCCAGGAATGCGTTATGGGGACAATATCTGATTATGCTTGGGTAGTTGTTTGCACCAGAAAGATGAGCCAAAGAGTACGGCTCCATCCTGAGTTTCCTAATTCCTGCTAACAGCTCTGATTGCAAGCTTTTCTTCGGTGGTCATAGCCATGGCTTCTCACCTAAACGCAACAGTATAGACACATTTTTATGTGCACACAAATCACCTGTGTGATTTTTTTGAGATGGAGTCCCAGTCTGTCACTCAGGCTGGAGTGCAGTGCTGCAATCTCGGCTTACTGAAACCTCCACCTCCCAGGTTCAAATGATTCTACTGCCTCAGCTTCCTGAGTAGCTGGAACTACAGGTGCAAGCCACCACAGCTGGCTAACTTTTTTTGTACTTTTAATAGAGACACTTTTGCTATGTTGGCCAGGCTGGTCTCAAACTCCTGACTTGGGGAGATCCACTCATCTCAGCTTCCCAAAGTGCAGGGATTATAGGAATGAGTCACTGTGCCCAGCCACCTGCTTGATTTTAGAAACTGCACACTCTTGAATTTTACTGCCAGATACTTTTATTTATTTGGCTAGAGTGAGCTTGGGAATACACAGTTTCAGTGCTCACTCTAGGCAATTCTTTTTTTTTTTTTTTTAATTTGTACCTGTACATCTCAAGAAAAGGCAATTCTGATACACATGGTCATGAAGCCCTACTCTGAGAGTCATGTTCTGGCCACCTGATTTCTAGTAAAGAGGGTCTGGCAGGAAAATTTCCCATCTTGGTTATTATCTATTATCACTCTCTCATAGGCAGCAGTGCAGTGGCATGATCACAGCTCACTGCAACCTCCACTTCTGGAGCTCAAGTGATCCTCCCACCTCAGCTTTCTGAGTACCTGGGACTACAGGTATGCACCACCACGCTTGGCTAATTTTTGTATTTTTTGTAGAGACAGGATTTTGCCATGTTACCCAGGCTGGTCTCAAACACCTAGGCTCAAGCAATCCACCAGGCTCAGCCTCCCAAAGTGCTTGGATTACAGGTGTTGGCCACTGAGTCTGGCCCTGTCTTGGTTATTTACAGGGTTTCTCACCTGTGAGCTTTATCATATTGAATAAGGGAAGTATTATAACTGGAAAGTTTTCCACATTTGTTACATTCATAGGGCTTCTCTCCAGTATGAATTCTCTGATGCCTAGTAAGTTGACACCGCTGGCTAAAGGCTTTCTCACAGTGCTCACATTCATAGGGTTTATCTCCAGTGTGTGTCCTCTCGTGTTTAGTAAGGGTTGAGCGATCATTGAACGCTTTCCCACAATCAATGCATTCATAGGGCTTTTCTCCAGTATGCGTTCTCTGATGTTCAATAAGTCGCGACCGCTGGCTGAAGG
Organism: Cebus imitator; assembly: GCF_001604975.1. Taxonomy (NCBI): domain Eukaryota; kingdom Metazoa; phylum Chordata; class Mammalia; order Primates; family Cebidae; genus Cebus; species Cebus imitator. The sequence goes on along the minus strand of NW_016107732.1, from coordinate 1,571,095 downwards.
CCTTAATACACATGTCACACTGATAGGGCTTCTCACCGACATGCGTCCTCTGGTGCACAATGAGGGGAGACCTCTGGCTGAAAGCTTTTCCACAATGACTGCATTCATTAGGTTTCTCTCCAGTGTGTGTCCGCTGATGCACAACAAGCTGAGATTGCTGCCGAAAGGATTTCCCACAGTCACTACATTTGTAGGGTTTCTCTCCAGAATGAATTCTCTGATGGGAAAGAAGGTGAGAGCTCCCTGTGAAGGCTTTCCCACACTGACTGCATTCAAAAGGTTTCTCTCCAGTGTGAGTTCTCTGATGCTCCACAAGGTGGGAGCTCCCAGTAAAGGCTTTATCACACTGATTGCATTTGTATGGCTTCTCCCCAGTATGAATTCGCAGATGCCTGATGAGCTGAGTGCTTCGAATGAAGGCTTTTTCACACCAGTTACATTCATAGGGCTTTTCTCCAGTGTGAGTTCTTTTATGAGCAACAAAGTCAGAGCTTTGGCTGAAGGACCTTCCACAGTGAGTACACTTGTACGGTTTCTCTCCAGTATGAATTCTCTGATGTACAATGAGGTTAGAGTTCCACCTGAAGGATTTTCCACATTCAATACAATGATACGGTTTTTCTCCAGTGTGAATTCGCTGATGCCTAATAAGTTTGGAACTCTGGGTAAAGGATTTCCCACACAGGCTGCACTCATGGGGTTTCTCTCCTGTGTGTGTCCTCTGATGTATAACGAGGTCATAGCTTTGGCTAAAAGATTTCTCACACTGTGTACATTCAAAGGGCTTTTCTCCAGTGTGTGTTCTCTGGTGTACAATGAGCTTAGAACAACAGCTGAAAGACTTTCCACACTGATTACACATAAATGGCTTCTCTGCAGTCTCAACGATGTTACAGTCAGAAAAAGATGAGGCCAAGGGGAAGGCAGCACAGCCTTCCTCACATCTGAAGGGGGACTCTCCAGGGTCACTTACTTCTGTTTGTACAAGGCACAGACTCTCAGAACAGGCTTCCCTGCACTCATCACATTCATACTCACTTTTTCCAAAATGCACTGGCTTGTGTTCATTCAGAGACACACTGTGACAGAAGGGGTTTCCACAATCCTTACAGTTATTACTTTTCTTTACTGAAAAAATTCTACCATGAAAACAAAGGGAGGAATCATAGTTGAGAGAGTCACTACTGACAATATATTCATAAGGGTTTTTATTTCCTGTTTCAATGTTTGCAAGTTTACTCAAGTAAATGCTCCGACAGAAGGCTCTAGCACGCTGATGATTTTCACAGTGCTTCCAATCTACTCCATTTCTCTCATGATTAATGAAAACTGAATTTCTTTTCAACTGTTTAACCTGTGAGTTGGGCTTATGGAAACCTGTACTTGTAGGTAATGTTGTAGGTAGAAGGCTTAAAGCAGAAGGTAGAGAATAACTTCCCCCACGTTCAAGCTCACAATGTTTCCTTTGAGCAAACAGTCTCTTTGAGGTGAGTACCGTCAACCTCAAGGAGTTCTCCTGGTGTTCCCTTAACTGGTTGCTCTGATCTTGCACTTTTCCTAATGACACCAAACAGGGTGGCTCCTCCTGTACACATTGTTTCACTTCCACATGGTGGGAGAGTTCATCCCACACTCGATCTTTTTCAGAATTCAACCTATTCTTTTCAAGGGTAGCCTTCCAGTCTGAAAGAAATCCAAAATGCCTGAGTTACTGGAAAAGCATCAGAGAAGGAGGGATAGATGAAGGAGACAGCTGTTGTGAGGGAGATGTCTCTGGTCTGTTTTCAAACAACAAACTGTAACCTGTATGCGGGAGTGAAATGGCATGATCTCGGCCTCAGCTTCCTGAGTAGCTGGGAATACAGGCACCTGGCACAACGCCCAGCAACTATGATCAGCAAACATGGTATCAGTGGTAAACTGCAAAATACAAGCAAACATAATAAAGTGACTAAGTAGCAGTGGTCCTCAAATAAAGGGCAGAAGAATAAGAATAAGGAAGGCGGGGCCAGGCGCAGTGGCTCACGCCTGTAATCCCAGCACATTGGGAGGCTGAGGCAGGTGGATCACCTTAAGTCAGGAGTTCGAGACCAGCCTGGTCAACATGGTGAAACCCTGTCTCTATTAAAAATAAAAAAATTAGGTGGGCATGGTGGCAGGCACCTGTAGTCCCAGCTTCTCAGGAGGCTGAGGCAGGAGAATCACTTGAGCCTAGAAGGTAGAGGTTGCAGTGAACTGAGATTGGGCCGCTGCATTCCAATCTGGGCGAGAGAGTGAGGCCGTGTCTAAAAAAAAAAAAAAAAAAAAACAATAGGGAGGTAAAGACAAAAGGAGAAATCCACAGAATGAACTGGGTCTGCGGGGTATAAAGCCCTTAACCACTGCAAAATATATGTATGTATAAGCCCCTGTACCCTGTGAATGTAACCTTTTGGGAAAATGGGACTGTCCAGATGTGATTAGGAATTTATTATTATTGTTATTTACTTAGCTAACTTTCTAGAGTCAGGGTCTTGCTCTGTTGAACAGGATAGCAATGGCACAATCATAGCTCACTGCAGCCTTGAACTTCTGATTACAACTGATATTACCCTTCTGTGATTAGAATTTTTATGTATTGTATGGTACTGTATTTATTTTTGAGACAGAGTCTGGGTCAGTTGCCCACGCTGCAGTGAAATAGCACAATCTCGACTAAATGCAATCTCCACCTCCCAGGTTCAAGCGATTCTCCTGCCTCAGCTTCTTGAGTAGCTGGGAATACAGGCACCTGGCACCACGCCCATCTAAAATTTTTTAAATGGGGATTTTTTTCTGGATTATCTGGGGGGCTGTAAATGCAATCACAAGTGTTCCTATAAGAGAAAGGCAGAGAGAGATTTGAAACACAGAGAAGAAGGTGAGAGGACAGAGCAGAAGACATCTGAAGACTGCAAAAATGTGGCCTCAGCCATGGAATGTTGCAACCAACAGGAGAAGGAAGAGGCAGAAATGGGTTTTCCATTTGGAGCATCGAGAAGGAGCAGAGCCCTAGGGCACAGCACTATTGACAAATTGATTTCAATCCAGCGACACTGATTTTGGACTTGTGGCCACCAAAACTTTTAGAGAATAAGTTTGCATTGTTTTAAGCCACCAGTCGGTGGTAAATTTTTACAGCAGCCACAGAAAACAAAAACAGACTACTAACTGGTTCTTAGTCCTAGAATATCAGTTTCTGCTCCACTTCTCATCTCATAATTCCATCTCAAACATAAACCCTGACTTCATATTCTTAATGCACCAATTCTTCCATTTCTTCAGGTTGCAAACAGAGAAAAATGATTTAACCATTCCAGAATTGGCCCAATAGACTCTCCAGAAAAGACTACATGGTCTCTGAAGCAGCATGGTCAGCATGACTGGCTCCAACTGGGCTCCATTTGCCACTTCAGCCAGGTCCATTTTCCTTAGAGGTTCATTTTCCTTGCTGTAGCCAGGAGTAAGAATATTTATCCTACAAGGATTATTTTGAGGCATCAGTGAATCACTGTGTGAGCCTCACACAGTGTCTGGCACCAACATTACAAATTATAGTTGATCTTGCCATTCTTGTTATTGTCCTGGTGAGGATTCTTCTCTGTTGAAGACATGAAGCCTCTAAAAACAAGTGGCAGAGGCTCCCAGCTCAGGATGCTTGTCCAGGTCCTAAAGATTCCCCCTCTGCTTCTCACTCTGCTCGTTATGGTTGCATGGCCACCAGGGCCAACACTACTGAGGCCTATCTTAAGTTCCCATACCTCACTCTTTGAGCACATGAGGATACAAGAATCCCTCGACAACTCAATAACTACACTCTGTGGCCATCCCTTGACTTCTGAGGGAATGTTTCCCTCCTGTCAATTAAAAGCTCTCTTCCCTCTGGGGCAAGACCTTTATATGCACCTAGCACCCCCACACTCAAGAGCCCTCACACCCAGCACCTTCACACCTGGCACCTTCATACCTGGCATCTTCACATCCAGCACCCTCACATCTGACACCCTCACACCCAGCACTCTCACACCTAGTGCTGTCCTCATCCCAACTCTGTGGTTCCTCTGGGGAGTCACCATGGAATCCCTGATGGGAGAATGTTTTCAAAAGAAACAATAGCCCAATGAAGGGTATTTGAGGATGAGAAGCAGGAAAGAAGTCCTTGGTGGCTGAGATGCATTCAGATTTTGCCTGGCCATTGAAAATCAGGTGAAGGACATTAAATATCCTGCAGTGGCAGCACCATTAGGAGCATGAAATGAGAAAAGGGGCTGTCCTCACATACCAGCCAGGAGGGGTGTCTATGCCAAACAGAAGACTGATAGTAAACAGAATTCAGAATGACATTACTGAGGCACGGTGTCAGGGCGTGGCCCAGGGAAGACGGTAGATAAATAAGCATGGGTGCCCTTCAGAGGAAGAAAATAGAGGTTGCAGGCAAGAGAGTTACAAGGAAGGAGGAACAGGAAGACATGAGACAAATTCAGATAAACTCAACATCTCCATCCTGGGGGAAACATGAGAGGGTGGTGTGAAGATATACATGATGTATGTTGCTTAGTGAAAGCAGCCAGTCAGAAAAGGCTGCATAGTAAATGACCCCAACTATGGCATTCTGAAAAAGGCAAAACTATGGAGACAGGATGAAGATCAGCGGCTGCCAGTGAAGAAGGGGAATAAGGTCTGGAGGCAGGGAGCCTAAGTCCGATTCATGCTGACTTCCTAGAACTGAATCAGAAGGAAAACCTGAAATTTCCATGTCCACCTAACAAAAGGTTCAGAGGCTACTCCCTTTGCAACACCCCCCTGCCAACCTTTCTGTTACAGATGAAAAACGGAAAGTATCTCTGATTGGTCTCCTCCTGCAACCAATCAGGCATTTGCATGGGGCATAACTTTGTAACTTCACTTCAGCCTCTGCTTGGTCACCTTCAGCAATCAATCAGACTGGTCACAGGCCACTACTTCAAAGGGTGTAAACCAAGAAACAAATGGGAAACATCCAGAGGGTATTTAAACCCCAGAAAATTCTGTAACCAGTGCTTCTGAGCCTTGCTTGAGCCTACTCCCACTCTGTGAAGTGTGTTTTTGTTTCAATACATCTATGCTTTTGTTGCTTCATTCTTTTGTTGTTTTGTGTGTTTTGTCCAATACTTTGTTCAAAATGCGAAGAACCTAGACACCCTCCACTGGCAACATATCTTCCTGAGCCAGCCAGGAGGTAAGCCCAAAGTTTGGGATTTTTCTTCTCTTTTCGTTTTCTGTTTTCCATATAGGGGAACCCTTTTCTCTCTCTTTTTCCCTTTCCAACTTACGGACCCTTGGTGGACAGCACCTAAGCATGGAAGCAACTCTTAAGTTTCTGGCTGGGGCCACTCTCTGGTGAAAATGAAAGACTTCTGTGTGGAAGTGCCTGACTACCATCACCCAGTTCCGGTGAAAGACCTGAGTCCTTTTCCCTTTTTTCTTTATCAGTCTTTCAGCTGCAGTGTCCTAGTAGCTCCCTGGTAACTGCAGGCACCTGCCCAGGGCCACCCTCCGATGTTGCTTCAAAGCCAAGGTGTAAATGGGGATAGCTACCCTGCCCAGAAGGAGAAAAGACTCTTCTGTCTTTTCTGGTTATAGTCCCTGATCCCTATCTGTGATGCAATTGGCAGCGGCAGCTCACCTGGGTGAACTCACGCAAGTTTCAGGTGACTTAAACCCTCTTTTTATATGTGAAATTCTCCCATAGGATTAGCCTGTAAGGGAAACAGATAATGTCTCTTAGGCATTTTAACTTACCTTCTCATGCTCCATTTATTTGACTTCCTGAGGACCTTCGGGATCCACAAGCTTTAGTAGACATTCTACATCTTGGACCTCCACTGAGGGGATCCCATAGCTTCATGGTCATTGCTTCAGCATCAATTTGCTTGCCCTGAACCCCGTAGAAATTCTCAACCCTAGCCAGGCGTGGTGGCTCACGATTGCAATCCCTGCCCTTTGGGGAGCAAAGGCAGGTGGATTTTCTGAGGTCAGGAGTTCGAGACCAGCCTGGCCAACATGATGAAACCCTGTCTCTACAAAAAAAAAAAAAATTAGCTGGGCGTGGTAGTGTATGCCTGTAATCCAGCTACTCAGGAAGCTGAGGCAGGAGAATTGCTTGAACCTGGGAGATGGTGGTTGCAGGGAGCTAAGACTGCACCACTGCACTCCAGCCTGGCAACGAAGCGAGACTCCATCATACACACACACACATACACACAAAATGATGCCTCAAGATAGGTTTATGGATTTTTACAGACGTACAATATAGCATAATGGTAACAGCAGGAGAAACCGCATGTGTGTGCATAGTAGAGCAGACGTGGGAACTTTCTGTACTTTCTCCTCAACTTACCTATAAACCCAAAACTGCTCTAAAAAATGAAGTCTATTAGCTTGGGCAACATGGTGAAACTCCATTAATTACAAAAATTAGCCAGGTGTGGTGGCCTGCACCTGTAGTCCAAGCTACTCGGGAGGCTGAGGCACAAGAATTGTTTGAGCCAGGGAGGTGGGGGCTACAGCGAACCAAGATGTGCCACGGCACTCCAGGCTGGGTAGCAGAGTGAAACCCTGTCTCAAAAAATATATATAATGAGCCGGGCGC
>NW_016107732.1:1550114-1564176 GCF_001604975.1 Cebus imitator | reverse complement strand
AAAAAAAAAAAAAAAAATATATATATATATATATATATATAAAATGAATATATTAATTAACAACAAAACAAATCAAGCAAATAAGCCTAAATGGTTGGGATGATGAACATGTTCCAAAACTGATTGTAATGATGGTTCCAGATTCGGGGAAGACACTGCAAGCCATGAACAGCATACTTTGAATAGGAGAACTGCATGGAATGAGTGAACTCCTTTGAATGGATGAACTGCTGCAGAGAGCACCCAAGGAAGCTTCCCCCAAAGGAAGCTCCCTCCTTGGCCCCTGGGGCCCTGTGGAGAGCTCTCTGCCCAAGTTTGTTAACTGTTGAGCTGCTCACCACAAGGTCTGCTCTTACCTTGGAGGGCCACCTGCTCTGCCCTGCACAGGTCCTCTTCTTGCTCCAGCTGAGATATCACATCAGGTTTGGAAAGCAAAAGCCCTGGTTAAAGAGGGAAAAAGGACTTGGCCCTCAGCTTGGAAACAAAGAACCATGTCCTGGGTCCAGGCTTCAGCCCCTAGTGCCATCGCAAGGAAATCCCCCACTCCTGGGACTACAAGTTACAAACCTGTCCCAGAGGTAGAATGAGGGGCAACCCCTGACCCCTGTACCCAAAAGGGAACTGCTTCCACATCTTCCAGCCCATTCCAGAACAGCTTCAGAACTAGTACAGCTTTGAGTCCTTGGGGGTAGAATCTCCTTCCACGGGCACAGCCCCTTACCCAGGGAGACAAGATGCTCCCAGGTCTCCAGTGTCACCTCTCGGTACAGTGTCCTCTGGGCCAGGTCCAGTTGTTCCCACTCCTCCTGTGTGAAGGCCATAGCCACATCCTCGAAGCACACAGATGCCTGAAATAGGGCACTTGTTACTGCTCATGGACCCCAGGTCCTCATGCCCTCATGGAGGACCTGCTAAGGTCTAAATGTTGGTGTCCCCCCAAAATCCATACATTGGAATCTAATACCCAATGAGATAGTGTTAAGAGGTGGGGTCTTTTCAAGGCAATTAATGTCCTCATAAAAGAAGCTTAAGGGAGCCTGTGTTTAGCTTCTACCGTATAAGGACACAATAAAAGGTGCCATCTATGAGACAGCAGGCCCCAAACAGACTAAATCTGCTGGCACATTGATCTTGGACTTCCCAGTCTCCAGAACTGTAAGCAGTAAATTCTGTTGTTTATAAATTGAACACTCTAAGGTATCTTATTACAGCAACCCAAATGGACTGGGACAGCTCCATGTATGTAGTCTGTACCATTCCTTTTCTGGGCATCTCACCTCTTGCCAGTCACAGCAGTGGTCCTGATTTCTGGACTGGAAATGACAGGAACTCCACTAGGAGATCTTCACCCATTGTCTCTTTGCAAAATCACAGATTTGAAATGAGGTAAAAAAGATGCTCTAAAATAGCGATGGGTAAACTGCAGCCCGCAGGACAAATGAGGGCTGTGGTGTGTTTTCAAAAGGCTAATGCTATGAAATGAACTGTGTTCCCCAAATTCACATGTTGAACCCTAACTTCCAAAGTGACTGTTTAAGAAGATGATTAAGGTTAAATGTTTAAAAAGTATCTAAGAAGGTGATTAAGATTAAATGAGGACATAAAGGTGGGACCCTAACCCAATAGGACTAGAGTCCTTGCAAGAAGAGGAAAAGGCTGGGCATGGTGGCTCACACCTGTAATACCAGCACTTTGGGAGACCGAGGCTGAAGCATTGCTTGAGCCCAGGAGTTCAAGGCTGCTGTGAGCCAAGATCGTGCCACTGTATTCCATCCTGGGCAAGAGAGGGAGATCCTGTCTCAAAAATAAAATAAGAAGAGGAAGAGACATCAGAGGGCATGTGTGCTCTTTCTCTCTCCTCACTACGTAAGGACACAGTGAGACCGCGACCGTCTGCAAGGCTGGAAGAGAGGTCCCTCACCATTTACAGGGGACCCTGCAGGTCACTACAGTGCTTTAAGGGGACATTCCCCCAGCCAGGGGCTTCTATGCAGGTTGAGGGTCCAGTGTGGCTTTTGGGGTGTGGGGCTTAGCTCCACCCATCCTCAAAGGCCTGGGAAGCAACCAAAAACAAAATGACCAAAGCATAGACCTGGCCTGATGGAACAGGCACGGGAGACTTGTGCTGGGTCTAGTCCAGGGAGCTCTAGGCTCGGCCATGCTGGTGACGGGTATGGCACTTTACTGCAGGGAGCTGAAGTGCTTCACTGGGAAGCACTGGTCAACACTGCAAAGCACTCCTGTGTGACACCCTGCAGGGGCGGGTGCTATTCCTGGATCTATTTTACATCTGTGGAGACCAAGGCACTGACAGCAAAGACCCCCACTCACCTGGGGTGCAACCAGCTGAGAACGTGTTTCCATTTCCTCCTTGCACCTCAAGAGGCTGCTGTGGAGAGGGCAGAGGTCCTCAGAAGGCAACCTGGGGTGGAGAACAAGCAGGGATTCAGCCCCTCAGCTCCCCATGCTCCTAGACCCCACACCCACCCTACCTAGATAATGTGAGGGGCGGCCTGCGACAAGCAGGGCTTCCCAGGTACAGCAACAGGCCTCATGCCTGGGTACAGACCTGCGCTACCTCAGGCACAGGACAAGTGCCCAGTCACGTGCACGGCAACTCAGCTGTGAGCCCAGACAAGCAGCAACCCCCTCAACAGTCAAGGGAAAGGAGGGGCATTTTTCCTGTCATTTTGTGACTAAGTATGGGAGGCGGAGGCCACATGTCTAAGTAATTGTACCTTTAGCATATCACAGTGGATCATAAGCTGGTTTCAGAAATGATGACAATGGGGGCATGGGGACAAGGAGGATGTGACACTCCCCAGCAGGGCGGCACAGGGAACTTCCCTTGGCTCTGGGAGGGGGTACTGTCCAGGCATGCCCTCCCTTGGTCTCAGCTGGAAGTACTGCCTACTGCCAGGGCACGCCTGTCACCCTCTCTATTGAACTCAGTCACCAAACCCTTATCTTCTACTTGTCTAATCCCTTGGCAGCAGTCACATCACCGTCCCACCAAGAGTTTGGCAAAAACCCTCTTGAACGTGGCACCAAACCCTTCCCCACATCTGACTCCTATCGCCACATTGGCACTGAAGCATACCCTCTGCAGGCACCAATAGGTTACTGGAAACCACTGAGCATTCCAGAAGTGCACCCTGTATCTCTGCCTTTGTTCACCTGATCGCACGCTCGACCTGATGGTGCCTTTCATTTGCACACTGCTTTCCAGTTCATGAAGAGCCTTGAATTCTGACCCCGAAGGCCTGTGTGGTGGCTCACGCCAGGAATCCCAGCACTTTGGAAGCTGAGGCAGGAAGACTGCTTGAGTTCAAAAGTTCAAGACCAGCCTAGGCAACAAAGTAAGACACCCATGTCTACAAAAAACATTAGCCAGGCATAGTCTGCAGTCCCAGCTACTGGTAGGGGCAGGAGCTGAAGTGAGAGGATCGCATGAGCCCTGGAGGTCAAAGCTGCAGTGAGCTGAGATCACACCACTGGACTCCAGACTGGGCAACAGAGCAAGACTCCATCTCAATAAATAAATAAATCACTAAAATCTTAAGGGTTCTGGTAGAAAAAATAGACAGAATGCAAGAATAGATGAGCATGGTAGACCTAAAATGAGACAATTGAATTCAACCTGGGGCAAAAGAGCAAAACTCCCTCAAAAAAAAAAAAAAAAAGCAAAACAACTCCCATTTGGGTTAGAAGAACTAGAACAGACAAAGGCAGCCCCCTGCCTATTTGGGCTAGAAGAACGGACAAAGGCAGCCCCCCGCCCATTTGGGCTAGAAGAACGGACAAAGGCAGCCCCCCGCCCATTTGGGCTAGAAGAAAGGTCAAAGGCAGCCCCCTCCAGACGCTGAACACTTGTCATTCTCCCAGGTTTGAATGGTGGCATTTTTCTTGCCCCATATTCTCGGGAAAAAAATTTTTCTTTTCCTGGAATATCAAGTATCAAGCCATGCAATACAGAAATTTTGCTTTCTCTATGCCATATTTTAGGCAGTTCTTACCTTTCCCTTCAAAGGCTTGGGAAACTTCTTCCACCAGCATCATCTCCTGCAGATGTCAGCGTGCTGGGGACCAACTCCTGTCCAGGAACACAGAACCTAAGTCTGGGCCATCTCACAAGAGCCTCAACACTTGCAGCTGCTGGGATGTCACCCCAGTGATACTCTTATTTCCCAGGCAATCTCTTCTGAGACCTCTACTGCTCTAAAACACTTTTGGTGCCTGAGACCTCCTTTCCTACGCTTAATTCCTCAGGGAGACTCTCTCCTTCAGGCATGACCTTCATGGCAGGTCCCAATCTCTCCTCTGAACAGACATATAACATTCTTCAGGCAAATCAGGCACTCAAGTCCTTCAAGAAAACGAGGGGGTAGAGAGAGAGAGAGAGAGACAGAGAGAGAGACAGAGAGAGAGAGAGAGAGGAGTGAACAGCAAATTTAGTGCTGAAATAGAAGACAAAGACAATAAAATGCAAACAACTGCATTCAACCTCAGTGCCAGGGGAGCACAGGCAAGGCACCAATACACACAAAAGAAACGGAAGGTGAATGATTAGGACTGCTATTAGATGGCAAGTTTGGAAAGGAGTCATTCACACTCTTTACTAAGAAAGGTTTAAAGTATAACATAGGCTAAGACAAAAGGTGCAACTTGCAGGATTTAGGGTTGGTATGGGAACATACACATTTACCTGACTCCCAACATTAAACTTACTCAAAAGAACAAAGTGGGCCAGGCACAGTGGCTCACGCCTGTAATCCCAACACTTTGGGAGGCCAAGGGGGGACCATCGTTTAAGCCCGAGTTCAAGAGCAGCCTGGGCAACACAGGGAGACCTTATCACTACAAAAAATTTTTTTTCAATTGGCCAGGCATGGTGGTATATGCCTGTGGTTTCAGGTTCTTGCAAGGCTGAGCAGGAGGATTGCTTGAGCCCAGGAGGTTGAGGCTGCAGTGAGTAGTGATCATGCCACCACACTCCAGCCTCAGTGACAGAGACCCTGTCTCAAACAACAACAACAAAAAAAAAAAAAGAAAGAAAGAAAAAGAAAAAAATGACCCTTACCCCAAAAAGGTAAAAGCGAAACTCATCATTCCATGATGCTGGAATGTCACACTGCCACATCACACATACATTACAGGGAATGTGCAGGGCCGGCTTAGCAAGCCTGGGTTGTCCACACCCTGCACATTCTATTTTTTTGTTGTTCTTTTAGATGGAGTCTGGCTCTGTCACCCAGGCTGGAGTATGGCAGCATGATCTCAGCTCACTGCGATCTCCGTCTCTTGGGTTCAAGCGATTCTTCTGCCTCAGCCTCCTGAGTAGCTGGGATTACAGGAACACACCACCATGCCCACATAATTTTTATATTTTTTTTAGTAGAAATGGGGTTTCAGCATGTTGGCCAGGCTGGTCTCAAACTCCTGACCTCAAGTGATCCACCCACCTCAGCCTCCCAAACTGCTGGGATTTCAGGCCTGAGCCACCATGCCAATTCTTAAGAAAGGTCTGATCCTTGACTGGCTGCTGGGGGTAACCTCTGAGACCTTGGGATATCCTGCCCGATAAAACGTCTTTGCCTGCCTGGGGCACTACGCCACAATGTATTAGGCGAATCTCTGGAGCGGCTGAGTAGCCAAAGTAATTTATACAGGCTCTATGCCTACATGACAGATCCCCCAATAAAAAAACTAAGGACCAAGGCTTGGGTAAGCTTCCTGGTCCACATCATCATCTGGAGAATTAAACACTGTCTACACAACTCCACTGGGAGCTGAATGCTATTTTTTTTTTTTTTTTTTTTTTTTTAGACAGACTCTCTGTCGCCCAGACTGGAGTGCAGTGGCACAATCTTGGCTCACTACAACCTCCATCTTCTGGGTTCAAGTAATTTTCCTGCCTCAGCCTCTCGAGTAGGTGGGACTACAGGCGCATGCCACCGCACCTTGCTAATTTTTATATTTTTTTAGAAACAAGATTTTACCATGTTGGCCAGGCTGGTCTCACTCCTGACCTCAGGCGACCTGTCCACCTCGGGCTCCCAAAGTACTGGGATTATAGGCGTGAGCCACCACACCGAGCCTTGTAATTTTAATCTGCAACCTTTCAATGTACTAAACTGTAACTGTGAATACTATAGCTTTTCAGGAGCTCTGTGAGTCCTTTTGGTCAACCTGAGAATGGTCTCAGGGACCCGCACACAGTGAGCACCAGGCCGTCAGGAATTCTGGGAAAAGTGGGCCATTTCGTCACAGCAGTGGTCCTTCACCCTGGGGACAGTTTGGCCTTCAGGGAACATTTGGCCATGTTTGAAGACAGTTTCGGGAGTTTGGTGGGAGTGGAGCGGGGAGGAGGTGTAGAAGGGGACAACTACTGGCTGCCATCTGGTGGGCAGAGGCCATGGAAGGTGTAGAACTTTCTACAGCTCACGAGGCAGCCCTGGAGGATGATCTGACCAAAAATGCTGAGTGGAGAAACTGCTTTACAGGGAGGAAGAACCTTGAGGGCAAGGCTGTGTCAGACACAGGACTCTAGCCTGAGGCCAGCCTCACACATCAGCAAATGTGAAAAAAACCCACAGCCACAAAGCAGCAAGCCCTGTTTAACTTCACTACCTTCTTCCTGAACACGGAGAACTCAGAGGCCAGTCAGGACAGAGTAACGGCAAATACTGACGACTCTTGCCTCCCCTGCACCAGGAGACGAACCTCACCCTGACACCACCAAACCTGTGTCCTGTATCCCCTCCCTCTTTTGCCTGTCCCTTTGCAGGCTGATCAGGGCTTTGCAAATTTTTTTTTATTTTTATTTTTATTTTTACCATGACTGCAGTGGCTTGAACAATGGCCACATCCTAGTCCCTACAAGCTGTGAATACGTGACCCTACAAGGAAAGAAAGAACCAAGTTGAGGATCTTGAGATGGGGAGACTTGGGGTAGGTCTGATGTCGCCACAATGATCCCTACAAAGAGGAAGGTGGGAGTACCAGAGACAGAGGAGGAGAAGTGACAACAATGGGAGGCTGCTGAGGTAGAAACTGACACCCCCTCTGTACTGAGTGCACCGTAGACCCTCATGTATGTACTCCTCAGCCTGGAAACCTATGACATTGATCCTCACAGGTGTACTGAGAACATGGGGCTAAGCAGGGACGGGGGAAGTCCTTCCTGACCTCTCCTGCATGCTCTCCTCTCACATTCAGCCAATCACAAAAGCCTGTGTCCCCGCCTTCCAGGCACCATGCACCGCTCCGCAAGCCTGTCCCCGTGCCTGGCCCAGCCACTGTTTCTTTTGGGAGTTACCACCGTGGGTTCAATGGAGTCCTGCCTTTGACTTTCCTCTTCTCTCCCAGGAAGCCGCAGGGACACTACGGAGCAAAGCCTGTGTCACAGAACCCTGTGGAGTGCCAGCTTCCCACTGCCCTTAGGGGAAAGTCCAAATTCCTTCACAATCTCCAGAAATCCCTTCTCAGATCAAAATCTTAGCAGGTGTGGTGGCTCACGCCTGTAATCCCAGCACTTTGGGAGGCGAGGTAGGTGGATCGCCTGAGGTCAGGAGTTCAAGACTAGCTTGACCAACATGGTGAAACCTGTCTCTACTAAAAATACATTAGCCGGACGTGGTGGCGCATGCCTGTAGTCCTAGCTACTTGGGAGGCTGAGGCAGGAGAATCATTTGAATCCGGGAGGTGGAGGTTGCAGTGAGTTGAGATTGCGCCATTGCACTCCATCCTGTGCAACAAGAATGAAACTCCATCTCAAAAAGAAAATTTTTAAAAATCTCTGGGCACTCACCACAAACCTTGTGATGTCTATCAGTCACATGGAACACCTTCCAGCTCCCTGACCGCACCACACCCCACCTCCAGGCATGCTTTCAGGCTTCTCTATCCTCGGGTGGCTCCCCACCTTGCTGCCTTCCTAAGCCCTGCCTCCGCGCCGATTACAGGCCATGCCAACAAAGCCCCGGGCTTCTGGCACAGGTTCACACACTGAGGTGTCCGCTCCACTCCAACAGCATTTAAGACACAAAATGAAAACATGAGAAAGGCAGGGAAGATAAAAAGCAGCATGGAAGTCTCCATGGATGAGTGGGGAAAAAAGCAAAGTGAGGGTGGGTATGGGGTCCTACCTGTGGCTGCAAGGGTCTAGCTCCCTCAGCCCATGAGGGGAACCACTTTCCAGGCCGCGCTGTGCCTAAGACCAGGCCCCAAGATGAAAGCAGACCCACAGCGCTCTCAAAGGCTGCCAGGACCAGCAAGCTCCTGGCCCAGAGTGGCTCAGCGTCCTGTGGCTCCCGTAACCAATTTCCACAAAATTGTTGTCTTAAGATGAACAGAAGCTTGAGGCCCAGCGCAGTGGCTCACGAGCCTGTAATCCCAGCGCTTTCGGAATCTGAGGCAGGTGGACTGCTTGAGCTCAGGGGATCAAGACCAGCCTAGGCAACATGGCAAAATCTCATCTCTACAAAAGATACAAAAATTAGCCAGGTGTGGTGACACACACCTATAGTTCTAGCTAGCTGGGAGGCTGAGGTGGGAAGATTGCTGGAGCCTGGGAGGCGGAGCCTGCAGGGAGCCAGGATCACACCACTGCACTCCAGCCTGGGTGACAGACTAAAACCCTATGTGGGGTGGGGGGGGAAGTATGATGTTCGTTGTGGGCAAAAAAAAAAAAAGAAAGAAAATAAAAAAAAGTTTCATAGAATGAGGCCAGGCACAGTGGCTAACTTCTATAATCCCAGCACTTTGGGAGGTCGAGGAGGGTGGATAACTTGAGGTCAGGAGTTCGAGACCAGCCTGGTCAACATGGTGAAACCCCATCTCTACCAAAAATACAAAAAATTAGCCAGGCATAGTGGCTACATGGGAGGCTGAGGCACGAGAACTATTTGAACTTGGCGGGGGTGGAGGTTACAGTGAGCTGAGATACTGCCACTGCACTCCAGCCTGGGCAATGGAGTCCTAGCTACTTGGCAGGCTGAGGCACGAGAGCTGTTTGAACACGGTGGGTGGAGGCTGTAGTGAGCTAAGATGCTGCCACTGCACTCCTGCCTGGGCAATGGAGAGAGACTCTGTTTTTTTTTTTTTTTTTCTTTTTTTCATAGGAAACAAGAGACTCTGTCTTAAAAAAAAAAGTTTCATAGAATGATATGCACAAACAAATGGAGGCTAAAAAATGCTAAATAAGCTCAATGTCAATGTCCTGTTTGTGAAAGGTGTCACCCTCTGGAAAAGCTGGGTGAAGGACACATAAGATACTCTGTACTATTTTGCAACTTTCTGTAAGTCTATATTTCAAAATGAAGGGTTTGTTTTAAAAATAAGGATGGGGTTTTGCCATGTTACTCAGGCTGATCTCAAACTCTTGGGCTCAAGCAATCCACCCACCTTGACATCCCAAAATGCTGGGATTACAGGTGTGAGCCACTGTGCCTAGACATTAAGTTGTTTTTTAATCACACAAATTTTGAAATTGATTTATTTTTTAATTGATGAATACAAACTGTATATATTTATTATGTACAATATATTTAGAAATACATATACATTGTAGAATGGCTAAATTGAGGTAAATAACATATGCATACACATACTTTTTGTGAATATTTTACTTTCCTAGCAATTTTCAAGCATATAAAAGATTATTAACTATAGCCACCATAATCTAAAAATTCACACATATTTTAGGTTCATTGTAAAAAAGTAAAAGATGGAGATAGCTAAAAATAAAAATAAAAGCCGGGCGCAGTGGCTCATGCTTGTAATCCCAGCACTTTGGGAGGCCGAGGCGGGTGGATCACGAGGTCAAGAGATCGAGACCATCCTGGTCAACATGGTGAAACCCCGTCTCTACTAAAAATACAAAAATTAGCTGGGCATGGTGGCGCACGCCTGTAGTCCCAGCTACTCGGGAGGCTGAGGCAGGAGAATTGCTTGAACCCAGGAGGCGGAGGTTACGGTGAGCCGAGATCGCGCCATTGCACTCCAGCCTGGGTAACAAGAGCGAAACTCCGTCTCAAAAAAAATAAAAATAAAAATAAAAAAATAAAAATAAAAAATAATCCAACCTCTTAGAGACAGCCACCGTTACTATTTTGTGCCTACAGTCATGTGACCCATAATGACATTTTGATCAATGACAGACCACATATATGACAGTGGTCCCATATGATTACAATGGAACTGCCCTATACAGGTATGCCATTTTTTAATCTTTTATTCCATATTTGTACCGTACTTTTCCTATGTTTATATATATTTACATATTCAAATTCTCCACTGTGTTATAATTGCCTATAGTATTCACTACAGTAACATGCTATGCAGGTTTGCAGCCTAGCAGCAAGAGGCTGTACCACATAACTTGGATGTGTATTAGACTATAACCATGTAGGTTTGTATAAGCATGCCTATGATGTTCACGCAACAGTCACCTAATGACACATTTCAAACATATCCTCGTTATTATTGACAGGTAACTGCATTTCCTTTTAGAAAAATACTCTTTTGAAACTTAGCATCACAAAGTATGTCCCAATGCCAATAAACAATTTTTGTAATAGCTGTAATCACTCTAATAGCTGAATTTGATGAAGGGACTGTAGTTTATTAATAGTTGCAGCTTTGAAGAGTTTAATGTTTCTGAATATTCAGGACTTTTCCAAATTTCATCCTCACATCAGCCATATAATGGCCACTCTTGCCTTCACACATGCCTGCCTTTCTGCATGTGTATGTTTAGGTTAAATATTCAAAAGGAGAACTGCCAGGCAGCTCCCAGAATGCTGCACACAGGTACACATGCAAAGGGAAAAACTATTTCTTGAGCTATCACAACACAGTAAGAGAGGAAAAGCAGCAGTGTCACCATCAACGATGAATAACTCTGGGCTTACTCCAAGTGCTAGGCCCCAGGCAGGGATATAAATGTGATCCAGAGCCACCAAGGACACAACCCCAGCCTGTGGGGCCTTTTCTGAGGTGGCAAGGAGGTCACATGAGCAAACAGGCAAGAACAATGAAGTGCAGTCAGCACTTGATCAAGGAAAGACCACAGTTTGAAGTTTCTCACATAGTCTTTCTCATATTTCCTTTAGGTACACAATTTTTGTTTTATATCTATACTATTGGTTGTGGTCCATAAATGTTCAAGATTAATATATCTTATTCCTATAGTCTTTTATGACTATAGAGGTGATAAGTCCAGGCCTCAATCCTGTATCATGCCTGTAATCATGTAATCTTGTAATCATGCCTGTAATTCCACCACTGCTGTAGGCTGATATGGTTTGGCTGTGTCCCCATCCAAATCTCATATTGAATTGTAGCTCCCATAATTTCCATGTGTCATGTTGTGGTAGGGACTCAGTGGAAGGTAACTGAGTCATGGGGGCAGGTCTTTCCCTTGCTGTTCTTGTGACAGTAAGTCTTACAAGATGTGATGGTTTTATAAAGAGGAGTTCCCCGAAACACACCTCTTGCCTGCCATGTTAAGGTGTGACTCTGCTCCTCCCTTGCCTTCTGCCATGATTGTGAGGCCTCTCCAGCTATGTGGAACTGAAAGTCAAACCTATTTCCTTGGCTGTGCATGGTGGCTCACACCTGTAATCCCAGCACTTTGGGAGGCCAAAGTGGGTGGTTCACTTGAGGTCAAGAGTTCAAGACCAGCTTGGCCAACATCATGAAATCCCATCTCTACTAAAAATACAAATATTAGCCAGACATGGAGCACACACCTGTAGTCCCAGCCACTCAGGAGGTTGAGGCAGGAGAATCACTTGAACCCAGGAAGTGGGGGTTGCAGTAGCTGATATCATGCCACTGCACTGCAGCCCAGGCAACACAGCAAGACTCAGTCTCAAAAACAACAACTCTTTCCTTTATAAATTATCAAGTCTCGGGTATGTTTTTATTAGCAGCATGAGAACAGACTAATATAGTAAATTGGTACTGGTACAGTGGGGTGTTGCTATGAAGATACCCAAAAATGTGGAAGCAACTTTGGTCTGGGTAACATGCAGAGGTTAGAACAGTTTGGAGGGCTCAGATAGGAAAATGTGGGAAGGACTGGAATATCCTAGAGATTTGTTGACTGGCTTTGACCAAAATGCTGATAGTGATATGGACAATAAATTCCAGGCTGAGGTAGTCTCAGATGCAGATGGGGAACTTGTAGGGAACTGAAGCAAAGGGTGACTCTTGCTGTTTTAGCAAAGCAACTGGCAGCACTTTGCCCCTGCCCTAAAGATTTGTAGAACTTTGAACTTGAGAGAGATGATTTAGGGCATATGGCAGAAGAAATTTCTAAGCAGCAAAGTGTTCAAGATATGACTTGGATGCTGTTAAAAGCATTGTTTTATATATTCACAAATATATGGTTTGGAATTGGAACTTATGTTTAAAAGGGAAGCAGAGCATAAAACTTGAGAAAATTTGCAGGCTGATGATGCGACAGAAAAGCAGAACCCATTTTATGCGGAGGAATTCAAGCCAGCTGCAGAAATTTGTTTAAGTAATGAAGAGCCAAATGTTAATTACCAAGACAATGGGGAAAATGTCTCCAGGGAATGTCAGAGGTCCTCACAGCAGCCCCTCCCATCACAAGTCTGGGGGTCTAGGAGGAAAAAATGGATTTGTGGGGTAGACCCAGGGCCTTGCTGGTGTGTGCAGTCTCAGAACTTGGGGCCCTGCATCCTAGCCGTGGCTAAAAGGGGCTAACATACAGCTTGGGATGTAGCTTCAGAGGGTGCAAGCCCTAAGTCTCGGCAGCTTCCACGTGGTGTTGATCCTGTGGGTACACAGAAGTCAAGAACTGAGGTTTGGAAACCACTGCCTAGATTTCAGAGGATGTATGGAAATGCCTGGATGTCCAGGCAGAGATGTACTACAGGGACAGAGCCCTCATGAAGAACCTATGCCAGGGCAATGCAGAAGGGACATGTTGATTGGGTACCCCCCACCTCTGAGTCACCACAGGGGCATTGCCTAGTGGAGCTGTGAGAAGGGGGTCACCGTCCTCCAGACCCCAGAATGGTAGAGCCAATAGCTTTACACCATGTGTCTGGAAAAGCCATACTCAATGCTAGCCCAAATAAACAGCCAGGTGGTGGGCTGTACCTTGCAGAGCCAAAGGGGCAGAACTGCCCAAGACAATGGGAACCCACCTGTTCCATCAGCATGACCTGGGTATGAGACATGGAGTCAAAAAAGATCATTTAGGAGCTTTAAGATTTGATTCCCTGCTGGATTTTGGACTTGCATGGGGTCTGTTGCCCTTTTGTTCTGGCCAATTTCTCCCATTTGGAATGGGTATATTTACCCAAACCCTGTACCCACATTGCATCTAGGAAGTAACTAACTTGTTTTGGAACTTACAGGCTCATAGGTGGAAGGGACTTGCCTTGTCCCAGATGAGACTTTGGACTATGGACTTTTGAGATGATAATGAAATGAGTTAAGACTCTGGGGACTGTTGGGAAGGCATGACTGGTTTTGAAATGTGAAGACAGATTTGAGAGGGGTCAGGGCGGAATGACATGGTTTGGCTATGTCCCCACCCAAATCTCATCTTGAATTGTAACTCCCATAATTCCCATGTGTCATGTCATGGGAGGTCCTGGTGGAAGGTAACTGAATGACAGGGGCAGGTCTTTCCCATGCTGTTCTTGTGGTAGTAAATAAGTCTCATGATATCTGATGGTTTGATACAGGGGGGTTCCCCTGCACACGACCTCTTGCCTGCTGTCATGTAAGACGTGACTTTGTTCCTCCTTTCCTTCTGCCATGACTGTGAGGCCTCCCCAGCTATGTGGAACTGAGAGTCAATGAAAACTCTTTCCTTTATAAATTACCCAGTCTTGGGTGTGTCTTTATTAGCAGCATGAGAACAGACTAATACAGAGGTCAAAGCAAGAAGACTGCTTGAGTCTAGGAGTTGGAGACCAGCCTGGGCAACAAAGTGAGACCCAGTTTCTACAAAAAAATCAAAAAGTTAGCTGGCCGGGCGCGGTGGCTCAAGCCTGTAATCCTAGCACTGTGGGAGGCC
>NW_016107732.1:1541252-1549174 GCF_001604975.1 Cebus imitator | reverse complement strand
TAGCTGGGACTACAGGCACATGCCATCATGCCTGGCTAATTTTTTGTATTTTTCATAGAGACGGGGTTTCACCATGTTAGCCACGATGGTCTTGATCTCCTGACCTCATGATCTGCCCGCCTTGGCCTCCCAAAGTGCTGGGATTATAGGCATAAGCCAGCATGCCTGGCCTTTCAATTCAATTTTGAAGTGTCTACTAAAACAGAGTTCTACCCATTACATTTACTGTGAGAACTACTCTTATTTCTGCCATTACATATTATATTTTCTATTACTTTTCAAGTTCAAGACCAGCCTGGACATCATGGCAAAAACCTGTCTATACTAAAAAAAATAAAATAAATTAGCTAGGCGTAGTGGCACACGTCTGTAGTCCCAGTTACCTGGGAGGCTGAGGCAGGAGAATTGCTTGAACCCAGGAGTCAGATGCTGCGGTGAGCCATGATCATACCACCACTCCAGCCTGGGTGACAGAGGGAGACCCTGTCTCAAAAAAAAAAGAAAAAAAAATGTCACCAGGGCTATTTTTGGAACTTGACAAAACATTCAAGCTTCTTTCATGAAAATAAAGACCTATGAAAAAGAAGAAACGTGATAGTCACAAACAGATAGTTGACAATAAAATAAGCTGCATGGCTGAAAAATGCAAAAAGCTGCTCTGTATTAAAGACATATATTCCCAGCACTTTGTGAGGCCAAGGCAGGAGACAAGCCTGGAGTTTGAGACAAGCCTGGGTAACATGTGAGACCCATCTATAAAATCAATAAATAAGACATGAATCAAAACATACTGGGGCCTATGATCTCAGCCTCCTCCCCCAGCAAATGCCTCAGGCCTTCCTACCCTTCAGAATCCACTGACCATTCAGGCTATACTTCCTATGGGCCAGGCACTGTACCCTGTTCTCTGCCTCAATTCATCCATTTGATTTTCCTTATAACCCCACAAAGACAATTAACAGCATTTACCCAGTTTTCTGAATGAGGAAACCAGGGCAGAAAAAACTTGAGTAAAACTTAACTGAGACCTCGTGGCTGGGGAGTGCAAAGCTGGGAGCTCCACAGCTCATGGCCCTAAGCACACGACCTCAGCTCCCAGCCTCCCCAGCTGATACACCCCACCCCAGACCAGCCCACTGTCCCTGTTATTTTTCTTAGCATCCTTGGCTCTTGGCCTCTCTAACCTGTTTGTTCTGTGAAATCTGCCCATGTGCCCATGCGCTTGACTGTCCTCTCTGCCCAACCCTACTAGTTTCTGAGTCCTGGGTGGTATAGGAGTTCAGGAATAACAGTAACCACTCAGTAACCATCTCCTTACAGCTGCAAGCTCATGCTCTCACTATCTATTTCAGCCTCTTCCCCCTATTATCCTCTCTATGCAGACAAATCTGCCTTTTAATTCACTCCAAGGGATGGTTCTGGACTCTTTCAACTTCCTGGCACACAGACTCCTGCAAGCCTGCACTCATTAGTAGCTCCCTTCAAATTCTAAGGTGAGATGTCTTCTTTCTGGTCAAGATGAATCCATATCCCAGTGCCCCACCTCCACACCTCTTCTTCTCTCAGCTCAACCCTGAACAGAGTGACCAACACACTCAGTTCCCCCTCCTCCTCTTGCCCATCTCTGCCCTGCTCTCTCACTCTCAAACACAGACACACACACAAATATAGACCATATCCAAGAAGGCTGCCAAATACCCTATGTGATACTATCTTGTCCTGATGCTCCTGGCCTTCCCTGGGGAATCTCTCACTGCCTGTGTCCATCTCTGCTCTCTAATCTTTTCCTTCCTTGTCTGGAGGCATCTGAGGGCAAGGGCGAGGGCAAGGGCTGAGAACACTCACTTTGCAACCTGCTTTCAAAGTACTAGCTCCATTACCTGCTGCTGTCGGACTATGAACAGGCCTCCTTAACATTTCCAAGCCTCAGTTTCCTCATCTGTAGACATCTGGAAAAACAGCAAGCCCTTCCTTGTGAGGATGCTGAAAGAATTAACTGAGTTGCCTTTAGAGAGCTTAATGTATGTTTATTCATAGTGATTATACTTGGACATAAAATTCCCCTTCTGTTCCTCATACTGGACTTATATGGGGGCTGATCTGGCAGGAGTCCCTCTGGCTGCAGGGCTAGGGCGGGAGTTTCTTTCTCTTTTCTTTTCTTTTCCAGTTTTCTCTCTCCCTGCTTGTGAGGTGATGCTTCCAATTTGCCCCAGGTTACATGTCTAGCCCAAACCTCCGGGGCTTCCTGCCACTGCCATTCCCTCCTCCATATTCAGCCATGTCACCCATGTGCTCAACTCCCATGCAGAGACTGACAAGGAATTCCACATCTTCCTTGCACAGTGACTTCTATCCTGGCTCCACGCTTGAAACAGAAACAGTCTTCCTCCACTCTTTCCTGTCTTTCGGCATCCCTCCTTAGACGGAGTCGTTTCCACAATCGGATGTTTCCCTACTCCCTTAGACTCTGAAATCCAACACCATGCCTTTCTCATTAGTACTCCTTGTACGGTCCCCATCAACTCTTGCCAGAACACAAATGGAACCCCGAGCCCTCACTTACAGGCATTACACATACATCCCATCCTGTTCACCTCTGCAGTCCGTCACTGGGGTACACCAGTGTTGCTTAACCACTATAGGCCCCCAACACCCCAGTTACCCCTACCCTGCCTGGCCTTAATCTTCTTTTCACTTAGAAAACACACACGTTCTCTTCAGGGTTCAAGCTTCACGTACCATTGGAAGAAAACGTGTCCGCGTCTGGAGCTAGGATGACATCTGCGTTGCAATAGGCGCCACCTGCCTGGTGCCTCTGTGCCAGGAGGCTCTTGGCCACCACCTGTGGATAAGCCGCAGAAGGTAAGGGAGCTGAGGGAGGAAAACGGAGAGTGAGAGGCCAGCTGGTTCTGCAGCCCCAGAGCTCCACACGCCGGCCTCAATCTCCAGCCCCTGCAGCCCTCGACCCAGACCCCCTGTGTCAGGAGTGCCCAGCCAGGCCCACCCCCTGCCCGGACCTGCAAGGAGGCCCAGCCCTATCAGTACCCTGCCAGCTCTGAAGCAGGAGAGCCTCCGACAAGCTCAGACCCAGCCGGGCGCTGCTGTAGGCGGACTCTGACTGGACCAGCCTTCCCTGTCCCCGAGGCCGGAGAGATCCCGATTACATCAGTTCCCTGCCCCTGTCCGGCGGCCGCATGAGGGACGCCCGCCGGCCCATCTCGTTTCTCCGGCACGCCCAGGTCACTTGGGGCCGCTCCGGCCTGGCCCTGCGCTCCGGCTCCACCCGACTAACAGTGAAGCCCCCGCGCCAACCTTAGAAGGGCCAGGCTCACTTGCACGCGCAGCGCAATGGCGGTGCTTCCGGTGGCCGGCGTCGGTGTCCGCGCTCTGCGCAACGAACCACAACTCCCAGAAGTCCGCGCGCCTGGGGCCGTTGCTTTCTCAGGCGTCGTCCTTCAGGGCGGGAGCTTAGGGCCCCGCGGCGGCGAGACGAGCTTTTTCCTGTGATCGCGACTAGCACTGTGGCTTAGAAAGCTGCTTCCCGCGGTTCTCCTCCTTGGCGCGCCTGTCCCGTCCCCCTTGAACGGCCCCGCTGGTTCTCATCCAGCAACCGAGGCCGAGACTGTGGAGGTGGCGCCCGGCATCCAGGGCGGGACTAGCGCCTGATGCTGCTCGGCCCTGTCATCTCCTCGGGGGCTTCCCGGCGCCTTGCCTTGTTGAAGAGAGAGACGAAGACTGTGTCTTCAGAACGGTCCAAGGCCGTTAACCCGGAGCCCGGGGCAAGGGCGCCCGCCACCATCCGCGCCTGTGGCAGGGACTCGGAGACAGCCTGGGCATGGGGACGCGTCCTAGTGACAGAAACAAAGCCCCGGGTGTGCCCTGCGTGGAGCATTCCGAGTGGAAGCTCTAAGCATGCTAACTGGAGGTGGCTCGTCCTGTGTGATTGCTGAGGGAGCCTGTTTGGCTTTCTGTGCTTGCTCCTAAGTGGGACAGGGAAAAAGAATAGGGAGGCTGGCAGTTAGAGATCAGGTTGTTTCGTACCTATTGCTGCAGAAGTTGTGGGACAGAGTTCTATTATTATAAATGGTCTGATGTTCAGTCTCAGTGCGTTGTGGGCCTCAGTGTGTGAGACCCACTACCGGCTGACCCGTCCTGGCTCTTCAGTGAGGGAGACCACAGGAGTTTCCTACGCAGGCCAGATAGGCGGGAACCAACGTGGCTCAGGCATCCTCAGCTTCTGGACTGTGCTTTTGTACCTGGGGTACATCTGTGACTAACCCTTGGCTTGACTGTCTTGTGGCTGACCTTGTCGATAGCGTTACCCAACAGTCATCACCTTTTTACTTGCTTATTTTCATACCTGGCTGTACAACCCTGCAATCTTTACATTCTTCTAGGAAATCTAGAATCTAACTCCCTAAGGGAGGATCTTGATGGATTCTAAGCTAATCAGAATGGTCTCAAGCCTCTTGCTATGTGAATTAGGCAAGGGTATTCTGGCCAAGGAGAAATAAGGCTGCTGGGAGTTTCTGAGGAAGGTTCCCTCAGTCTTAAAAATGGACATAAAACAGCAGTGTGTCCTCTTTTGC
This sequence comes from Cebus imitator, assembly GCF_001604975.1. Lineage (NCBI taxonomy): Eukaryota > Metazoa > Chordata > Mammalia > Primates > Cebidae > Cebus > Cebus imitator. The sequence goes on along the minus strand of NW_016107732.1, from coordinate 1,544,585 downwards.
CCCTGGACAGTGACGTCTGCCTGTGATGTGTAGAACAGTCACAAGCACACTGGCACCATGAGGAAGCCAGCCCAGGAGGTAAAGTCAACATGCTGAGAATGGCACAGCAGAAAGATGGAAAGAACCAGTATCTGTGATGGAATGAATCCTCTTTGTGCCACTGAATCAACATTGCCTATGCCCACCTCAGGGACTTTACGAGATAATAAATGACCTTGTTTGTTTTTATTATAGAAAATTTCAAACATATAAGAGTAGAGAGAACAGTATAATGAAGTCCATGTTTCACCCATGCATCAGTCGCCCTCACCTAACTTCTTGGTCAGCATTCTGCCTTATAACCTATTCCTATCTGCTCCCAGCCCCTACCACTGGATTATTTTGAAGCAAATCCCAGACACATAAATTTATTTCATCCATAAATAAAAATATAAGTCTAAAAGATAATGCTTTTTTCTAGAGTAGGCAAGTCCAAAAAAAAGTGTTGTCTGGGGATAGGGAAGATTGACCAGAAATTCCAGTGAATGGGAATTTGAGAAACTCTGATTTCCTTTTGGGGTAATGAAAATGTTCTAAAATGTCTTGTAGTGATGGTTGTAAAACTGTGAGTATATTAAACCATATACATTTTAAGTGGGTGAATGGTATGTGAATTATGTCCCAAGCTGTTTAAAAATCAGTACCAAGACCTATTAGAAAAAAACACTTTTTTTCTAAAAAGAAAAAAAAAGAATGACTTTTAAGTAAATCATTATATAATCATTAATTCATCTATAATATTATGAATACTTTCTTAATATCATAAAATATTCAGTGTTTAAAGTACCCCAATTGTGTCATTTTTTTTACATTTTATTTATTCAAATTAGAATCTGAACAAAGTTCATACCTTGCATTTGGGTAATATGTACTTACGTCTCATATGGATGTCTCCTACATGTGCTTTTTCCCTTTATTTCCATTTATTTGTTGAAACCAGGTAATTTTTTTCTGTAGAATTTACCACATTCCAGATTTTGCTGATGCTGAGTATCCCTATGGTGTCATTAATCTGTCCCTTGTCCAATGATATGCAGGGTTAATTAGATTCAAGTTTATATGTTTGTTGGACAAGAATCTTTCATAGGTTGTATTTTCCTTCTTGCATCATGTCAGAAGGCACATAATGTCTAGTTGTGTACTTCTGTAATGTTTATTTTCATGAGCGCCTTCAAGTGTTGACTGCCTGATCAATCTATGGTAAAATTCTTCAACATTTTTCACCAAATGGCTTTTGCAGTCATTGATGATCATGGCCTACACCCATTGTTTCATTAGGAATTACAAATTATGATTTTCTTAGGAATTTTTCTTGTACACCTAAATGATGATTTTCTAATTCTGTCATTCCTTCTGCATCTGGAATTCTTCCATATGGAAAAACTTTCCTTTATCAGCTTTTTTGTTACCTTGAGGTACAATTTGTTTGGGAAAGGCAGAATAAATGCTTTATTCTTTCCCTTTATTTACTGGCTTTGAGAGAACTGATGTGATTTGCTAGCATCCTTAGAAGGTGGCCAGTGAGTATATTCTATATACGTGGATTTTTAACATATTGAATGTGTTTTAATTCACTGCAGTGAATAATTTGATTCTCCACTTGACCCAAACTTGGCCAAGAGGAGCTCCTTTAAGTTGGCTTCTGGTTCTTGTGACATGACCCCAGTACTCTTTGATAGCTTGTTTGCTTTCTGGTATGGGCATTCTGCAAATGTCCTGCCCCAGCCCTGGAATATATCATTTCTCTAAGGAGCCTGGTTCTTTCTAGTGGGAAATGTGTTTTAGAGACCACAATCTGTGCACTAGAAGTACTCATTACTACAAGGATAGCTATTATAGAATTCTTCAATGGAGAATTACTTTTTAAGAGAAAATACACTTTGTATTTATCCTGATATTTCTGAGGTTTAGTGTGGGGAACGCTCCCGTGTGAAGCCCCCCCAGTGTTGGGCCTCACTGTGCGTGAGCTTGATCCCAGACACAGTTTCCTGCTGGAGGCAGTCGAGCTATGGGGAAGTAGGAATGGAGAGAATAAGAATAATGTCAGCCTCTATTTCTGACTACAGTGACCCTGGGTAATGGATGTGTGTGCTCTTTCGGTTCCTGTTGAGGAGTGGGTTTTATGACTCTGTTTACCAAGTTAAGTATAGCCTTTTGAGGACCAGATGATATTCCTATACTCAGATAAAGATTTATGGCTTAGCCTGTGACATTTCTAGATTGTTATCCTTGTGACCACATGTTCTGTTAACAATGATAAAGTACATCACCTGCTTACCTTTTATGACCCATGATTATGTACCCCCTCTGCTGACATTTGCTTTTTGCAGCTTTCTGTGCTTTTTGCAACTTTCTGTGCTTTTTGCAACTTTCTGTTCCCCTTATTGTATAGCTTACATAATGTGCACTGACGTCAATCCTTATAATCTAAAGGTATATATTGGAACCCTGGACACAAATAAACTTCCTGCATAGGCATTGCCTATTCAGTCCTCCAGACCCCAGCTTTCTGTCTCTCTTTACTCCTGCGCACCCCCTCTTCCAGGCTGGGACCCTCTCGCTGGCCGAGACTCCCCAGCGGGCTCCCCGTCGCCCACCGTTTAGGATTACAGGGATTTAATTTTTCTTCAGACAGTTTCATTCTGTTGCCCAGACTGAAGTACAGAAGTGCAATCTCGGCTCACTGCAAACTCCACCTCCTGGGTTCAAACGATTCTCCTCCTGCCTCAGCCTCCCAAGTAGCTGGGATTACAGGTGCACATCACCATGCCCGGCTAATTTTGTATTTTTAATAGAGACGGGGTTTCACCATGTTGGCCAGATTGGTCTTGATCACCTGAGGTCAGAGCGAGACTCTGTCTCAAAAAAGAAAAAAACCCATAGAATGTACAACACAAGGAGTGAGCCATGTAAACTATGCATGCAAACCATGCACTTTAGTTCCATAAACTATGGACTTTAGTTAAGTATAATGTATTAATATTGGTTCATTAATTTCAACAAATGTTCCACAGTAGTACAAGACGCTAATTTTAGCAGGAACTGTGTGGGTGGTGGTGTAACATGGGAACTCTCTAAATGGAGTGTTCTCAGTTTTTCTGTAAATCTAAAAATGTTCTAAAAAAAAAAAGTCTGTTATTAGAAAAAAAGGTATGGTAGAGTTAAGAATTAGTGTGGCAATGTAAAAAGAGTGCAAATCCCATCAGTAACACTTTCCAATTGGACAATTTTGTTTCTTTGTTTTTGTTTTTGTTTCACAAGACAGCAATACCCTTTATTCTGAAAAAGAAAAAA
>NW_016107732.1:1535631-1540141 GCF_001604975.1 Cebus imitator | reverse complement strand
AAAAAAAAAAAAAAAAGTCTGTAGAGCACCAAACCACTACTTTTAAATTTTGCCCCAGTATTAAAATACTTACTTTTACCCACTGTGCTCATCCCTCCTGGCCTTTTAGGTTAAAAGAAAACTGATAAAACCTTATGGGGTTGGTATGAATTGTCCCATAAGAAACCACCCATCCTTTTAATGTTTTTTTTTAGTTAGTGTCTCATTTTGTCACCCAAGCTGCATTAAAGTAGTCTGTTCATAGCTTACCATAACATCAATCTCCTGGGCTCAAGTGATTCTCCTGCCTCAGCCTCTTGAGTAGCTTGGGTATTTTTTTGTAGAGATGGGGTTTCACCATGTTGCCCAGACTGGTCTCAAACTCCTGGCCTCACACTATCCTCTTGCCTTGGCCTCCCAAAGTGCTGAGATTACAGGCATGAGCCACTGCACCCAGCCTTGAGAAGTTTTGTCTTGTTTTTTGACACAGAGTCTCACTCTGTCACCCAGGATGGAGCGCAATGATTCGATCTCAGCTTACTGCAATCTTGGTCTCCCCTGTTCAAGCAATTCTGCCTCAGCCTCCCAAGTAGCTGAAATTATAGGCATCTGCCACTACACCCAGCTAATTTTTGTATTTTTAGTAGAGACATGTTTTCACCATGTTGGCCAAGCTAGTCTCAAACTCCTGACCTTAAGTGATCCACCCACCTCGGCCTCCCAAAGTGCTGGGATTACAGGCATGAGCCATCATGCCTGGCTGAGAAGTTTTTATCAGGTATTTGCTGATGCTACACATTCTATATTTCTAAGTGTGTGGAGAAAAATACCTGATGAACCACATGCATGGCCCACAGAAGGAGGCACTGAAATACAACACTCATTGCAGGAAAACTTCAGAAATCCTTCCACGAACAATTTGCCATAAGTAGAATCCCAAGTATGATCCTCTGATTCAGGGAAAGCAGAAAGTTCCTGGCACCAGGAAAGCTGCAGCCCAGCTTAGGAGTGGACCCTCCTCTGGTTTCACATCAGACACTGTTGGGATGGATTCAGAATATGGATGATGGGTTGAAGCTGTTCTTGCGCATGGCTAGGTTTCCTGCATCATGGGTCACATTTTTTAGGCAGAATGCAGAGGGATGTAAGGAAGTTTTGGTAAATGCACTCCTGTGTGCAATATTGTGAGTGCACACATATCTTCTGCACTGCCCAGACACTCTCACCCCATGATGGGATTCTCTACTTGCCCATCCCATGAACTACTGGGTCCTCAATGGTAATATCCCTGGGACTTTAGCCTTGAACACAAGGGTGATAGAAAGTGGCCTTCCACTTACCTGGAATGATTTCTCAGAAGCCTGGGAGCACTTAGCTCCGTAGCTCCTTGTACCACATCTTTCTTACATTCTCATACATAATGGGAAAAATTAAATCAATCATTCATTCCACTTTGATTCTTGTCCATGTGCAAATGTACTTTAATATGGTGGAACAATCACATACATCATACATTTTTCACTTTGCAGCATATTTATGTCTTATGGACTCTGCCTCAAACAGATTAGAAACTATACACATGGTCCTATATGGGAAAATGTTTAAGTAAACAAGAAATTTGATACTACATTTCTGTCTACTGTTTCAATGTCTGTATCAATAATGTAGTCATCTGAGGGACAACTTTCCCCACATCAGTGTTTATAGTATTTATTTTCTTGCCCTTGTAATAGTTCTTTCTCAGATTTAGGCTTAGTGCTTAAGCTTAGTGATCTCCTTTTGCAGGCCTGTGTCATAAGAGCAAAGAATAATCATATATTGTTACATTAAAAATGTTACTTTTGGCCAGACACAGTGGCTTATGCCTGTCATCCCAGTACTTTGGGAGGCTGAGGAGGGTGGATCAACTGAGGTCAGGAGTTTGAGGCCAGCCTGGCCAACATAGTGAAACCCTGTGTCTACCAAAAATACAAAAATTAGCTGGGCATGGTGGCAGATGCTTGTAATCCCATCTACTCAGGAGGCTGAGAGAAGAGAACTGCTTGAGCACAGGAGGCGGAGGTTGCAGCGAGCTGAGATCCTGCCACCGCACTCCTCTAGCCTGGGTGAGACTGTCTCAAAAAAAAGTTACTTTTACCTTGATGTCCCAATAAAGGGGAAAAAAAAGAAGAAAATCTTTTAAAATTTATGGCTGGGTACCATGGCTCACACCTGTAACCCCACCACTTTGGGAAGCTGAGGTCGTAGGATCACTAGAGTCCAAGAGATTGAGGCTGCGAAGAGTGATGATCTTGCCACTACACTCCAGCCTGGTGACAGAGTGAGTCCTGGTCTCAATTTAAAAAGTTCATTAGTAGTTTGACTCAAGAATGAGTTATCTGGGCCGGGCGCGGTGGCTCAAGCCCGTAATCCCAGCACTTTGGGAGGCCGAGGCGGGTGGATCACGAGGTCAAGAGATCGAGACCATCCTGGTCAACATGGTGAAACCCCGTCTCTACTAAAAATACAAAAAATTAGCTGGGCATGGTGGTGCGTGCCTGTAATCCCAGCTACTCAGGAGGCTGAGGCAGGAGAATTGCCTGAACCCAGGAGGCGGAGGTTGCGGTGAGCCGAGATCGCACCATTGCACTCCAGCCTGGGTAACAAGAGCAAAACTCCATCTCAAAAAAAAAAAAAAAAAAAAAAGAATGAGTTATCTGGTGCCTGACGTGGCTAGAATGCTGCCTGAAGGGCCTCTCTGCGCTGATTATATGCGTAACACTTTCTATTATGAATTACCTGGTGTTCCATAAGGTCAGATGGTCTCCTGAAGGCTTTTTCACGTTCATACATTCATGTTGGTTTTTGCCCATATGAATTTTTTTATGCACACACAATAAGGTAAGAACTCTTTCTGAAATTTTTTCCATGTTGACCACATTTATAAGCTTCTCTCCAGAATGAGTTCTTTGCTGTTCAATAAGGTGAGAATTCTGGCTGCAGGATTTTCCACACTGGTGACATTCATGAGGTTTTTCTCTAGTGTGAAATCTCTGATGCCAAATAAGTAATCAGCTCCAGCTGATTTCCCAGTCAGGACACTTGCAGTTTCTCTCTGGGATGATTTCTCTGATGAGCAACAAGTGAGAACCCTGAGTGAAGTATTTCCAACACTGATTACAGTCATGAAACTTCTCTGCAGTATGAGTTGTTTGCCATGCAATAGGGCCAGAACTTTACAGAAAGATTTCCTACCTTGATTACCTTTATAAGGCTTCTTTCCATTATGCTCTCCTTGATGCAAATTAAAATCAAGGATTTCACTGAAAGATTTCTCATAGTGATTACAATGGAATAGATTTTCTTCAATGTGAGTTTTCTTTTTTCCTTTTTGTTGAAACAGAGTCTTGCTCTGTCACTCAGGCTGGAGTGCACTGGTGCAATCTCGGCTCACTGCAACCTCCACCTCCCAAGTTCAAGCAATTGTCTGCCTCAGTCTCCCAAGTAGCTGGGAGTACAGGCGCTCACCACCACATCCAGCTGATTCTTTTTGTATTTTTAGTAGAGACGGGGTTTCACCATGTTGGCCAGGCTGGTCTTGAACTCTTGACATTGTGATCCACCCACCTCAGCCTCCCAAAGTGCTGGGATTACAGACGTGAACCACTGTACCCCACCCAGTGTGTATTTACTAATGCCCAATTAGGTGAGATCTCCTGTTGAAAGCTCTCTAACATTCCTAATATTCCCAGAGTCTCCAATATGAGTTCTGTAATGTCTAACAAGGTGGGAGCACCAGCTAAAAAACTTTCCACATTAATTACATTCATAAATTTTCTCTCTGGCATAAGTTGTGATGTGCAACCAGGTGAGAGCTCCATCAAAAAGATTTACCAGGTTGAATACATCTATGGGGTTTCTTTCCGGTGTAAGTCCTTCCTCTGTGAGAAAGGCAACTGTAAAAGAAGTTTTTCTAGGCCGGGCGCGGTGGCTCAAGCCTGTAATCCCAGCACTTTGGGAAGCTGAGGTGGGTGGATCACGAGGTCAAGAGATCGAGACCATCCTGGTCAACACGGTGAAACCCCGTCTCTACTAAAAATACAAAACATTAGCTGGGCATGGTGGCGTGTGCCTGTAATCCCAGCTACTCAGGAGGCTGAGGCAGGAGAATTGCCTGAACCCAGGAGGCGGAGGTTGCGGTGAGCCGAGATAGCGCCATTGCACTCCAGCCTGGTAACAAGAGCGAAACTCTGTCCCCCTCCCCAAAAAAAGAAGTTTTTCTAACATTTATTATACTCATATGAATTATTTTATCTTTTAAGATTCTCTGGTGAACATTTAGGGATATACTAGGGGTTGGTTTTTGTGTTTCCTTTAGACCAGTAGGGATCTAGTGTTGTTAAAGATATCTATATTTATTACAGTAATACAATTTTCCTCCTGTATGACTTCTTCTGAATATTAAAGTGTAAAATATGGCAGAAGTAATGATTATTGTTGGCATGCTTGTACAATTTACTTTTGTTTGCTTTCTTTCTTTTTTTTTTTTTTT
>NW_016107732.1:1532524-1534921 GCF_001604975.1 Cebus imitator | reverse complement strand
AAAAAAAAAAAAAAGAAATAAAAGTATTTTTCAAACTTTTATTCTGTGAGCCAGGTTTATGGAGATATTATAGTATGAATTATCTGGAGTGGAAAAAATTTGGAACTCAGGAAATAACAGAAAATTCAAATAGAAGATGACGTAGACTCCCATCCTGTAATTAAATCTATGTTTTCATTTTTGGATGACTCTATTTCATTTTTGCCCAAGTTCATGCTGACTCTTACATGTTTAGAAAAACTTCATACATTGTGGTTGGGCGAGGTGGCTCACACCTGTAATGCCAGCACTTTGGGAGGTCAAGGTGGGCAGATCACTTGAGGTCAGGAGTACAAGACCAGCCTGGCCAACAGGGTGTGAAACCCTATCTCTAGGCATGGTGGCAGATGCCTGTAATCCCAGCTGCTTGGGAGAGTAAGGCAGCATAGTTGCCTGAATCCATGAGGAGGAGGTTGCAGTGAGCCAAGATCTGGCCATTGTACTCCAGCCTGGGCGACAGAGCTAGATTCCATCTCAAATAATAATAACAATAAAATAAAGAAAAGAAAAAAAATTCATACATTGAACTTTACATTCATATTTTCTCTTAACTAATTATAGCAGACGTAGCTTTCAACTTGCTCCAGCCTGCTTCTTCCCCCCTCATTTGCTCTTCCTCCACTATAAAATCCTAGCATTCATTGTCCACACTCTTCTCTGTCTCCAGACACAACATAAACAATACTGTAGTAAACACCCACCGACACCCAGAATTAGTGCCTTCATTTCCATAGGTTAGGGTTAGTCCCTTCCAGTGGGACTACACAGTTGAAGGATAAGTGTATTTTAATTCTCTTAGGCCAAATTACTTACCAAAGTGAGAATAACGATTCTTACTCCTTCCAGCATTGAGTATTATCATTTTTATTTTGCCAGTATTTTGGGTAGAAGTAACATTTTATTTAATTTGTATTCCCTAGCTGCTTGTGGTTTCAGGATCTTTAGATATTCTTACTGGTTATTTGGGGTTTCATTTTCTATGTTTTATCTAATTAATATTTTTTTCTTTTTTGGCACTTTATAGGAGCTCATGGTAGTTTCTAGATGTTAACCTCGTCTGTCATTTGTGTAACAAATATTTTTCTCAACACATAATTTGTTCTCTTTTTAAATTTGTAGTATTTTAGCATACAAAAAATTCTTTTTAGGCTAGATGCAGTGGCTCATTCCTCTAATCTCAGCACTTTGGGAGGCTGAGGCAAGTGACAAATCACTTGAGGCCAGGAGTTCAAGATCAGACTGGCCAACATGGCAAAACCTGTCTCTACTGAAAATACAATAAGTAGCCAGTGTGGTGGTACATGCTGGTAATCCCAGCAAGTCAGGAGGTTGAGGCACAAGAATCACTTGAACCCAGTGGGTGGAGGTTGCAGTGAGCAGAGATTGCGCCACCGTACTCAAGCCTGGGAAACAGAACAAGACTCTGTTTTGAAAAACAAAAAATTCTTTTCATGTAAAATATGTATGTCTATTCTTCCTTTATGAATAGACCTGAGTTTCTTGTCTTGCTTAAAAAAAGTACTCCAAGCCATAAGAATTTATGTTTATGTAGTCTTCTAAATTTTCTTTTGGACTTTTTAAAACATGAAAATCTGGCTAAGCAAGGCTGTAATCTCACCACTTCAGGAAGCCCAGATGGGAGGATCACTTAAGACAAGGATTTTGAGACCAGCCTGGCCAACGTGATGAGACCCATCTCTACTAAAAATACAAAAATTGGCCAGGGAGTGATAGTGCATGCCTGTAATCCCAATAACTAGGGAGGCTGAGGCAGGAGAATTGCTTGAACCTGGGAAACATAGGTTGCAGTGAGCCAAGATTGCACCGGTGCACTCCAGCCTGGGTGACAGAGCAAGACTACATCCCAAAATATAAAAATTCCTTAAAAATACAAATAATAGGTCTATCAGGAATTACTTTTGTTTGAGGTCTGATGCAGGCATCAGCTTACCTAGAGAGCTAGAATTCTTCTAAAAATCACTTCTCAAATAAGCTATCATTTTTCTTCCACACATTCATTTGGCAATTCTTATAATAATACCATTCTGTTGAGATTATAATGGCACTTTATTATCGAGCAAGGCCAGTTCCTTGACTCTTATTTTGATTACAATTTTCTCGACTGTCATCAAGCATTTATTTTTCCTTTCCATCTTTTAAATCACTTTCTTTAATGGGAGAAGACACTTGTTGGGATTGGGGTTGCCTTCATTTTCACACTATCTACAGAATTACTAGATTTTTATTATTTTAAGTATTCACATCCAAGAATATGATGGTTTTTCATTAATTAATTTAGATTTTTCGAATTTAAATTTTTTTTTTTTTTTTTTTGAGATGGAGTTTCACTCATGTTAC
>NW_016107732.1:1520923-1530958 GCF_001604975.1 Cebus imitator | reverse complement strand
CTTGCTCTGTCACCTAAGCTGGAGTGCAGTGGTGCGACCTTGGCTTACTGCAACCTCTGCCTCCCAGGTTCAAGTGATTCTACTGTCTCAGCCTACCTAGTAGCTGTGATTACAGGCACTTGTCACCACCCCTGGCTAATCTTTGTATTTTTAGTAGAGACTGGATTTCACCATGTTGGTTGAGCTGGTCTCGAACTCCTGACCTCAGGTGATCCACCTGTGCTTTGGCCTCCCAAAGTGCTGGGATTACAGGTGTAAGCCACTGTGCCCGGCCTTATGTTTGTTCTTTCATCCCTCTGAAATTTAACTTTCTGTATGGTGTGATAGAGATCTGACTTAATTTTCTTCCATATAGCTGTATACTGTCCCAGCACGTTTTCTGAACATTCCTCTTTTCTGGATCACTTAAAAATGGCTGCTTTATCATATGCCACAAATGTTACCTCTATATAGCTTTGTTGCATTGATTTGTCTCTGTCTGCTCCAGGGTCACAGTTTTAATTACTTTGGCTTAACAGTACACACTTTCATTTTGGTAAGACACTCCCTACATTGTTATTCGTGTTAAAAATTATGTTAACTTTTGCCATTTTCCCTTTTAGATGACTTTTATTATTATTATTATTATTTTAGATGAAGTGTCACTCACTCTGTTGTCCAGCCTGGAGTGCAGTCGTGTGATATTGGATCAGTGCAACCTCTACCTCCTGTGTTCAAGGGATTCTCCTGCCTCAGCCTTCCAAGTAGCTGGGACTATAGACATGCCTGGCTAATGTTTGTATTTTTGGTAGAGAACAGGTTTCACCAGGTTGCCTAGGCTGTTCTCGAATTCCTGACTTGAAGTGATCCACCCACCTTGCCCTCCCAAAGCATTGGGATTACAGGTGTGAGCCACTGTGTTCTGCCTTTAATCAATGGTATTTAACTCACGTTTGTTTTGGCAAGTAAATGACCAAAAGGCCCCACCCCCACCCCCCTTTTTTTTGAGACACGGTCTCCCTCTGCTGCCCAGTCTGGAGTGCACAGGTATAACCATCGCTTACTGCTCCTGGACTCAAGCCATCCTCCCAAGTAGCTGGGACTACAGGTGTGTGCCACCATGACCAGCTTTTTTCTTTTTCTTTTTTCCAGATATGGGGTCTTGCTGTGTTGCCCAGGCTGGTTTCAAACTCCTGGGTTTAAGCGATTTACCCCTCTCAGGCTCCCAAAGTGCTGGGATTACAGGCCTGATCCACAGTGTCCAATCCAAAAGACCACTTTTAAATCAGTTTATAAATTTTGAATTTTAACACATGGATTAAAAAATTTATTCACCGGCTGCGTGTGGTGGCTCCCACCTGTAATCCCAGCACTTTGGGAGGCCAAGGTGGGCAGATTACGAGGTCAGGAGTTCAAGACCAGACTGGCCAACATGGTGAAACCTGTCTCTACTAAAAAATACAAAAATTAGCTGGGCATGGTGGCTCATGTCTGTAATGCCAGCTATTTGGGTGGCTGAGGTAGGAGAATAGCTTGAACCAGACCCAGGAGATGGAGGTTGCAGTGAGTTGAAAGCATGCCATTGCACTCCAACCTGGGCTACAGAGCAAGACTCCATCTCAAAAACAAAAAAACCTCAGCAAATAAGACTGAGGGTCCTGGATATGGCAAAACACAAGTTGGTGTGGTATGCTTCTCGTTATTCCGCCTGCCAGGCGAGCCTGGAGATGCTTGGTCCTGGCAGATCTCCTCACGTTTCTTCCAGGTTTCTGCTAAGGACACAGCTCAAGAGATGCGCAGCCCGACTCTTCGGCAAGCATCCCTGGCCAGACCAGGTGGGCGAGGGCAGCCAGGCTGGGTGTCTAGGAAAGGCAGGCGCTGGGCCATTTCCAAGGCAGGAAAGGGATGCTCCTAACCTGTGACTGAGGGCCAGGCAAGCACAACGCTTGTGCATCTGAGCCTGATGAGACTATCAACCTCTCCCTACAGTCCCAATCCCCTGGGCGCCTGGGACTACCCGGCCCAGGAACCCTGGAGCTCTAATCTGGGCTCTCACTGTTACTGGGAAGGCAGTCCCGTTCCAGACCTCTAGAGAGGGTTTGCGGATCTCACGCAAGAAATAATTCAAGTCCAGTCCATAAAGTGAAAGCAAGTTTATTAGGAAAGTAAAGGAATAAAGAATGACTACTCCATAGAGAGAGCAGCCCAGATGGCTGCTGGTTGCCCATTTTTATGGTTATTTCTTGATGATATGATAAACAAAGGGTGGATTATTCATGCTTCCCTTTTTAGACCATACAGGGTAACTTCCTGATGTTGCCAAGGCATTTCCAAACAGTCATGGCGCTGGTGGAAGTGTAGCAGTGAGGATGACTAGGGGTCACTCTCGTGGCTGTCTTGGTTTTGGTGGGTTTTGGCCGGCTTCTTTACTGCAAGCTGTTTTATCAGCAAGGTTTTTTTTGTTTTTGTCTTGCTTTTCGTTTTTGTTGTTGAGACGGAGCCAGCCTTGCTCTGTCACCAGCGTGGCGTGCAGTGGCCGGATCTCAGCTCACTGCAATCTCCGCTTCCCGGGTTCAAGTGATTCCCCTGCCTCAGCCTCCCGGGTAGCTGGGACTACAGGTGCGCACCACCACGCCCTGCAATTTTTTTTTTTTTTTTTAATTTTTGTAGACACGGGGTTTCGCCATCTTTGGCAGGATGGTCTCGATTTCCTCACCTCGTCATCCGCCCGCCTCGGCCTCCCAAAATGCTGGGATTACAGGTGTGAGCCACCCCGCCCGGCCTGTCAGCAAAGTTTTTATGACCTGTATCTTGTATAGACCTCCTATCTCATCCTGTGACTAAGAATGCCTTCTTACTGGAAATGTAGAGCAACCGGTCTTAGCCTTAGTTAACCAAGCCACTATTCAAGATGCAATTGCTCTGGTTCCAAAGCCCCTGACACCACCCTCAGGCCGAGGACGGGGTCCCTAGGGGATACGCGAGCCTCCACAGGTCCGGGGCCATTCCTCTCCGCAGGGGCGGCCCCCAGCCGCAGGGCGCCCTACTCCCGGTTGTAGTCAAGATAGCCCTGAGTCTGTTTCCACCAGGCGTGGGCGCGAAGAGCCACCAACCGCTGACTGGGCCAGGCACAGCCACAGGAACCAGCTGGACGCGGTTTGGAGGAGGCAAGAATCTGGTTGGGGAAGACAAGGAACTCATAGGGCAGACGAGAGGCTGATTGGATGAGACAGGTTGGTTGTTTGGCAAAGCGTGACTCTTGGCAAGGCCTGCCGCCGCTTGGTCGGAGCGGTGCAGTGATTGGGTAGGTCTGTTGCGCTGGCTGCGCCGCGCGGTCTTTCGGGATTTGTAGTTTCTAGTCTCCAGCGTGACGCCAACTGTGGCTCGGAAGTCAGCGATTGTGTCCTGGTGCTCGGAAGTCAGCGATTGTGTCCTGGTGCTCAAAGCTGACGGAAGCTACTACGCTTCGGGAGAGAGGCGAAACCACCCTCCCAGAGCTGTGGGCTCGGCTGGGTCTCGACTCCGCCATTAACCCTTCCGTCAGCGTCCCCGCTTGGTCAGCCTCTCCCGGGCCTGCAGCCTTTGACGCACTTGGAGGTGGACACCTGGCCGTGGAAAGCACCCAGGGAGCCGCTCTGTAGCCTGTGCAATGAGAATGACCCTCCTCGCTCAGACCCATGCTGGCTATGCTCAATGGCCCCGCACATTCTTACAGCAGTGACAGGGAATCGTGATTTTTGAGGGAAAGGTAAAAATCATTCGTATAGCGTCAAATACCACAACCTCGAGTGTGGTTTTACGCCTTACGAGATTGTGGGCCGGGCGCCATGGCTCAGGCCTGTAATCCTAGCACTTTGCGATGCCGAGGCGGGCTGATTGCCTGAAATCAGGAGTTCGAGACCAGCCTGGGCAACACGGTGAAACCCCGTCTCTACTAAAAATACAAAAAAATTAGTCAGGCCTGTCGGCGTGCACCTATAGTTCCTGCTACTCGGGAGGCTGGGGCAGAGTTACAAGAATGCTTATGAGATCACACTGTTGGATAACAACTTCTGTATGGTGCACATCAGTGATTGTTTTAGATGCACTGTAGTCCAAGGAGGCATTTTATTTGTAAGCATTACATCCCGAGAAAAAGAATCCCAGATTTTCTCTCTTGTGTATGTTATTTTTGTTTGAGACGGAGTCTCACACTGTTGCCCAGGCTGTAGCGCAGTGGTGGGTGCCTGTAGTTCCAGCTATTGGGAGGCTGAGGCAGGAGGATCCTTTGAGCCCAGGTAATTCGAGGCTATAGTAAGCTATGATAGTACCTCTGCACTCCAGCTTGGGTGATAGAGCAAGATTCTGTGTCAAAAAAATAAAAGAAATATGAATATTCCCAGGAAGTCCACACACTTGCCTGGGGTTTCCAGCCCTTTGAGTGTCTTAGTTTTCCTTACCTTCACCTAACCATATCATGACAACACCCTAAGAAGCAGAAAGATCCACTTATCCCAATTCACATAATTTCTTGTGCCCAAGGTGCTGCAGGCTTGCACAGAACCTTCTAGAACTGATAATCTCCTTCCTTTTGTTTTAATGTTGCTTAAATATCAATCATTACTGTAGAAGTATTTAAATAAGCAGGAAATACACAGGTTCTACACAGAAATAGATCAATAGTTTATCCACATTCTCTTTTGATCCTTATTTATACACATAAATACTTTACTGTGGTACTGTAAATGTAATATCAGTGCAGATTATTAATTACCTGGCTTTTTAAACTTATGCCACATTTTCAGATTTTATTACTCTCACTTTTAATGACTAAATGAGTGAACAGACAATATCAACTGAATGGAAAATTATTTTTTCCAACTGGTGTTAGTAACTCCCCATTCATTTTCTTATTTATTCATGATGTGCTGGGCAGTCTCTCCAGTTGTCCTCTGGTCTTGGGAATGTCCTCACTCAATGCTTCCCTTTCACATTCAGTCCCAATTCACAAGCAGGCCTGTGGATGTTATATTGCAAGGCTGAGCTGAAAAAACAGTGTTTCTTCAACTGGTTTGAGGGTTATGAGGTAGGGAGTTTCTTCTTTCGCTTTGTCCTATTGTGGGTTCTCTGGTGCCCGATAAGGTGTGAGCTCTGGGTGAAGGCCTTTCCACATTTGTTGCACGCATATGGGCGCTCCCCAGTGTGAGTCCTCTGATGTCTGATGAGGTGGGAGCTCTGGCGGAAGGCTTTTCCACAGTCCTGACACTTGTAGGGCTTAGCTCCAGTGTGAGTCCTCAGGTGCTGGGAGATGGCTGAGCGGTCATTGAAGGTCCTCCCACACTCTTGACATTCAAATGGTCTCTCTCCAGAATGAACTCTCTGATGCTGTGTGAGGGAAGAGCTCTGAACAAATCCTTTCCCACAATCTTGACACACATAGGGCCTCTCTCCTGTATGGATTTTCTTATGCACAGAAAAGTATCTTGGGTTCCGGAATATTTTGCCACATTCACTGCATCGGCAAACTTGGCTCCCCTTGTGAATTCTTATAAACGTAATCTGTTTAGTACTCCGATTGAAGGTTTTCCTACAACCATTGCCTTCCCTGGCATTTTGCCTTTCACAGCTCTTCTGATGAATTTTTACTCGTGAATTATGTTTCATGCTGTTAACCTGTGAGTCACGTTTGCGCAATCGTTTTCTAGGAGGAATTTTCTGCAGCAAAACTTGGTTGGTGTCAAGAGTACCACTGTTTGCCTGGGACTCAAGTTTGTCAATTTTCTGGAGTGAAACCTGGTTTGTGTCAAGAGCACCACTGTTTGCCTGGGACTCAGGGTTGTCAAAGTGTTTCTTCTGAGGGAGCTCTTTTTCCTGAGCAGACTCCATCTGTTTCAACGCTGTGTCTTGGACTTTCTGGACCCCACCCTGCAAGGTATCTTCTGATGTAGAGGACAAGGCACAATCCCTCGAGGATTCTTGCACTTTCAGGCTGGCAGCTGGTTCTTCCCCAGGAATGCCAGAATTTGGAGCTAACTGCTTATTTTCCAGTGTAGTCTCCCAACCTGAAAAAAAAAAACCAAAAGATGTGGATACCATAGTAGATGTGTTAGATGGGTCTGAGAGCATGAAATGCATAATTAAGTTCAAAAGTCAGGATTTTTTTTTCCATATAGAGTCATGCAACCTGAAGAGAGACTGACAAGCAATGAAGCAGCAGGGAGGGGAGCACTGACTTTGGTGAACAAGGGACATGGAGGGCAGGGAGTGTCCTCCAAGCTCTTTGAATTCCTGTTCTATCATACTGCCTCAGGGCAGGTAACAAATCGCTTCTTCACAGGACCACGGCTGCTTCTAGCCACCCAATGCTAGGTCTACGGTTCCACTTATAGCCTTTGCATGGAGCAAGCGCCACTTGAGGGAATGCCCAGTGTGGAGCCCAGAGAAGATGAACATCCCTCACTTGGGCTCCTATGGCCTACCAGCCCTGGTATGGGTGAAGAGGGGCAGGGCCTTACCCACAGAGACCAGGTGCCCAAAGGTCTCCAGCATCACATTGCGGTACTCAGTCCTCTGTGTCGGGCCCAACAGCCCCCACTCCTCCCGGCTGAAGTCCACGGCCACATCCTGGAAGGTCACTGGCTCCTGTAACATCACACATGTGTCTGTGCTCAACAGGAGGGTCAGAGGGTTGTCAATGAAGGCAGATGAAAGGCCAGCTGGGAGGTTCTGACAGAGCTCACTGTGCTAGGGACTCTCCTGCTTTGGGGATTTACTCAGAGACACTAACCCATGGCCCACACGAGGTCTACTGAGTCCAAACCAAGGTCTGGGTTTCAGGCTGGGAGGCAGAGCCCTTGCTTCATAAAGAGCTACAAGTGCAACAAGCAAACAACTCCATCCTAACCATGGCTCTATCCAGCTTGCCCAGTGCTGACATGTTCCCACTGCAGAGCCTTCTCCATCTATTAATACTGTCTTCCCCCTTAGTGGAAATGACAACCAAGCCCCTGCCTTTGTGGATGGGGCTGATCTGGGAGCGGGCAGCCACCCTGGCACAGCCATGACTGGTACTTTCTGGGGAACTGACCAGGACTTTGGGAAAAAGAGGTTCCTCCAACCCTGCTTTGCCAGGATCTGGGAGGCATTTTGCTTACATGGGGCAGAATCTGTCTAAGAATAAAGGGGAGAATGCAGAACCATGAAACAGGTTGGCCAGAGATTCTTCCCATCACCTGGGAGCACCTGGATGCAGCCTTGCCTAAAGTCTAGTACAGAATACATGAGAGCCAATAAATTTACTGCTACAGCTTGGGCCAGTATAAGCCACCTGCAATGCAAACAGTTCTGACCAATGCCACAAACATACCACTACCCCAATGCTTAGTGCATCAGGACCAATCTGGTTTCATCCACACCCCAGCTCTGGGTTACTCTGAAGCAAATCCCAGACACCAAAAGAGCTACAAAGATAAATACCTTAGTATGCATTTCTGAAGGATGAGGGCTCTCTTGTACTGACCTGGATGCAGATGTGCCTGCCTGTGATAGTTCCATCTCTCAAGTCTCTGTAAACACCTGGTCAGTCCCTACCCTCTTGCCTCCTGCCTTCTGAACTCCCGGGTCACCATGGCTTGTCTCCAGTGACGCCACAGTGGCTGGAGGGCAGGGCTGCCCTTCACACTCAGATTGCTTCAGGGCCCAGCACAGACCTCAGAGCCCAGAATCTCAGAATGACCCAGCCTGTAGGAGGTCTTAGGAAAGCCCAGGGCAGAGTGGATGTCTCATGGGTGGGCCTGCCTCACAGGAGATGCTGTGAACAAATAAGGGCGACACTCCCTGCTTACCTCAGGAAGCACTGTCACTGGGCAGATGGCTGCATCCTCCTGCTTCTCCTCGTGCTGGGCAGTGACCTTGAGGCAGCAGGCGGTGCCCTCGACAGGTTGTTCTGCAGGAAGTACCGAGAGGAGACACCAGCCAGAGGGGGTCAGCAGGTGTGGGGACCCTTGGAAAGGGCAACGGTGGCCTCTCTGCAACTGTTAGGCCACTGTACATCCACACTGTACTATAGCTCCAAGACAGCCTCTGCTCCTTTCCTCCCTTCCCACCAGCTCAGCTCCCCTCCCGAGTGCCCACACCTGGATGGGCCCAGGATGGCTCACCCTCCAAAGGCCACAGGGAACCAGTGTCCTCACTGCTGAGACCCTGGTCCCACTCCTTCCCGCTCTAAGGACGGCTGTGGGCCTCAGCCCCTCCTGTGAGGCAGCTGCCTCACACTGCCTCGAGTCAAAGCCCCCGTTTCTGGCCTCCAAGCCCTCCACCCTGCCTATTTGGGAACGCTTTCATTCCTCCCTGTCTTCTCCCACCTCATGAAGGATGAGACGTTCCCTGGACCCACGACATGCAGCCATCTTGAAGTGAATGTCACCAAGTCTCCTCCCAGCTAAGAAAACAACAGCTCCATCCAGCCCTATGGCCCCTCTAACCATGGCTCCTTCATGTCTAACCTTCCTCACATGACCCCACATGGTCCACAGGCTTCCACAGTGCTAATCCACCCTCACCATCAAGGTGGGCCATGAGATGACTTAGGCTGACTCACTGGATCATCCCTTTCTCCTGGCCACAGTGATTAGATATGGGATGAACAAAGCCTATAGCCAGATGATTGGAGCCAACAGGCTTTAGCTGGAATATTTGGGAAAGAGAAATCCCATGCAGGGAGATAGCCTGCCCACGAATGAAGCCAGTGGAGGGCAGAAGAGGTAAGAATGGGAGACAGGACAAGTCTGGAGTACATTATTAGAGCCCCTGGGTCCAGCCCTGCCTGATGCTACAGCATCCTGGAACTTTTTCAATAATTCTCCTTCTCCTTTGAGCCATTCTGTGCAAGCCTTTGTGGCAGTCACACCCAAGAGTCCCAACTAACACACTGATCACATAATGTGGGATCCTCAGGGTTCTCTGGAAGGCCTCTTCCCATTGTCTTCTGGGGCCCTAATTTATTTCATTCTGAGGTTAAACACAGGGTGAATTCACTGATTTTCATCTCATTAACCCCACAACTGTCTCCTTGGCACCTAACTAGTTTCCTGTTGGTGCTACAGTGAATTGCCAAAATGCCAGTGGCTCGGATTAATGCAAATGTATTACCTTATAGTTCTGGAAATGAGAAGTCTGGTTTGTGCCTCACTTGGTTAAAAGAAGGTATCAGCATGGCTATGTTCCTTTTGGAGGCTCCATGGGAGAATCCATTCCTTGCCTTTTCCAGCTTCTAGAGGTTGCCCCAAACACTTGGCTTATGGCTTCTTCCTCTATCACCTGCTTCTGTCATTACATCTCCTCTGACCCTCCAGCCTCCCTCTCCTTAGGACTCATGTGGTTATGTTAAATCCACCCAAATAATCCAGTGTATCTCTCCATTTCAAGATCCTTAAGTTAATTGTTTCTTCAAAGTCCCCTTTGTCATGTGAGACAACTTATTCACAGGGTACAGGAGTCAGGACACAGACACCTTTGGGGCAATTATTCTGTCAAGTACAGCACCCCAGACTTGGGGCATCTAAAACAACTCATGCAAGTGCCTGCCCTGCTGCCTTGGATATCCACATATCCAGGACGTCCTGACCTCTTAGAATCTCAACATTCCCCTTCAGGATACCTTCTCTTTCCCCTCAATTACAAACATGAACCAGCCAATCATTCATTCACATCAGAGATATCTTCTGGGCACCCGTGAATGTGGAAAATGGAGGTGAGCAATGCAGGAGCACACATAGTCTGTGAAACTCAGCCTGAAGAAGAAATCAAGTCTTGGAGTCTTACTCCCAAATACACACGACACACGTATACTCTCTCCGCAGTCTGTCATCACCATCACTCCTATGTAAGACACCACACCATCAGAGGGCATGGGAATAGCTGCCTGTGTGTGTCCAGCCTCACCTCCATCCCCTGTCGACCATCTACCACACACACAGCCTGATTAATCTTTAAAGGTCAAATCCAATGGTGCCACCAATTTCTGAAACTCAGGGATCAAGTCCCACTGTTTTTTTTTTTTTTTTTTTTTTTTTTTTT
>NW_016107732.1:1505857-1520889 GCF_001604975.1 Cebus imitator | reverse complement strand
CTGTTACCCAGGCTGGAGTTCAGTAGTGTTATCTCGGCTCACTTAAACCTCCGCCTCCTGGGGTCAAGCAATTCTCCTCCCTCAGCCTCCTGAGATTACAGCCACGCACCACCATGCCTGGCTAATTTTTTGTATCTTTAGTAGAGACAGGGTTTCACCATGTTGGCCAGGCTGATCTTGAACTTGTGACCTCATGATCCACCTGCCTCAGCCTCCGAAAGTGCTGGGATTACAGGCATGAGCCACCAAACCCGGCCAAGTCCCACGGTTTTAGAAGAACATTTTGCATTGCTTTAGGACAAAAGTCCCCATTGGCTGTGCCAGCTCCACCCTCTGCTCCCTTATATCACAGACATACTCAATTTTTCTCCGGGTTTTGCATTTACAGAGATTCCTTCCATCTTGGTCCTTACATTCAGTGCTCTCCTCTGCATAGCCCATCTTTCCTGCCCCTTTGTTTACCCTGGCCAGTTCTACTTGACACCAGGTGTCAGCTGCAGACCTTCATGAACCTCACCATCACCTCAATCTCCTCCTAATCTCAGCATTGTTCTATGCACTCTCATTTGTCAAATCCCTATCTCTCCTGCTACTGTAGGCTCTATGAGCTCAGTAGTCATATCTTATCAAGTGCTAGAGGGCTTGTGGTGCAGCAGAAATGCCAGAGGGATGAAAATGAAGCACTTTATCTATGTGCTTCCATCAGAAGCCCATGAAGGGGTACTTAAAGAATGCAGGGGTTTTAGTAGCTCTGGCTCAGGAACACATGAGGAACATGGATGTCCTTGGTCTGTATGGAGTGAGCACAATGTTTCCCACAACCTCCCAGGAAGCCTGGAGTTCTTATCTCCCCCACAGGGTCCTCCAAGACACCCTCATTAAGCTGTCCCTCTACCCACCCTTCTACTTACCTTCCTCCTCAGACATCCAGGTCACACCCTCTACCAGGGCCACCACCTCCTGGCAGTTCTCTGGGTGTTGTGATTCCACCCATGTCCGGAGCTTCACAGGCAGTGCACCTAGGAACTGCTCCAGCACCAGCAGCTCCAGGATCTGCTCCTTGGAGCGTGCCTCAGGCTGTAGCCACTGGTGACACAGCTCTCGGAGCTGGTCTAGGGCCTCTTGGGGACCTGTCATGTCCTTATAACAGAACTGCCGGAACCTCTGACGAGCGGCCTCAAGGTCACCTGGATGCTTGATGAGTTGTTGGACCTGCTTACTGGGGGAATCTGGGTTCAGGTTTCCATCTTTAGCATATAGGGCCTGAATCTGGGCATTCCGGGGACCAGCCACCTCCTGGTTCAGTGTGAGGACCTCAACAACCTCAATGTTCATCAGGGGATTCTCAGCAGAAAGAGGATCCAATTTAGGGTCCAGCTGAAGCTCAGGATACTCTGTAAGTCAAAAGCAGAGCAAGACAAAGGAGAACAAGCACATGAAAAGATGTTCAACATCATTATTCACCAGGGAAATGCAAGTCAAAACCACAGTGGAATATACTTCACACCACTAGGATGGCTATTACCAAAGATGGATGGTAACAAGAGAGATCACAGTTTGTTTATATATTCCTCACACCCTATCTGCCTTCGATTCTCTCTACGGAACACAAGGGACGGTGACTGGCTCCCTGCTATACCTGGCTTTGAGTCAACCTCTGCGTGTCCTCATTTGGGTGGCCTGGTCTTTATTTCCACAACATACAATTCTGGCCCCGAGTGGTTTGTTAGAACAAAACTGGAAAAACAGGTAGTGTTAGAACACGGTTCAAAAAAATCGATTAAAACTCCCTTGTAAGCAGTAAAACCTGCACTAGTTTTAGTGTGATTATTACAACGCAGAAAAACTGTCACAGCGCAGAAACTTGCTAGTGTGGAACAACTGCGGCTGTCTCAAAAATAAAAAAGCATCTTTCAGGCTGGGCGCGGTGGCTCACACCTATAATCCCAGCACTTTGGGATGCCAAGGCGGGTGGATCACGAGGTCAAGAGATCGAGACAATCCTGGTAAACATGGTGAAACCCCGTCTCTACTAAAAATACAAAAATTAGTTGGGCATGGTGGCGCTTGCCTGTAGTCCCAGCTACTCGGGAGACTGAGGCAGGAGAATTGCTTGAACCCAGTAGGTGGAGGCTGCGGTGAGCCGAGATCGCGCCATTACACTCCAGCCTGGGCAATAAGAGCGAAACTCCATCTCAACAAAAAAAAAAAAGAAAAAGCATCTTTCAGTGCCAGCGGCTGCCTGCACGGGTCTGCTGGAACTGGACTGGACTTGGCCTCCGCCTCCAAAAGCATCCGCCGAGTCCGTCATTGAGCACTCTGCGATCCGAGGCCACAACCATATGCCGACCCTTTTGCCCAGAATAGCACTGGCCACACATGGTGGATAGCCACGCTAACCGTCCCCCTCCCCCACAACTGGAGAAGCGCTGTTGTAACTTCCGGCCACGCCCAGAACTGTCACTTAGAACAACTCCCAGCAGCCTCCGAGACATATGCTTCCGCTACCATTCTCCCTACTGCCAGCTGACGGGGACTTGTCCTGAGTCTACAAGGGGAAACAGGGAAGCGCGGCAGCGCAGGAGAAGCTTCCACTCATGCCCCACCTGCAAGTAGTTCTCCGGACTTCGCAGGCTGGGGGAGACTTTCCGCTGAGGCCACAGCAGGCGGCCCCCTCTCCCTCCCGATCCTTGAGTACAAACCTTGGTCTGTCTGGGCTTCCAGTTTGCGCGCTGCGGAGGTTTGCCTGGAGGTGCCCACCACTGACAGGGGCCAGGGACTCAGACCCACACTAGGTTCTGCCCAGGGCCAGTGGCCGCACCACCGCCCTGCAACCCAGACCGACCTTCCAGCGAGGTGGCACAACTGTAGACCAGGACCGGAGCCACGCTTTTAATTTTCAACCATTGCCAGTCTACGCTTGACTTTTCTTCTTGATAAATCAGATACACTCGAGCACCTATTTCCAACCTCTTCCCCCAAATAAGCTTTTATTTTCACTGTGGGGGCTTGCCCCCTCCAGCTCCTGATCTATATCCTTTCTTTTCCTTAGGACTTCTGGGAACTTATTTCGCCCCAAGAAACTTTTCTTTACTTGAAAGCATAATTCATTTATTTTCTTTCAATTACATTTTTTTCTTTTTTTGAGATGGAGTTTCGCTCCTGTTGCTCAGGATGGAATGTAGTGGTGTGATCTTGGCTCACTGCAACCTCCACTTCGCAGTTTCAAGCGATTCTCCTGCCTCAGCCTCCTCAGTAGCTGGGATTACAGGCACATGCCACTATGCCCAGCTGATTTTTATATTTTTAGTAGAGAGGGGGTTTCACCACGTTGGCCATGATGGTCTGTATCTCTTGACCTCGTGATCTGCCCGCCTCTGCTTCCCATGCTGGGATTACAGGCATGAGCCACCACGCCCGACACAGCCTGGGTTTCTTCACCCAAAGTGATTAGGTACCAAAGTCCAGGCACAGCATGTGGGGCTGATGGGAGCCGCTGCTTTCTCCCTCGACACGATTTTCTTCTCTCAGGATATTTCTTCCTCTCTGCTGCTTTTCTTCCAGGGTGAGAAACAGGCATTAGGCAGCTGTCTTCCTCACAGTGCTGTTTCCCAGTGAATGCTGATTAACCACGTGTACCAGTCCAAAATTTAACAGTAATGATCTTTTTAGCAGCTTATTGTGGGGGAGATGCAGAAGAGTACTTACCCTCAGTGCCCCAATCCCCAGGCACAGTACCCCGTCACTTTTCCTCTTTGTCCAGAAAGCTCTCAGCTTTCCTGCTCTTCTCCTCTCTCATCATTCCCTGAGTGCTGCCAAGCTCCCTGTTGTATTACCTTCTGCATCTGTCTCCTCCACTGGACCAGAGGCTGCCAACTGGGACTTGTGGATCTCAGACCCCAAAGTACAGCCTAGAGGAGGATCTGCCAAAGGCTGCTGCTCATCTTTACATCACTCAGTTTTTGAATCAATGACAGTACTACCACTTCACAAAGGATGCCCACAGTCCCAGGAAGCAAATGTGCAACCCAAACACAAAAGAAATTCATGCTGGGATAGGCTAGGAACCCTGCCCAGGCTTACAGAGCGGATATGGTTTGGTTCTGTGTCCCTACCAAATCTCAGGTTGAAATGTGATGCTGCGTTGGAGGTGGGGCCTGGTGAATTTTCATGAATGGCTTAGCAGCAATTTCCTGGTAATAAGTTAATTCACAAGAGATCTAGTTATTGAAAAAAGTGTGGCCAGGCAAAGGGCTCATGCCTGTAAATCCCAGCACCTTGGGAAGCTGAAGTAGGTGGGTCGCTTGAGCCCAGGAGTTCTAGACCAGCCTGAGCAACATGGCAATACCCGTATCTCTATAAAAAATAAAATTAGCCAGGCATGGCGGCATGCACCTGTTGTCTGCCTACTCAGGAGGCTAGGATGGGAGAAATGCTCGAGCCCAGAAAGTCAAGGCTGTAGTGGGTCATGATCGCACCACTGCATTCCTGCCTGGGTAACAAAGTTGAGACTCTGTCTCAAAAAAAAAAAAAAGTTTGTGGCACTTTCTTCCCCTCTCTGGCTCCTGCTTTTGCCATATGACATGCCTGCTCCCAATATGCTTTCCACCATGAGTAAAAAGCTCCCTGAGGCCTCCCCAGAAGCTGAGCAGATGCCAGTCCCACCCTTGTACAGCCTGCAGAAATGTGAGCCAATTAAAACTTCATAAATGGCCGGGCACGGTGGCTCAAGCCTGTAATCCTAGCACTTTGGGAGGCCAAGGCGGGTGGATCACGAGGTCAAGAGATCAAGACCATCCTGGTCAACATGGTGAAACCCCGTCTCTACTAAAAATACAAAAAATTAGCTGGGCATGGTGGCGCGTGCCTGTCGTCCCAGCTACTCAGGAGGCTGAGGCAGAATTGCCTGAACCCAGGAGGCAGAGGTTGCGGTGAGCCGAGATTGCGCCATTGCACTCCAGCCTGGGTAACAAGAGCGAAACTCTGTCTCAAAAAAAAAAAAAAAAAACTTCATAAATAACCCAGTGTCAGGTATTTATAGCAATGTAAGAACAGCCTAACACTGTGGACAACAAAGAAGTTGGGTTCCAAACCCTGTTATTTCATGCCCTTGACACTAAAGGGGTCTTCCACAGCCACGATCTTACTTTTCCTAGAATATGGGCTTACATCCAGAGATCCAAATGTGCACCACCCACCTGCCTGGTATAGTCTTCCACAACATCTTCACCTGGTTCACCTTTCCCATTCAGCTCTGAGCTCAAATGTTACCTCCTCAGAACCATCTTCCTGCTTAGTTCTAAACTGCTGCTCACCCGTACCTCACTTGTCCCCTGCGAACATATCCCATTGTTTCCTTCTCTCTGCAGCACCAATTACCACCTCAAAATATCTGATTCATCAATTTACTAATCATTTCTCTCACCCTATCTAGAGCAGTGCTAATGGAATTTTTTATAAATAAGATGTTCTAGATCTGTACTGTCCCAACATAGTAGCACTAGCAGCAGAGGCAATGAGCAGTTGAAAGGTGCCCAGTGTGACTGGGGTACTGAAGGAAAAATTTTATTTTATTTTATTTTTTTTAGACATAGTCTCCCTCTGTTGCCCAGGCTGGAGTGCAGTGGCACAATCTCGACTCACTGCAACCTCTGCCTCCCAGGTTCAAGTGATTCTCCTGCCTCAGCCTCCCAAGTAGCTGGGACTGCAGGCACATGCCACCACTCCTGGCTAATTTTTTGTATTTTTAGTGGAGAGTGGGTTTCATTGTGTTAGCCAGGATGATCTAGATCTCCTGACCTTGTGATCTGCCTGCCTCGGCCTCCCAAAGTGCTGGGATCTCCTGAACTCATGACCTGCCCACCTCGGACTCCCAAAGTGCTGTGATCACAGGCGTGAGCCACCACACCCATCCAAAAAGTTCACTTTTGTTGATTTTATCAGCCATGCATGCTAGCTCCAGTCTGGAATGGATGTAGGCCAAATGAAAGCAAGTGTGACACCTGCCCCGCTCATCATTCTGATGTAGTCCTGAAACAGTATCTGGAACCCTGGTAAATGCTCAAGTAATATTTGCTGATTCAATACAGCTTCTGTGTAACATACAACACACGTGGTTTGTACCCCACTTGCTTCTTTTCAGCCAAGCCCTTGTCAGGGACTTGTATTTCTGGTGCCATGGTAAAATGGTTCCAGTAGCATTTCTCCAGAGGTTGATGGCTGGAATGACTTCAGGAATGACTGAGGAAAAGGGCATCGGTACTTTTAAGCTTTGTATGTCCTCAAAATAAGTTAATACCTCTACGTATTTATTCAAGTCTTCCACACTGCAGCACATACACCTTTCTTCAAATAGGTCCTGCTCGGCTAGGCGTGGTGGCTAATGTTGAGGTGAGCAGATAACCTGAGGTCAGGGGTTTGAGACCAGCCTGAACAACATGGTGAAACCCCATCTCTACTAAAAATACAAAAAGTAGCCAGGTGTGGTGGTATGTGCCTGTAATCTCAGCTACTCAGGAGGCTGTGGCAGGAGAATCGCTTGAACCTGAAAGGCAGAGGTTGCTGTGAGCTGAGATTTCACCACTGCACTGCTGGCTGGGCAACAAGAGCGAAACTCCTCAAAAAATAAAAAGTGTCCAGTTCATTCCTTAGTAATTTATTATTTGGTACAACTTTTTAAAGGTATTAATATGTTTTGTATATTTGTGTTAAATTTGTTATTCCTGGTGTAACCAAAGCTTTTTCTTTTTTTTTGGGGGGGGGGATGGAATCTTGCTCCATAGCCCAGGCTGGAGTGCAGTGGTGTGATCTCTGTTCACTGCAACAACCGACTTCTGAGTTCAAGCAATTCTCAAGCCTCAGCCTCCCAAATTACAGGTGCGCACCATCATACCTGGCTAATTTTTTTGTATTTTTAGTAGAGACAGGGTTTCACCATGTTGCCCAGGCTAGTCTTGGAACTTCCAGCCTCAAGTGATCAACTTGCCTTGGCCTCGCAAAGTACTGGGATTACAGGTGTGAGTCACTATACCTGCGCAAGCTAAACTACTTCTATGAATTTATTTTGTAATGTCATTTTGCTCAAGAGCTTTTTTTATAATTTATTTTCTTTCAGACAGAGTCTTGCTCTGTCACCCATGCTGGAGTGCAATGGCACGATCTCGGCTCAGTGTAACCTCTGCCTCCTGTGTTCAAGCAATTCCCCTGCCGCAGCCTCCATAGTAGCTTGTATTACAGGCACCCACCACCTTCCCCAGTATTTTTAAGAGAGATGGGGCCGGGCGCGGTGGCTCAAGCCTGTAATCCCAGCACTTTGGGAGGCCGAGGCGGGTGGATCACGAGGTCAAGAGATCGAGACCATCCTGGTCAACATGGTGAAACCCCGTCTCTACTAAAAATACAAAAAATCAGCTGGGCATGGTGGCACGTGCCTGTAATCCCAGCTACTCAGGAGACTGAGGCAGGAGAATTGCCTGAACCCAGGAGGCGGAGGCTGCGGTGAGCCGAGATCGCACCATTGCACTCCAGCCTGGGTAACGAGAGCGAAACTCCGTCTCAAAAAAAAAAAAAAAAAAGAGATGGGGTTTTGGCCAGGCTGGTCTCTGTGATCCAAAGTCTCCCAAAGTTCTGGGATTACAGCCTGAGCTACTGTGCCTAGCCAAATAGGATCATTTTAATAGTATTTCAGGTGTGTACCCCAGAAGGCATGGCTAATTTTTAAATTTTTTGCAGAGACGAAGTCTTGCTGTGCTACCCAGGTTGGTCTCCAATTCCTGGGCTGCAGCAATTCTCCCACTTCAGCCTCCCAAGATGCTAAGATTAGAGGTGTGGGCCACTGCACCTAGCCCTGTCTTTAATGGGAAGTTAAAAAATCTCCACTGCATATTCAGATGCAAGCTGTCAATTAGTTCTTAAAAAAGTTAATTTTAATATTTCTCCTAGGACTAAGTTTGGCAATTCTACACTTTTCCACAAATCCTTCCATTTTTTGTTTCTTTACTCCTAAACTCAACAAATAATTACTGAGCACCTATAATGTGTTAGGAACTGGACCAGGAATTAGTGACACAACAGGAACGAGATAGCCATTTCCATTCTATGAGCAAAGTTATGGGCAGCACCTATAAAAGTTAATATAAAATTCCGAAGAGGTCTCTACATCTTTCCATTAATGATCAACAGACACACAACCATATTTGCATGTACATATTTGAATAGGTATTGTTATTTTTAAATTTTTATCCTCATCTCTGTATTGTTCCAAATTTACTATATGTGAAACCAGAGCAAGCACACTTGAATTTTAAGAAATAGTTTACATATATTTATGTATTAAAATATGTCATATACGTTAAGTACACACATGCTGTTTCAAATTAGTACATCAAGAGGTGGCTCATTCTTTGTAACAGCTGTACAAAGTACTGTAATGAAAACTAGATGTAAAATATCTGTAAAGAGGTTTTTTTTTCTTTCTGTATAGGTTTCCTGGTTGCTTATTTATTTATTCTCTACTTACTCAAAGTGATTTTGACATTTTGTCTACCCAGAAAATGAGCTCCTCTAAGATTTTTTTCTTCTCTACTTCTGATTTTCTCCTTAAAAAGCCACTGTTCCTCTTTCTATAGGATTATTGAAAGTATTTTTCTTTCCTCAAAAAAAGTCTGTTTCAAACACTTAGTTCATTTGTTTTCCTTCTTAACTACTAGTTAAGACATTTCAGGCTTTGAAATTATCCCTGAGTACAAGCCCTGGAACCATGGGAGAGTGGTCCCCAGATAAGAAGATCACAATTTACAGAGGTCTTAGAGATCAGATATGTGGGAGATGACACAGAATATAAAGTGTTCTTCAATAAAAAATCATAAAGCATGTGATCATTCTGTTACACTGAATTCCAGCCAAAACATATTTGACAGCCACTCAACATTCCAGATTCTCAACCTAGTTGCCAACAAAACTTCTTCGGGCCTTGCAGACTTCTTTGTGGTACTCTTTCAAGATTTTCCTTTACTCTCTTACCTACCCTTTTGTTTCAAAGCCTGGCCTTGTACTCAATCTTCTCTTTGAAGACACATTCTTGTCTCTCGCAATTTCTTCAGACATCTATTTGCTCAACGGTATCTACTGGGCTTCTACTAATTCAGTCATTGTGTTAGCAAATAGGGACATACAGAAGTAAAAGAAGAATGCCTGCTGTCATCCATATTTTAAAATATTTGTTCTAGATGTTTAGGTTGGATAATAAAGCAAATTAGAAGAGACAAGACTTGTTCATACTACATTTACATACCTATGTTATCGAAGTTTTATGTAGGGTTTGCCTTCCCTATGACACAAAAATAGAATGAGACATTTTGGCCAGGCACAGTGGCTCACGCCTGTAATCTCAACACTTTGGGAGGCCGAGGCGGGCAGATCATGAGGTCAAGAGATGGGGACCATCCTGGCCAACATGGTAAAAACCGGTCTCTACTAAAAATACAAAAAATTAGCTGGGTGGGGTGGCATGCACCTGTAGTCCCAGCTAACTGGGAGGCTGAGGCAGGAGAATCGCTTGAACCAGGGAGGTGGAGGTTGCAGTGAGCTGAGATCGTGCCACTGCACTCTAGCCTGGCGACAGAGCAAGACTGTCTCAAAAAAAAAAAAAAATTGGGATGAGACATTTTATTTTTATTATTCATGGGGTTCTTTCCAGTGCATATTTATTTTGTTCTGTCACATAAGGTGAGAGTTAAGGCTGGTAATTTGTCTGCAAAGATTACATTCACAGGATGGTGGCCCATATGAGTCCTCTGATGCTGAAAACAATGAGGACTCCTACTGAAGGGGTTCCCAAAACGTTATGTTCAGAGAGGGCTCCTTGTAGTGAGTTCTAGGATACCCAAAGTCTTCCCAACCATATGCTCTTAGGTAATCTCAAGTACAACTTCTGTCATGCTGAATAAGACAGCTACGCATGAAACCTTTCCCACACCAATTATATTCTCATGGTTCTAGAAGTTCTTAGATATAATACTCAATGTAAGAACTTTTCCAGTATGAATTCTCTTAAGATAAGACTTTCCTCACATGATCATATTTATGAGGTTTCTTCCCGGTGTGAGTTCTCAGATGTTGAAAAATTGATGGAAAAGACTTACTCCATTTGGGGCGTTTGCTGGTTAATGTCCCATGGAAGATGGCAAAGACGTTAAAGAGGGAAAAGACAAGCTGAAAGTGAAGTTTTACACACTAAATACATTACTCCATCTTGTTCTTGTTTAAAAGAATGGTATGCCATTGATCACTCTATAGCTTGTATGAACCTCTCAAGCTATACAAAGAATGGAATCTCAAAAAGAATTTGGCTTTCTTCCTCCAGATAAACCATTCTCCTTTTCATCAAACTTATTTTTCAGACTCATGTTTGGTCTAAGTTTCAAAAAGCTGCTGTTTTTATTTGTAGGACTCATTTCCTACTTTGTTTTCTTTTCCGCAGTGCCAAGATCTCAGCTCAGTGCAACCTTCACCTTCCAGACTCAAGCCATCCTCCCACCTCAACCTCCCAAGTAGGTGGGACTAAAGGCACACGCCACCATGCACAGCTAATTTTTGTATTTCATGTAGCAACAGGGTTTCGCCATGTTGCCCAGTTGGTCAAACTCCTGGGCTCAAATGATCCGCCCACTTTGGCTTCTCAAAGTGCTGGGATTACAGGCATGAACCACTGCGCCTGGCCCCTACTTAACTTCTTGACAAGTAAAAAATGTGAAACGCCCTGCAGTTTCCTAAATCATGACCTTCATAATTAGTCTCTTCCCTGTGTTCCTTTCCTAATGAATAAATCTATAATAGTTTATATCTCAAGTATTCCAACCAAGAGCCACATATATGGCAATGCTTTCTTGAAGGGATTAAGTAAGAGCTGAAGATTCAAGTGCCATCTAATTTATTTCCCTACATTTCTTGTTGTTACAGCATTTTTCCTCATTCGGTGTTTTCCCGAAGATGAATGCCATTTGTCCTAGGACTTGATTCCCTGCTACTTAAATCAGGGGTCCCCAACTGCCAGGACATGAACTGGTACTGGGCTGCACAGCAGGAGGTGAGCAGCCAGCTAGTGATCATTACCACCTGAGCCCCACCTCCTGTTAGATCAGTCGTGGCATTAGATTCTCACAGGAGCATGAATCCTATTGCAAACTGTGCATGTGAGGGATCTAGGTTGCATGCTCCTTACGAGAATGTAATGTCTCATAATCTGAGGTGGAACAGATTCATTTTAAAACCATCCCTTTCCACCCTGAGGTCTGTGGAAAAACTGTCCTCCACAAAACTGTTCCCTAGTGCCAAAAAGGTTGCAGACTGCTGACTTGACTGCCATTCTTGCTAACATGGAAAGCTGGAGCAGCATACAGGGTGAGCTGTCAAAATGGTCCAAGTTTGCACTCAATACCAGTTCTGTGCATTAATGAGAGGCACAGCCATGCCAGTGTTGGGAGAAACAGGCCACTGCAGGGGACAGTTTTCTCATCTCACAGTAAAGCATTTCATTCCAAACACCTATGATTTCCACACAGGTGTTTTTATGTGCTGTGTGCATCTCCTTCTGAGGTCTAAACAGGTGCAACTGACTAAATTTGCAAACCTTTGTGTGTCTCTATGGTGTCTTCTCATTCGTCATGACAAGAATCAGTCAAGGCATGGGACAGTTTAAAAACTTCAATCAACATGAAAGCTACTGAATTACCTATACTATGAGTAAAGTTTTGTGTTTTGTTTTGTTTTGTTTTTGAGACAGAATCTCTCTTTTGCCCAGGCTGTGATAAAGCAGCATGACCTTAGGTCACTGCACCTTCAACCTCCTGGGCTCAAGTAATCCTCTCATCTCAGTCTCCCAAATAGCGACGACTACAGGCATAAGCCGCAACACTTGGCTTTTAGGTTGTTGGTTTTTGTGGTGGAGACAGAGTTTCGCTTTGTTGCTGACATTGCTCCCAAGTAATCCTCCCATCTGCCCCTCCTAAAGTGCTGAGATTACAGGCCCGAGCAACTGTGCCCAGCCTATTGTAACTCTTTAAAATTATTTCAACATAAAAAGTAAAAAAAAACAGGCCAGGTGTGGTGGCTCACGCCTGTAACCCCAGCATTTTGGGAGGCACAGGTGGGAAAATAAGTTGAGGTCAGGAGTTCAAGACCACCCTGGCCAACATGGTGAAACCCTGTCTCTACTAAAATATCCAAATTATTGGCCATGTGTGGTGGCAGGTGCCTGTAGTCCCAGCAACTCTGGATGATGAAGCAGGAGAATTTGCTTGAACCTGGGAGGTTGAAGTTGGAGTGACGTGAGATGGGGCCACTGCACTTTAGCCTGGGTGACAGAGTGAAACCTTGCCTCAAAAAAAAAGAGGTAAAAAAAACAAAACATAGAAAACACAAACCACTTATCTCCTCTCCTCAGCAAAGTCTAGTTCTTTACCAGACAACCCCACATCCTTGGCTAATGCCAAAAACTCAGAAACAATTTTTCTCCCTTATCCTGGAGAGATAAAGGCTGTAGGATAGTGGGGCTATCACAGCTTACTGCAACCTCAACCTCCCAGGCTGAAGATATCCTCCTGCCTCCACACTCAGCTAATTTTTATTTTTTGTAGAGACCTGTATTCACCATGTTTCCCAGGCCAGTCTCAAACTTCTAGCCTCAAGTAATCCTCCTGCTTTGGAGTCCCAAAGTGTTCGGGTTACAGGTGTGACCCACCACACCTGGCCCTTTTTTCTTTTGAGACAGTCTCTTGCTGTGTTGTCTAGGCTGAAGGGCAGTGGTAAAATCACAGCTCAACGCAGCCTCAAACTCTCAAGCTCCAACAATTCTCTTGCCTCAGCCTCCCAAGTAAGACTACAGGGGTGTGCCACCACATCCAGCTAATTATTTTTATTTTTAGCAGAGATGACGTCTGGCTATGTTGGTCAGGCTGGTCTTGAACTCCTCAGCTCAAGTGACCCTCCCACCTTAGCCTCCGTAATTACTGGGATTCCAGTCATGAGCCATCACACCAAGTACCTTTATCATATATATATATGTATTTTTTTTTTTTTGAGACAGAGTTTCACTCTTGTTGCCCAGGCTGGAGCGCAATGGCGCAATCTTGGCTCACCACAACCTCCACCTCCCAGGTTAAAGTGATTCTACTGCCTCAGCTTCCTGGGTAGGTGAGACTACAAGTGCCCGCCACCACGCCTGGTGAATTTTCTGTATTCTCAGTAGACGCAGGGTTTCTCTATGTTGGTGAGCATGGTCTTGACCTTCCAACTTCAGATGATTCGCCTGCCTTGGCCTCCCGAAGTGCTGGGATTACAGGCACAAGCCACCACACCCAGCTCCTTAATCATATTTTTAAATGAAGCTATTGACACATACAGGCACAGTTCTGTAGTCCTAGCTACTCAGGAAGCTGAGGCAGGGGAATAGCTTGAACCCAGGAGGCAGAGGTTGCAATGAGCCAGGATTGCACCATTGCACTCCAGCAGCCTGGGTGACAGAGCGAGACTCTCCAAAAAAAAAAAAGAAGAAAGAAGATGCTGACAAAAAGAATTTAGAGTTGGACCTGTATATTCCGTGGGTTCCAGATCTGTGGATTCAACAAACTCTGGATTGAAAATATGTGGAAAGGAAAAAAAAAAAATGGATGATGCCATCAAACAAGACCGTAATCT
Source organism: Cebus imitator (assembly GCF_001604975.1). Lineage (NCBI taxonomy): Eukaryota > Metazoa > Chordata > Mammalia > Primates > Cebidae > Cebus > Cebus imitator. The sequence goes on along the minus strand of NW_016107732.1, from coordinate 1,507,194 downwards.
TTTTTTTTTTTTTTAAGACGGGGTTTCACCATGTTGGTCAGGCTGGTCTTGAACTCCTAACCTCAGGTGATCCGCCTGCCTTGGCCTCCAAAGTGCTTGGATTACAGGTGTGAGCCATCATGCCCAGCCGAAGACCGTAATCTTAGCACTTTGAGAAACTGACAGTGAGAGAACTGTTTGAGGCCAGGAGCTCAATATCAGCCTGGGCAATATGGTGACAAAAAAGTTAGCCAGGCATAATGGCTCACACCTGTAGCCCCAGCTACTCAGAAAGCTGAGGCAGGAGAATCACTTGAGCCCAGGTGTTCAAGGTTGCAGTGAGCCATGATCATGCCACTCCCTATCAGCCTGGGTGACAAAGTAAGACCTCGACTCAAAAACATATATAAAGGATTGTTGCAAATGTACTGAATAAGTGTAAACATTTTTTCCTTGTCACTATTCCCTAAAGAGTGCAGTATAACAACTACTTACATAGCATTCACATTGTATTAGGTATTATATGTAATCTAGAGATGACTTCAACTATAAGGAAGAATGTGAGTAGGTTACATGCAAACACTACACTATTCTATATTGGGGACTTGAGCATCAGTGGATTTTGTTATGTGCAGGACATGTCCAAATGTACATACAAATTACGTTAGACAGTCACCTATGAGAAATTTTGGTGGCTTATTCTTTTATCCTTCTCAGCCAATTACCTAGTCTCAAATCATGCACACCCAATTCTCCCCAACTGTACTGTTACTCTCAGGCCAGTTATTACACATATTACAGGTATTACCAGATATAACTGAGGGCCCTGTCTGACTCCAATCTGTGACATACCACAACTCTTTTTCCACAAGCCACCCAGTGAGCTTGAAAAGCAATGTCACATCCCTTCATTTTACCAGCTCCTAGTCCACTAGGCTTGAAGTGCCCCTCAAAGTGGCAAGTTCTTTCCCATCTCACAGTTGCCCCAAATGGCATCTCCCTGCCTAGAAGCTCACTTCATCACCACTCCTATATGTCCACAGACTTATATTCTTTCAGGAATTGGCTTAAATCTCACCCTTGCAGTTTCCCCTAACTAGGTCTTCTACAGAAATTCCCCACTGCTTCCCCTCTTTATACCAGGGTCTTTTCCTTCTCAGTACATTTATCATTGTATCTGGGTAACATGTTTGTAAATGGCCATCATTGTTTAGACTATTAAATCAAAGATGGTAGTAATTATGTAAGTGCTTTGGTTTATCACCTAAGTTTTTAGTAAGTATACTGCATGGGACACAAAAGGCCCTCCTTAAACGTCTGTGAGGTGAGAGACGAAAAGAGGAAGGTACACTCAAAAA
>NW_016107732.1:1502017-1504858 GCF_001604975.1 Cebus imitator | reverse complement strand
AAATAAAAAACTAGGAGGCTGAATCAAGGGGAGCAACCAAGGGGCACAGAAACTACTGCAGGCAAATACAAAGTACTTGCACTGCTGGAGACCTTGCAGGTAAAATAGTTTAGTGACCTATTTAGCTAACAAAGATTTTCAGTGAAGGGAATGGAAGGAAAAACTTTGAATGTGGAAACAAAAAACAAAATATTAGTTCTGATTTAGGAAGTTGAAATATTAAGAAATCAGAAACAGGATCCAGAAAAAGGTTAGGGGTTGGCAGGAGTCACAGAGACTCTAGCTCTCTATTCTGTGGCAAACAGGTCATCACCAAAGATGGGGGGTCACGTGCAGATTTCACAGCTCAATACTGCCAGAAGTGGGCAGTACTTATGCCACTTGCATCACAGCATAGAAAACAAAGAGAAGGGAAAGCATCCAGTGCACTCTGCATTCGGCACACTGAGAGAAGAGCTGAGACAGCAGACACACAAAGAAAACCACCCCCGAACATAATTTATGAATACTGACACAAAAATCCTTTAAAAAGTCAATACTCTAGCAGCACATTACAAGAGCACTTCTATGTCTATTATACTCTTAAGTTAACTGCTTGAAGGAGAAGAATCATGTGATCACTTTAGTAAGCTCTGGAAGGAGATAATACTGAGTTTCATTCATTAGAAAATTCAAGATGGGCCAGGTGCAGTGGCTCACACACCTGTAATCCGAGCACTTTGGGAGGCCAAGGCAGGAAGATCACAAGCTCAAGAGATCAAGACCATCCTGGCTAACACGGTGAAGCCCGTCTCTATTAAAAATACAAAAAACAGATTTAGCTGGGTGTGGTGGCATGCACCCATAGTCTCAGCTACTTGAGAGGTTGAGGCAGGAGAATCACTTGAAGCCAGGAGGCAGGGGTTGCAGTGAGCCAAGACGGCACCACTGCACTCCAGCCTGGCCAACAGAGTAGGACTCTGTCTCAAAACCTAGAAATTTTTCCATTTAATTCAGAGACTAGACACCTACTCTTTACGCTGTGAGCTTCACACTATTTTGGATGTACTGCCCATGATGAATATAACTACATGATGTAATACAACTGTTACAAATGATAAAAGAAGCCAGACACCATGGCTCACCTCTGTAATCCTAGCACTTTGGGAGACTGAGGCAGGTCGACTGCCTGAGCTCAGGAGTTCAAGACCAGCCTGCGCAATGTGGCAAAACTCTGTCTCTAATAAAATACAAAAAATTAGCAAGACATGGTGGCTCATGACTATTGTCCCAGCTACTCCGGAGGTAGAGGTTGTAGTGAGCCAAGATCGCACCACTGCACTCCAGCCTGGGCAACAAAAAAAAACTCCATTTCAAAAAAAAAAAAAAAAAAAAAAGATAACAGAATTTAAGAGGATGACTGGTTCATCTGGAACAATTATGCAACACCATGAAGAAGGATTAACCTGATCAGATAACAGTAACAATGGAAAACTAATTAAATGTAATACACATTCCCCAACCAGATTTTCTCAATGAACAGTGACAAGCTGATGGTAAGTGTTCATCTGGAGAAATACATGGCTAAAGCCAGCTAAGATTTTTTTTTTTATTAACAAGGGGAACTAATATATATCTAAGTACGGTAACATGGCATTTACTCAGAGACAGAAAAGATCAAAGCAGAGTCCAGAGAGGCCTGTAAATAAAGATGGTGATTTAGTCCATGACAAATATGTGGTTTCCAATAAGCAGAGAATGAACTCCACCCATATATAAAGGGAAATTCTGGATAAACTAAAAAGACAGAAACTTAAGTGCTGTAATCCCAGCACTTTAAAAGTCTTAGGCAGGAGGATTGCTTGAGCACAGCAGTTCAAGGTATATAACAAATACCACAACACACTAAAGTGTTTGGATAACCTGCCTATATATGATAGAGAATCTAGAACAGAAATAAAGACACATTTGAAAAGAAAAAAAAAAAACCTTGAAATTATAAAACTTCTGTACAGAGATGACATAAAGGTAGACAATACATGGTCTGGAATATGACATTTCAATATTAATATCCAGAACATATAAAATTCCCACAAGTAAGAAAAAAAATGGGAAAATATGAACTCACAATCCCACACATAAACAAGAAAAAAAATGGGAAAATATATAAACTCACAAAAGAAAAAATACAAACAGGCCATAGATTTATAAACTATATCCAACTTGGTCCGTTGTGAGGAAAATGTGAACTAAACTAACACAATATATTTAGCCCATCAGATCTGCAAACCTTAAAAAGACCATTACAAATTGCTGTTGATGAAGAAAAAGCTGTCATGTACTTCAGCAACTATATGTATTCTGAAGGATTATTTTTTTTTGAGACAGGATCTCACTGTCAACCAGATTGGAGTGCAGTGACATAATCATAGCCTACTATAACCTCGAACTCCTAGCCTGAAGCAATCCTCCTGCCTTGGACTCCCAAATTGCTGGAATTAAAGGCCTAAGTCCCCATGCCTGGCCTATTTTAAAATATTTTATTCTGTGGCTCACACCTATAATCCCAGCACTTTGGGAGGCCAAGGCAGCTGGATCACCTGAGGTCAGGAGTTTGAGACCAGCCTGACCAACATGGAGAAACCCCGTCTCTACTAAAAATACAAAATTAGCTGGGTATGGTGGCACATGCCTGTAACCCCAGCTACTCGGGAGGCTGAGGCAGGAGAATCACTTGAACCCGGGAGGTGGAGGTTGCGGTTAGCTGGGACTGCACCACTACACTCCAGCCTAGGCAACAAGAGTGAAACTCCACCACTACACTCCAGCCTAGGCAACAAGAGTGAAACTCCATCTCAAAAA
>NW_016107732.1:1497408-1501387 GCF_001604975.1 Cebus imitator | reverse complement strand
CTCAAACATCCTCCCACCTCAGCCTCCCAAAGTGCCGGGATTACAGTGTGAGCCACTGTGCCTAGCCTTAAAGGATTTCGGATTGCAATTTGTCACTACCAGATTTTTAGCTTATAACATTGGTTGATCCTGAAGTTCCAGTTTTAGAAATCCAACCTGCAGAAAAACCAACTTGTTCGTGCAAAAAAAAGAGTATGCAAGGAAGTTTTCTGCAATAACTCTAATGTCCATCCAAAGAAGAAAAACCAAATGTCGACCACACTGAAGCTGTTAAGAATAAAGCAGAGGTCGGGCATAGTGGCTCATGCCTATAATCCCAGTACGCTGGGAGGCCAAGATGGGCTAATCACTTTAGGTCAGGAGTTCAAGACCAGCCTGGCCATATGGTGAAATCGTCTCTATTAAAAATACAAAAATTAGCCTGGTGTCATGGTGCACACCTGTAATCCCAGTTACTGGGGAGGCTGAGGTTGCAGTGAGTCAAGATCGCACCACTGCACTCCAGCCTGAGCAAGATGACACTCCATCTCAAAAAATAAATAAAGTGGCTGGGCATGGTGGCTCACGCCTGTAATCCCAGCACTTTGGGAGGCTGAGGTGGGTGGATCACTTGAGGTTAGGAGTTCAAAACCAACCTCTCCAACATGGCGAAACCCCATCTCTATTAAAAATACAAAATTAGCCAGGCATGGTGGTACAAGCCATGGTTGTAGTGAGCCAAGATCGTGCCACTGCACTCAAGCCTGGGCAACAAGAGCAAAACTCCACCTCAAAATAAATAAACAAACAAATAAATAAATAAATAAATAAAGTGTCCAGGGGGAGTACAAATAAATAAATACATAAAGTGGACTGACAAACAAGGTGGCTCATGCCTGTAATCCTAGAAGTGGGTAGATCACTTAAGCTCAGGAGTTTGAAATCAGCCTGGGCAACATAGTGAAACACCATCTCTACCCCCCAAAAAAGAATTTAATGGATGTGGTGGTGCATGCCTATATTTCCAGCTACTTGGAAGGCTGAAGTAGGAGGATAGCTTGAGTCCAGGAGGCAGAGGGTACAGTGAGCTGAGATCATGTCACTGCACTCCAGCCTAGGTGACAGAGTGAGACCCTGTCTGTATTATAACACCCCCAAAATGTATACATATATTCACATACATTCATGTAAACCTATATAGGAAAGTCTGGCTAGAAATACACACCAGAGTTACCAGTGATTACATGAGGGGAGAGTAGTAGACCATGAGTGTAACAGACTAAGGGAGCCCCTACTGTCAACACATGTATCACCTGCTACCAGCAACAAGTTCACTCTTTTTTTTTTTTTTTTGAGACGGAGTTTCACTCATGTTACCCAGGCTGGAGTGCAATGGCACGATCTCGGCTCACCGCAACCTCCGCCTCCTGGGTTCAGGCAATTCTCCTGCCTCAGCCTCCTGAGTAGCTGGGATTACAGGCACGCACCACCATGCCCAGCTAATTTTTTGTATTTTTAGTAGAGACGGGGTTTCACCATGTTGACCAGGATGGTCTCGATCTCTTGACCTCGTGATCCACCCGCCTCGGCCTCCCAAAGTGCTGGGATTACAGGCTTGAGCCACCGCGCCCGGCCTAACAAGTTCACTTTCAACCAAGCAGGACACTGCTGACTCTGCGGCCAGAGAAAAACTTAGTTTGGTTCTGCCTGTCTGCAACTGCTCATCAGAGCACCCCACCTGAGGTATCCCACTGTCTACTGCTTTTCTAAGATATTGGTCCCTGACTAATCAGTTGGCCCCTTCCCTGTGGGGGCTTCCCATATGTCTGGTTCTCACCTGGAATGGTGTCTTGAGGAATTCCTCTCTCCACTGGCCAGAAATCTTCTGCCTCCTCTAACTGAGATACCACATCTGGTTTGGAAAGCTGATGTTCTGCTCAAAGGAAAAGAGACAGGGCTTGGGGGCGGTCTGTGTTTGGGAGAAAATGCTATCCTATGGCAGCACAAGCCGTCTCCACCTTCTCCCCTGCATGACATGACTGCTGGCCTAGAGTGGTGAATCCAACTCCAACCATCCCTGTTATTGGCTTTCCTAGACTCCTTTGCCAAGCAGCTGAGGGGCCCAGTTCTGGTCAGCCAGATACAGTGGGAGATCGGTCAGCTGGGGGACACTCTGGGAAAGCTTTTGTTTTCTGGTTATACATGACAGCTGTAAGAGAGCTGGCCAGAGCTACCCCTTCTCTTCTTTTTTGCCTTGAATACAGATGCAATGCTTGCAGCCACAGCCGTGCAATGATTTGGGGGAACACAGAAAGGTTCACCATAACCACAGATGGAAGGGACAGGCTTTTTTTTTTTTTTTTCTTAAGATGGAGTCTTGCTTGGTCACCCAGGCTGGAGTGCTGTGATGCTATCTCAGTTCACTGCAACCTGCTCCACCTCCCAGGTTCAAGCAATTCTCCTGGCTCAGCCTCCCGAGTAGCTGAAGCACCTGGCTAATTTTCATATTTTTAGTAAAGATGGGGTTTCACCATGTTGGCCAGGCCGATCTAGAACCCCTGACCTCAAATGATCTGCCCACCTTGGCCTCCCAAAGAGCCAGGATTACAGGCGTAAGCCACCATGCCCGGCTGGGACACGCTCTTTGATGCCAGGCCAAAGCTGCTGGACACTGGCATCACATTATCTGGAATTTCTGTGGAGGGTTTTTTGTTTGTTTTTTTAATAAAGATAGGCTCTATGTTGTCCACACTGGACGCAAACTCCTGGGCCCAAGCAACCCTCCTGCCCAAGTCTCCTGAAGTGATCCACCATGCCTAGCGAGAACTCTTGTTACAAAAACAATAAGCATCCACTACTGCAGCTGAAAACATCCTTGACAGACCCACCTCCCTGGTATTCAGGAGCTCTGAGGGATGAACTACGCGATGCTTCAGAAGTCGTACTGAAAAGCTGCCCTTTTCTTACTTGTTGGTGCCCCTGCAATCTGAGCCCAAGCAGACACATACTTTAGAGGTGCTACATTTGTGCTACAAAGCACAGATCTTTATTGACCTGGAGGCCAGCCTTACCCACTGAGACCAGGTTCCTGTAGTTCTCCAGCATCACTTCCCTGTACAGGGACTTCTGTTTGAGGTCCAGCAGTCCCCACTCTTCCGGGTTAAAACCCAGTGTTACATCTTCAAAGGTCACTGGTTCCTAAAATCCAGATTCTTGTTCAGCCACAGGCCATCCTCATCCACAGCAAAAGAAAGACAGGGGAGGCTGACCAGGCCAGTGAAAGCACAGAATGGTCTACAAGATGACCCAAGGGCATTTTGGGAGTTATATCCTGAGTTCCTGTCTTTGTCTGAAACCCCAAGCAAACCCAAGCTTGACTCTATTCAGGTTACAGTAAGGAGAGCAACACATGAGGCCTCTGTAGCATATGAAAACCTATTTTTTTTCTCCCTGGGTGAGTCCTGAATGGGACATCCAAGACTCAATCAGTTTCTTATTCATTTGAAAATTCTGACTTTGAGAGTGGTTTGTGTGCCTCCTAGGGAATTCTCTGAGCTGCACCATCACACCCAAGCCGTCAGCCCCCACCCAGGGCCCTGCTGCTTCTATCTCCTTCACAGGTCAGGGATTCATCCTCACCTGTCTTTTTTACTTGTAAGTGAACGCAGCGGCTCTCACCTCTTTCTTGATGCCTATTTACCTGCTGAAATCTAAACAGAAGCCTGATCCCTGCATAGATCTGTCAATTACTCTTTGGGAGGCCAAGGCGGGCAGATCAGGAGGTCAGGAGTTCGAGAACAGCCTGACCAACACGTTGAAACCCCGTCTATACTAAAAATACAAAAATTAGCCGGGCGTGGTTGCGCGCGCCTGTAATCCCAGTTACTCAGGAGGCCAAGGCAGAAGAATCGCTTGAACCCGGGAGGCGGAGGTTGCAATGAGCCGAGACTGCAACACTGCACTCCAGCGTGGGCGACGGAGTGAGATTCCGTCTCAAAAA
>NW_016107732.1:1487035-1497291 GCF_001604975.1 Cebus imitator | reverse complement strand
CGCTTGAACCCAGAAGGCGGAGGCTGCAGTCAGCCAAGATCGCGCCACTGGACTCCAGCCTGGGCAACAGAGGGAGACTCCATCTCAAAAACAAAAAAACATAAAAAGACCAGTCAATAACTCTTCCCAGTATAAAGGATACAACGAAGAACCTCAACGTGGCCTTCAGAAGCCCCCACCTAGTCTCGTCTCTAACTACACCCTCGGAAAACCAAGCCACCTGCAGTTCCACCACCACGCAGGGTCTCTCACACACAGCCAGTCCCCACCCCCTCCCCGAAGTGATCTGGGGGATGCGGGTATCGCAGGGAAGGTGGCATCCCACCACCAGCCGCAACCCTACAGGTGCGGCAGCGGACTCGAAAGCCTTAGGAAGCCTCTACTCACAGAGGACCAGACCGTCGGAAGCCTTGCGGCCATAGTTTCCTCCTTCTCAATGTGTCTGTGGTGGAAGTGCGCAGAGTCCTGAGGAAACCGAAGTTGGGAGGGGAGGGAAAGGCGTAAGAGCTCCGCAGGGGAGCTACCCTTGCCTCCGCCCAGGAACGGCTCCCTCAGCGGGAAATGACAAGTCCACCCAAACTGGAAAACGCCCCGAGTGAGTCACAGGACTCCCACAGGACTGGACAGAACCAGCTTTCCCCTCCCCGAAAGGACGCCAAACAAGCCTCCTCCGTCCCACACACCGGAGCGGGTCGCCCCCCTGGCCCAGACCCCACGTTCCCGTAGGCGATCTGTTCTCTCCACCCTGGCGCCCCGAAAGCACTGTTTCCCCTCGGGGTTCCGGGTCACCGACCCCATCCCATGGAGCGGCGGGAGGAGGGCAGACACCGCTAGCTCCGGGTAGCCAACCTCTGCGTGAAATGCAAAGAGGCCGCGCTCGCCCCCAGCGAACCGTTCCGGAGCCGCCCAGCGCAGCCCCAGACCGACGCAGGTTTCGCGCGGCACTCACCCGGCGCGCGCCGCACAATGGCGCCAGTCGGCCTGCGGCGAAGTGCGTCAGCGCGCCGTCCGGGACTACAACTCCCAGACGACCCCGCGGCTCGCCTGCTCGCCTCACCCGGCGGCGGCCATCTTGACCGGTCGGTTCTGGGCGGCAGGCGAAGCCGGGGACTGCAGGAGGAAGGCACTCGTCGATGTCCCTCGGTGGTCCAGCTGGGCAAGGGGAGGCCTCTGGTGAGGGACGCTAGGCCGCAGGGCCTCACACCAATGTATGGCGACCCGAGCTGGGAGAGTGTCGTACCTCCCCACGAAGGCGACCACTCCTGGGGCAGAGCAGAAACTGGAGCTAGGAAAAGAGCGGGACAGGGGTCAGGCCGGAAGTGCCCGAGTGGGTGATGCTTGGTTGGTGGGGGGGGCGGGATTTATTATGACGTCCCTTGGGAAGAGGAAGGGCGGGTAGGACCGGAAGTGCATGTGGCGGGCCGAACTGGCTGCTCCACTCAGCGGAGGGGCGGGGACAGGGAGGGCGGGGAGAATGCAGGAGGCGGGGCTAGGGCCCACGCAACTTTTGGGGAGAGGGAGGGGCGATTGGAGGACGGAAGTCGCGGGGGGAGTGGGGAGAGGTGCTGAAGTTCCATCAATTTCAAAGGCGTGAAAGAAGGGGCAGGACTGGGAGAGCAGGAAGTGTGCAGGAGTTGGGACTGACGGCACCGAGGTTTCTGGCAGATGGGTCATGCCCGGAAGTGAGGGTGGGCGGGGCCAAGCAACCACTCAAGGTCAGGGAGGGGCGAGAAACTCGGAGGACTTGAGGTGTGATGGGAACGTGGCTAAACGTCCATCCTAGTTGTGGAGAGATGATCAGGGCTGACTGTATCCCAGGCATTGGGGAGGAGGAGCAGGCCCCTGTGCTCAGTATCCTCCTGTGGTCCACTTTGCTGCTGGAAGCTGAGGTGCTCATGTCTAGGGAGAGGAAACCGAGGTCTGTGTGCCGCCCTTCCTTGGGCCCCGGGCTGCTCTCATCTTCTTTAGGAGCTCAGGACAAGGAAGTATTCTCTTGGCGTCCCTCAGGGACCTACATCTGGTGTTTTCTCATCTTCCTTAGGTCCCAGGTCCTGATACTTTCCTGTCTTTCTTGGGGCCTGGGGGCTCTGATGATCTCTCCTCCTGGGGCTCAGGGCCCTGTGTACTCTTTATTGGTGTTTCCTGACAGGTCTCAGCAGCCCTCTACCTCCCTCTGGTGGTCTGTACACTGCCTGCTAAACTTGTTCCACTGGTTTTTCTTTTGGTCACTGTGGAGTATCCAACCTCAGGGTACACATTATCTTAATTGCTGTTGCTGTTAGTGTGTTGATTTTTGTATAGGAGTATTTACTCAGAGACTGTACGGATATCTTTTAGTCTAATATTTCCTTGGGTTTTTCTTGCCTATTATAGATAGAACACCCAATTTATTCCCCAATGAATAATTTGATATCTTCCTTTTCCATACTTGAACTTAAAAAAATTAACATTGTATAGTCCTAGCTACTATGACAGAGCTATGTTAAGTAGTCATGTTTACTAATAGTCTCGTTTTATTTTGGATTTGAATAGGGATACGTCTAATCCTTCATCCTCAAATTTGATGGAGGCCCTTAATCTCAAGGAAGCAAGCCCCTTGGAAATTCTTTTTTTTTTCTTTTTCTTGAGACAGGGTCTTGCTCTGTTCCCCCAGCTGGAATGCAGTAGTGCAATCACGGCTCACTGCAGCCTCCACCTCCTGGGCCCAAGGTATCCTCCCACCTCAGCCTCTCAAATAGCTGGGACTACAGGTGCACGCCACCATACCTGGCTAACTTTTGTATTTTTTTGGTGGGGAGAGACAGAGTCTTGCTGTGTCACCCAAGCTGGAGTGCAGTGGCATGATCTCAGCTCACTGCAACCTCTGCCTCCCGGGTTCAAGCAATTCTCCTGCCTCAGCTGCCCGAGTAGCTGGGACTACAGGCATGCACCACCACGCCTGGCTAATTTTTATATTTTTAATAGAGGCGGGGTTTCACCATGTTAGCCAGGCTTGTCTCAAACTCCTTACCTCAGGTAATCTGCCTGCCTCAGTCTCCCAAAGTGCTGGCATTACAGGCATGAGCCACCGCACCCGGCCACATTTTTTCTAGAGACAGAAACCTTACCATGTTGCCCAGTCTGGTGAAAATTCTTGTAATGATTTTTTTGTATTTATATGTTACAGTATAAAACATGATTTTTGGTTAAAAGTATTTGTTTTTGGCCAGGAATACATATATCTTGGATATATACATATATATCCAAATCCTATGCATAGTCAGGCATAGGTTTATTGAGATGCTGAGTTATTGAAATATATTAATATCCTTCCGTATGCTTTTTTTTTTTTCTTGAGACAGTTTCGCTCCTGTTGCCCAGGCTGGAGTACAGTCGTATGATCTTGGCTCACTGCAACCTCTGCCTCCCATGTTCAAGAAGTTCTTCACCCTCAGTCTCCCTAGTAGCTGGGACTGCAAGTGGATGCCACGATGCCCAGCTAATTTTTGTATTTTTAGTAGAGATGGGTTTCGCCATGTTGGTCAGGCTTGTTTCAAACTCCTGACCTCAGGTGATCTGCCCTTTTCAGCCTCCCAAAGTGCTGGGATTACAGGCGTGACCCACTGCGTCAAGCCCCATATGCTTTTTTTAATCAATGGTCTACTGTTGGTTTAAATTAAACATATGGCTAAGATAAAATATGTAAAGCTATAAGTTGGCTGAAACCATTATGGGAGCTGCTGGTGTGCAACTGAGTCTTAAACCAGCTGTGCAACTGAATCAGGGACCCGGGATTTGATCTCCACTCGTCATTCTCTGTCTCTGTTTCATCACACAGAGCATCTCAAATTGCTCCATGTAAAGGGAGACACATTTTAAAATCATTTTTAGAAAGAAGAAAAATGTATACTCTAAGAATGTTATGCAGTTGTCAGGAAAAAAAAAAAAGAAAATGCATCATTTTATCTTTGAAACATGAGCATTCAGGACACCTGTCTGAACTCCTTGGAGCTGGGAACTTAAGGTTAGAGAAGTATAGATAAATTAATATGCATTTGGACCATAAGTTATTAATATCATAGCTTTTTTTCCCCAGAAAAGAGGTTCTTCGGTTACTGCTGCTCATTCATTGTTTGACCATTTCCCCCAACATCAAAAGTAAGCTCACCATCAAGATAATCCACACTGGACATAGCACATGGGGAAAAGGCTAAGAATCTGGGCTCTGAGCAGAGGCTGATCACAAGCAACCTCCAGAAAATGGCTTGCCTCAAATAGGAATGCAGGAAGTCCACAGAATGCAGGACAAACCAGTGAGGCAGTTTTGGAATAATCCAGTGCATGCCTTTGCACCCTGTGTCCATTAAGGCATGTTTGGTTGGAAATAAATAAAAACCCAAATAACTAACAGCATTTTCTCACGAAGAAAATCTGCAAGTAGGTCTTTCCTGGTGCTGGTGAAGCTGCCAACTGCTAAGTCACAGAGGATGAGGCTCCCGCTTTCCCTCTTGCTGTCCTTAGTGTGGGACATCTTTTCCTTAGGCCAGTAGGATGTAGGCAAGGAACAAGCCAGCCACACACCCCCTGCTAGTCCTGAACACAACCCACCTCAATATTTCTCTGCCTTAGGAAACAGACCTTTTCTTCTCTGATGAGAACTGATTCCCATCCTTCTTCTTGAGTCTTTTTCTTGTTTACTGACTCCTCTGTTCAACAACCATGGAGGATACACTCATTGAAAAGGCAAGAAATCTGCTCTCTGCAATGTTGAAAATTTTCCACATATTCTTGTTACTACAAATATGAGGCCAGGCTCATACCTATAATCCCAGCACTTTGGGAGGCCAAGGCAGCTCAGGAGTTCAACACCAGCCTGAGCAACATAGTGAAAACTTGTCTGAACTAAAAAAGCAGAAAACTTCGCTGAGTGTGGTGGCATACTCCTAGAGTCCTAGCCACTCAGGAGTCTGAAGTAGGAAGATCAAAAGCCAAGGAGGTTAAAGCTGCAGTGAGCCATGATTGTGCCACTGTACTCCAGCCTAGGCAATAGAGCTTGACTTTGTCTCAATAAACAAATTATGATATGAAACAGACCTAAGTGCTATAACGATTGGGAAAGGAAACTTAAAATGCATTTAACGTTAACATCCTTTAAAACCCCAATTGAAAAATTGGTATGATTACAATAAGTCAGGCAGAATAAAAAAGATGGACAAGTCAACACCACAAAGCAATGCACAAAATCTATACCTGCAACAAATATATTGAAAAGGAGATTCCTTTTCCACAAAATCTATACCTGCAACAAATATATTGAAAAGGAGATTCATCATAAAAATAGAAAATGTCTGAAATTAGTTTGTTGGGAAATGCAGGGGACCTATGTGAAGATAAATTTTGGAAGAATTACAAGTAAACTTATATAAATGAAAATGAGGGCCGGGCGCGGTGGCTCAAGCCTGTAATCCCAGCACTTTGGGAGGCCGAGGTGGGTGGATCACGAGGTCAAGAGATCGAGACCATCCTGGTCAACATGGTGAAACCCCGTCTCTACTAAAAATACAAAAAATTAGCTGGGCATGGTGGCACGTGCCTGTAATCCCAGCTACTCAGGAGGCTGAGGCAGGAGAATTGCCTGAACCCAGGAGGCGGAGGTTGTGGTGAGCCGAGATTGCGCCATTGCACTCCAGCCTGGGTAACATGAGTGAAACTCAGTCTCAAAAAAATAAATACATAAATAAATAAATAAATAAATGAAAATGGTTATCATGTTCTAGGATGGATGGCCAAAGAGTAAAGTGATTACAGTAAGTCAGTAAGTCCGTTATCCCAAATTCATCACTAGATACAAAGAGAGAGCACATGGGATTACAACAGAGCCTTTTGGGAGGCTTGACCCTTGAACTTTTATTTTGTGTTTCCCCTCCCTTCAGTGTGAGAGAAAGAACTGATTGCTATTCTTCATATAACAAACTGGCTTCAAATTCATCTTAAGGAGAAATGCCTGCAGAAATGACTAGTTCAGACATGTTCTTTACTTTTGCCAATAAATTTAGACTTCAGAGCCATCAGTAGCATATCAGAGCTCTTTAGGGGCCATGGTGAGGGAATCATTTTGTGGTTCAGCAAGTTGGCACAATTTATTTTGAGTAGAGGTGTGTGATTAATTCTGGGCACCCGTTTTTACCCAGAGAGGACCCATGCCACACATTATGAAGGACAGAGAATGAGAGAGAGATACCACCCACATCTGCATGGATCACTTGAGTCCACCACATCCCAGAGTGTGCTTCCACGTCACAGCCTTGTAGCTGTGGAATGTCTCCATCGTTGCAGCCCCTTGGCTGTGCCTCTGAGGCTACTGGGGCCCTCCTTCTTACTGCAGTGGACTCTGCTCTGCATAGGATGTCTGCCGTCGCAAGAAGTGTCTCTGAGTCGGGGCAGCAGGGTCCGTCCTGAGTCTGCTGAACCTAGTTACCTGTCATGGCTGCTTCTAGGAGTCCCCAAACTGTGACTCAACATGACCAAACAGGAGACTTGAGAGCAGAAGCTGGTGGGGAGCAAGAAGGGGTTATCATGTAAGGTGTATTTCTGGCAGAAGGGACAATATACCACCATTCATTCTCTTAAATTTCACTGACCAGGCACAGTGGCTCATGCTTGTAATCCCAGCACTTTGGGAGGCTGAGATGGGTGGACTGCTTGAAGTCAGGAATTCAAGACCAGCCTGACCAACATGACAAAACGTGTCTCTACTAAAAACACAAAAATGAGCGAGGTGTGGTGACACATGCCTGTAATCCCAGCTTCTTGGGAGGCTGAGACATGAGAATTGCTTGAACCCGAGAGGCAGAGGTTGCAGTGAGCTGAGATCACATCACTGACCACTGTACTCCAGCCTGGGTGACAAAGCAAGACTCTGTCTTAAAAAAAAGAAAAAAAAAAAAATTTTTTTTTTTTTTTTTTTTTTTTTCGTTAATTCCAGGCTGGACCCAGTGGCTCATGCCTGTAATCCCAACAGTGTGAGGCCAAGGTGGGAGGATCACTTGAGCTCAAGAATTCAAGACCAGCCTGGGCAACATAGTTTTTTGTTTTTTGTGTGTGAAATTCCATCTCTACAAAAATAAGCAAAACACTAGCTGTGTGTGGTAGTGTATACCTGTAATCCCAGATACTTGGGAGGCTGAGATGGGAGGCTCACCTGAGCCTGGGGAGTTGAGGCTGTGATCATACCACTACACTTCAGCCTGGGAAACAGAGCAAGAGACCCTGTCACAGCAAAAATAAAAAATTACAAAATAAAAAATTAATTAAATTCAGTTGCAAGAACTTCTAGGGCTGACTCCTGGGCTCAAGTATGAGCTGTAGCCAGGCACTGTCCATTCCTTAGCTCAGCCCTCCCCAGTGTATGCCCTTGGTTCTTTCTGAGGCACACATCTTTGCAGTCTTAAGATGGTGATTACAGTTCCAAATCTAGCATGTAGCAAGGCAACATTTGGCTGAAGAAGCTGGCATCAGGAAATGTGTTTGCTTTCTATTGCCACTGTAACAAATTACCAAAACTTTATGGCTTAAAAACAAATTTATTATCTCACAGCTCTGGTGGTAAGAAGTCCAAAATGGGTCTTACTGGGCGAAAATAAAGATGTCAGCAGGACTGTGGTCCTTCTGGAGGGTCTAGGAGAAAATTTATTTCTTTGCCTTTTCCAGCTTCTAGAGATTACCCGCATTCCTTAGCTGTGGCCCCTTCCTCCATTTTAAAAACCAGCAGTGTAGCATCTTCAAACCTCTCATTCTATCATCACATCATCTAGGCTGACTCCTGTCTCAAGTTATACAAAGATGTTTGATTAAATAGGGCCCACCCCAGGTAATCCAGAATAATCTCCCCATCTCAAGAATCCATCCAGTCATGGTGGCTCATACCTGTAGTCCCAACAGTTTGGGAGGCTAAAGCAGGAGGATCACTTGAGCTGAGGAGTTCGAGACTGGTCTGGGCAATATAGCAAGACTCTGTCTCAACAACAAAAATAGCTAGGTGTGGTGGCATGCATCTGTAGTCCCAGTTGCTCAAGAAGCTGAGGCAGGAGTTGCTTGACCCCAGGAGTTCCAGGGTACAGTGATCCATGATCGCACCACTGCACTCCAGCCTGGAAGACAGAGTGAGATCATGTCTCTAAAACAAACAAAAACAGTCCAGGCGCAGTGGTTCACACCTGTAATCCCAGCACTTTGGGAGGCTGAGGTGGGCATATCAGACTCCCAAAGTGCTGAGGTTAGGAGTTCAAGACCAGCCTGGCCAATATGGTGAACCCCGTCTCTATTTCAAATAGAAAAATTAGCCAGGCGCGGTGGCTCACGCCTGTAATCCCAGCACTTTGGGAGGCCAAGGCGGGTGGATCACGAGGTCAAGAGATCGGGACCATCCTGGTCAACATGGTGAAACCCCGTCTCTACTAAAAATACAAAAAATTAGCTGGGCATGGTGGCATGTGCCTGTAATCCCAGCTAGTCAGGAGGCTGAGGCAGGAGAATTGCCTGAACCCAGGAGGCGGAGGTTGCGGTGAGCCGAGATTGCGCCATTGCACTCCAGCCTGGGTAACAAGAGCGAAACTCCATCTCAAAAAAAAAAAAGAAAAGAAAAATTAGCTGGGCATGGTGGTGCATACCTGTAGCCGCACCTACTTGGGAGGCTGAGGTAGGAGAATCCCTTGAACCTGGGAAGTGGAGGTTGCAGTGAGCAGGGATTGTGCCACTGCACTCCAGCCTGGGGGACAGAGCAAGACTCTGTCTCAAAAAAATAAAAAGAAACAACAAAAACAGATCCATAATTGTATCTTCAGTGTCCCCTTTGCCATGCGAAGGTAACATGCATGTGTGAGAACTTTCCACTCTCTCCTCCCCCAAGAACACCCCAGACACCCTTTTGGGCAGCTATGGGTGAAGCTGCCTCTCAATCTCAGCTTCAGGGGATGGCCCGCAGTAGGCCATGGCCCACTGGCCTCATTCTGTCTCCGTTTCTGCAGTGATTAATCCAGGGACTTGCAAGCACCCTGGTCCAAGCCAGTCAGTGCAAGGCACCCTCCTGTCCGTGGCAAGTGTCAAAGCAATGAACGTGAACGGGGAGTGAACCCCAGGATTTTGATTAAAGGTTAGGAGAGTGTGTTAGGCCGAAAAATGGTCCTCAAAGATGTCAGGCCCTAATCCTTGCAACCTATGAATATTGCCTTGTATAGAGACAGGGGCTACATTTGTATTTAAGTTAAAGATCTTGAAAGGGGAGATTATCGTTGATTGTGCATGTAAACTTTCAAGAGGGAGGCAAAGACAGATTTGACCACAGATAGGCAGAAAGGAGAAGGTGATATGACCATGGAGGCAGAGACTGGAATTGGGTAGCCACAAGTCAAAAAATGCCAGCAGGCTGGGCGTGGTGGCTCAGGTCTGTAACCCCAGCACTCTGGAGGCCTAGGCGGGCAGGTTGCCTGAGGTCAGGAGTTTGAGACCAGCCTGGCCAACATGATGAAACCCCATCTCTACTAAAAATACAAAAATTGACCGGCTGCAGTGGCTCACGCCTGTAATCCCAGCACTTTGGGAGGCTGAGGTGGGTGGATCACGAGGTCAGGAGTTAAAGACCAGCTTGACCAAGATGGTAAAACCCTGTCTCTACTAAAAACACAAAAATTAGCCAAGCATGGTGGCAGGCACTTGTAATCCCAGCTACTCAGGAGGCTGAGGCAGAGAATTGCTTGAATCCCAGGAGGCAGAAGTTGCAGTGAGCTGAGATTGTGCCGCTGCACTCCAGCCTGGGTGACAGAGTGAGAGTCCACCTTAAAAAAATAAAAAATAAATAAGAATACAAAAATTAGCTGGGTGTGGTGGCAGGTGCCTGTCATGCCAACTACTTAGAAGGCTGAGGCAGGAGAATTGCTTGAACCCGGGAGGTAGGGATGGCAGTGAGCCAAAATTATGCAGCCTGGGCAACGGAGTCTAAAAAAAAAAATGCCAGCAGCCACCGGAAACTGGAAGAGGCAAGGACTGAATTATCTCCTGGAGCCTCCAAGGGAATCTTGCCAACAGCTTGATTTTGGCCCAGATATGGATTTCATGCTTCTGGCCTCCAGAAATGAGAGAATACATTTGTCTTATTTTAAGATTTCTTTTAGGGCCGGGCGCGGTGGCTCAAGCCTGTAATCCCAGCACTTTGGGAGGCCGAGGCGGGTGGATCACGAGGTCAAGAGATCGAGACCATCCTGGTCAACATGGTGAAACCC
>NW_016107732.1:1484183-1486495 GCF_001604975.1 Cebus imitator | reverse complement strand
AAAAAAAAAAAAAAAAAGATTTCTTTTATCTCTTGTTTAAGACACTGAGTTTGTAGTAATTTGTTACAGTGGCGATAGGACACTAATACAGAAAACAAAGCCCAGCCTCTTCAGAGAAGTTGATCTATATTGCTGTCAATGGGATCCAATTTAAGAATAAAGTATTTGAAGACATTGTTGAACTGCTGGATCATACTGATTCTGAAGCTATACTAGCTGTCTAACTCTCCAAGGCACGTGAATAAAAATTATCTGATGAAGTGGGTTAGCTGCTACCAGCCCAGCAAGCATCCTGCTCATAGCATAGCAGTGGCAAATTCATTTGTTTTGTCTTTATTTTCAGGCTGTTTAAAATAGCATCATAAGTCTTTTGCATCCCATCATCCCATCAGCTTGCATATAGTTTTTATTTGTTTGTTTTTGTTTTTTTGTTTTTTTTTGAGACAGAGTTTCGCTCTCGTTACCCAGGCTGGAGTGCAATGGCGCAATCTCGGCTCACCGCAGCCTCCGCCTCCTGGGTTCAGGCAATTCTCCTGCCTCAGCCTCCTGAGTAGCTGGGATTACAGGCACGCGCCACCATGCCCAGCTAATTTTTTGTAGTTTTTAGTAGAGATGGGGTTTCACCATGTTGACCAGGATGGTCTCCATCTCTTGACCTTGTGATCCACCCACCTCAGCCTCCCAAAGTGCTGGGATTACAGGCGTGAGCAACCGTGCCCGGCCCTGTTTTTGTTTTTTGAAATGGAGTCTCGCTCTGTCACCAGGCTGGAGTGCAATGGCGTAATCTTGGCTCACTGCAACCTCTGCCTCCCAGGTTCAAGCAATTCTCCTGCCTCAGCTTCCCGAGTAGCTGGGACTACAGGCACGCGCCACCATGCCTGGCTAATTTTTGTATTTTTAGTAGAGATGGGGTTTCATTATGTTGGCAAAAATGGTCTCGATCTCTTGACCTCGTGATCCACCCACCTTGGCCTCCCAAAGTGCTGGGATTACAGGTGTGAGCCACCACACACAGCCAGCTTGTATATAGTTTTAAAACTTTTAAAATTAAAGTTTAGGCCAGGCACAGTGGCTCACACCTGTAATCCCAGCACTTTAGGAGGCCAAGGCATGAGGATCACTTGAGGTGAGGTGTTCAAGACCAGCCTGGCCAACATGGTGAAACCCTGTCTCTACTAAAAATATAAAAACTAGCCGGACGTGATGGCGTTTCCTGTAATTCCAGCTCGTTAGGTACTTGTGGCAGGAGAATCACTTGAACCCAGAAGGCAGAGCTTGCAGTGAGCTGAAATCACACAACTGTGCTCCAATCTGGGCAACACAGTGAGACTGTGTCTCAAAAAATTAATTTAATTAAAATGTATATGTAAACCTTGTATATGTGTAAACTATATGAACTTTAAACATATGTATAAACATATATACACATAAATACATATAGGCATAAAGTCCTACTCTTTACAGCTTGAATTTTTTTTTTTTTTTTTTGAGATGGAGTCTCCCTCTGTCACCCAGGTTGGAGTGCAGTGGTGCACTCTCAGCTTACTGCAATCTCTGCCTCCTTCAAGCAATTCTCTTGCTTCAGCCTCCGAAGTAGCTGAGATTACCGGCATGCACCACTATGCCCAGCTAATATTTTTGTATTTTTAGTAGATACGGGGTTTCACCATAACAGCCAGGCTGGTCTCTAACTCCTCACCTTGTGATCCACCTGCCTTAGCCTCCCAAAGTGCTGGGATAACAGGCATGAGCCACTGCACCCGGCTGAATTTTTATATATGTCTAAGTATATAGATATATAATGTCCATGTACAAAAATCCATCACACAGGTCAACAGAAAATATATTTCCAAAACCCTTTACTACCTCCTGGTTAATATCATCTCCCAGAGTTAACCACTATACTGATTATCATAAGTTTTTTCTGCCCTCAAACTTCGTATAAGTGTAATCATATAGTCTATGGTTTTGTGTGTCTGGCTTCTCTCAATCAACATAATGTTTTTGAGATTCACCCAAGTGGCTGCATGTATTAGTAGTTCATGTTTTGTAAATCGCTGAGTAGTAGTCCACTGTGGATGTACCACATTTTGTTTGTCCATTTTATTATTGATGGACTGCTGGGCTGTATTCAGTTTGGCCCCTTAAGACTAATGCTTCTAGGCCGGGCGCGGTGGCTCAAGCCTGTAATCCCAGCACTGTGGGAGGCCGAGGCAGGTGGATCACTAGGTCAAAAGATCGAGACCATCCTGGTCAACATGGTGAAACCCCGTCTCTACTAAAAATACAAAAATTAGCTGGGCATGGTGGCG
>NW_016107732.1:1480089-1483023 GCF_001604975.1 Cebus imitator | reverse complement strand
TGGAGACAGAGTCTCACTCTGTAGCCCAGGCTGGAGTGCAGTTGCGTGACCTCAGCTCACTGCAACCTCTGCCTTCTGGGCCCCAGTTCAAGCAATTCTCCTGCCTCAGCCTCTTGAGTAGCTGGGATTACAGACACGCACCACCATGCCCAGCTACTGGTATTTTTAATAGAGACAGGGTTTCACCATGTTGGCCAGGCTGGTCTTGAACTCCTGACCTTGTGGTCTGCCCAACTTGGCCTCCCAAAGTGCTGGGATTATAGGTGTGAGCCCCCGCACCTGGCTCTTTTTGTTTGTGTTTTTGAGATGGAGTTTTGCTCTTGTCACCCAGACTGGAGTGCAGTGGCAGTCTCAGCGCACTGAAAACTCTGCCTCCCAGGATCAAGCAATTCTCCTGCCTTGGCCTCCTGAGTAGCTGGGATTACAGGCATGTGCCACCACACCTGGCTAATTTTTGTATCTTTAGTAGAGACAGGGTTTCACCATGTTGGCCAGGCTGGTCTCAAACTACTGACCTCAGGTGATCCTCTTGCCTTGGCCTCCTAAAGTGCTGGGATTACAGGGGTGAGCCACCACGTCCAGCCAACAGACAACTTTTTATGATGCCTCTGTTAAGTAAATAGAATGCCATTGGCAAAGTATTAGCAAGTTAGTATAAAGCTCTCTGATTTGTTTGGAATGACAATATTTGGATTATGCAGAAAAAAAATTGATAGCATATCCTTCAGCCCTCATCTAGGAATATCATAAAATTATACACATGATGATCCCCATGATGCTAAAAGATGTATGATTTCTGCACCACTCTTCAAGATTGGTGGTTCTTTTATTCATACGTGACATAGAAACGTAGATACGCTGTTGCCATTGGTAACATTTACATGTGACTACCTTTGACAACCGTTTCTCTTCTTTTTATTTTTGAGACAGGGTCACATTTAGTTACCCAGGCTGGAGTGCAGAGGTGCCATCTCAGCTTACTGCAGCTTTGACCCCCCAGGTTCAAGCAATCCTCACACCTTAGCTTCCCAAGTAGCTGGGACTGCAGGAATGCACCAACATGCGCAGCTAATTTTTGTATTTTTATTAGAGATGGGATTTCTTCATGTTGTGCAGGCTGGTCTTGGACTCCTAAGCTCAAGTGATACACCTGCTTTGGCCTCCCAAAGCGCTGGGATTGCAGGTGTGAGCCACTGTGCCCAACCATGATTACACTAGCAAACTTTTTCTTTTTTTCAGACCGAGTCTTGCTCTGTCGCCCACGCTGGAGTGTGCAGTGATGCAATCTTGGCCCACTGCAACCTCTCCCTCCTGGGTTCAAGCTATTCTCCTGCCTCTGCCTCCTGAGTAGCTGGGACTACAGGCATATGGCAAATATTTCTATGAGACATTGTTCATCAGGCCTAGACCCTGAATCCCCATTAAATGGTGTTTCTGGCAAATTAGGGACATACATAGAGTAGAACTGCTTAACCCTGTTGATCTGCGGCTGCAGGGAGTCACAAGCTTGCAGTCTTGTTACATTCAGGTACTTAAGAGTAAAACATAACTGGTGGCTTTTGCCTCCTTTATAATTTATTTCTGATGTCAAATGGAACTCCAAACAATAGCTTTTCCACGTTGATTTTTTTCAATGAGTTTTTCTCATTTGTATGAATTTCCTGGTGTCAAATAAGGTAAATGCCATGGTTGAAAGCTTGCCAACATTGTCTACATTCATAGTGTTCTCCAGTATGAGTCCTCTTACATTCAATAATATGAGAACAACTCCTGAATGCTCTTCCACGCAAATTACATGTATGGAGTTTTCCTCAGTATGAGTCCTCTGATGTCACATTATAAGGGCTAGGCTAAGTCTGAAGCCTTTCGTATGATGACTGTATCCATCGTTTTGCTCTCCCATGTGCTTTCTGTGATTATGAGTAGTGGAAGAGCCAAGTGTAAAACAATTCCCTGAATGATTATCTTCATAAGGTGTCTCTATAGATTCTTAGCTATAGGGTAAAAGTCATCACTTCTTTAGAAAAATTTCCTAAACTCGCTGCAAACATATAATTTCCCACAAGTATAAATTGTCTCATATTGAACAAGGTATAATTTGTGTCTACAGCCTTTTCTACAGTGATTACATTTATAATATTGTTCCCCTGTATAAGTTCTGAAACATACTGAAAGAAACATTTCTCAGTAAAGACTCTCCCACTCCCAGCACATTTGTAAGGTCTATTTCCTAAGAGAGTTTGCTCATATTACAATGGGGTTGAGCTCTGTTTAAGGACTTCTCTACACATATTTCATTTCTAATGATCTGCATCCAGTATGACTTCTCTGATGTCACAAAGTATTTACCATGAACAGGGATTTCTCACATTCAGAATATCTGTAGGGTTTGTCACCTGTGTGAGTGCTTTCAAACCAAAGATGAGGGGAGCTCTGAATAGCCTTTCCTGCATTCCTTACATTCAAATGAATACTCTCTAACATGAATTCTCTTACATTGACTGAGGCTTGTGCTACACTTAAAAAATTTACTACGTATATTTCATACGTAAGGCTTTTCTACATTGAACTATTTGCAAGTCTAATAAGTTGAGTGTTTTAACCAAAAGCATTCCCAAAATCATGATTTTCAGGTTTTTTTTTCCCTGTGTGTTTATGGTTTATTAAATCTGAACATTGTTTTACAATGAGTCATGTATGTGGTGGTATTTGCTGGTAAGAATATTGTTTAATGGAAGAAGACTTGAATTCTTAACTTTAGCTGTGCAATTCTTATTCTTGAAGTCTCATTCCTGAATCAGTGTTCCTCAAGCATCATTTGTTCTACCCATCTCTCCTGGTCCTCCTGCTGTTTCTCTAAGTGAACCTTACAGTCCTGGTTTCTTCCAAATGTAAAGAAATGAAGCTCATTCCTTGTGACTCTTTCCATTTTCA
>NW_016107732.1:1475087-1479945 GCF_001604975.1 Cebus imitator | reverse complement strand
GAGGCTGGAGTGCAGTGATGCAATCTCGGCTAGCACTGCAACCTCTGCTTCTTGGGTTCATGCAATTCTCCTGTCTCAGCCTCCCAAGTAGCTGGGATTACAGGAACATGCTATCACACCCGGCTAATTTATTTTTATTTTTATTTTTTAGTAGACACAGGGTTTCACCATGTTGGCCAGGCTGGTCTTAAACTCCTAACCTTGTGATCCTCCCGCCTCAGCTTCCCAAAGTGGTGGGATTACAGGTGTGAGTCACCGCACCCAGCCTGGCATATGGTTTTAAGACAAATGTCTTCCTTTCTAGTTATCTCTTTGCTTTTGATGATAGTTTCACAATCTAGAAAAAAAATCAGATAAATCTGTACATCCCCTACAGTTGTTCACTGAATAAATAAATTTTGGCTTGTTCAATTAATTTTTAAAAAATCATAATTTTAAGAGCTGGAGAGAAAATGCTGAGATCAAGCACATCCAAAACATGTAGATTTGTTTCCAAATCTGTGTTGTCAGGAGAAACTGAGCTGCAAGCAGAGAGAACAAGCCCAGTCTCTCAAGGCGGCTGATTGGAAAATAGATCAATCTGGTACTAGTCACTCCTCACTCTCTTTTGAAGATGCTCTTCTGGACCACAGTACTTTAAGGTCTGGGCCTGAGCCCTCTTCTCTCATCCACCAGTATCATCTATTTTATCTGCTGGCTTCAAACACCATCTGAACATTGATGAATCACAATTTGTAGCTTCATTCCAGATTCTTTTCTCAGCATGGACATATTCATCATATTCATACTGCCTGCTAGGAATGTCTATTCATTTACAACCATACCTTGTCAATCCTGAGCTCTATTCTCATTCCCCAGCACCTCTTCCCCCAGTTTTCTCCTATCCATGGACAGCATCACAGTTGCTCATGCCAGTAGCCATGGGCCCTTCCATTTTCATTTTGAATCAATCATCAAATTCTGAGCCCACCTTAAACATACATTGAATTGGCTGGGTGCAGTGGTGCACACCTGTAATCCCAGCACTTTGGGAGGCCAAGGCGGGTGGATCACAAGGTCAGGAAATTGAGACCATCCTGCCAGCATGGTGAAACCCTGGCTCTACCAAAAATACAAAAATTAGCTGGGTGTGGTGGCACATGTCTGTAATCACAGCTCCTGGGGGACTGAGGGAAGAGAACTGTTTGAACCCAGGAGGCAGAGGTTTCAGTGAGCTGAGATCACACCACTGCACTCCAGCCTGGCAACAGAGTGAGACTCCGTCTCAAAAAATTTAAAAATGCATTGAATTGATCTCTTTTTTACTTCCATTGACTCATCCAATTCCAAGTCACCACACTTCTTGACTCAACTACTACAGTAGCGCTTTAATCATCATCTCCTCTCCTGCTCATGACCCCATCCCAACACTTATCCAGAGCAGCCATTCAAACATGTAAACCAGGCCAGGTGTGGTGGCGCATCCTTGTAATGCCAGCACTTTGGGAGGCCAAGGCAGGAGGATCACTTGATTTCAGAATTTCGAGACCAGCCTGGACAACACAGTGAGACCTCATCTCTAAAAAAAAAAAAAAAAAATTTTTTTTTAATTAGCCAGGTGTGGTTGTGTGCACCTGTGATTTTCGCTCCTTGGAAGGCTGAGGTGGGGGAATTTCTTGAGCCCAGGATTCCAAGGCTGCAGCGAGCTATGATTGCCCCACTGCACTCCAGCCTGGGTGACAGAGCAAGTCCCTTTTAAAAATGTAAACCAGATTTTGTAATTCTCTTGCTTAAATTCAACCAGTGAATTCTCATTGCTCTTAAATATTTATGCTTTTCTGTAGAACATCCACATTGACTATGCTGATAGCCATCATCCGAAGGCAGATTCCAAATCTCTTTGCCAATTTCTTTAGCACTAGTGCCTAGCATGACATCACCATGATTATGTTTTGGCCAGTTGTTTGAGGTCACTTGTATCCCTCACCATTTGATTGTTATGTAGATGACTTCCAAGTCTAGATCACTAACCTTCAGCTTCTGAATTTCCAAAGCCTGTGACTATATGCCTGCTGGAGATCCTCACCACACAGCAGGCAGTGCCCTTCTAATGGTGCAAATTAGGTCATGTCACTCCCCAGGTTAACCCCACCCCTTCTGGTTTCCCGTCTCATTTAAGGTGAAGGCCAAACACCTAATCAGGGCACACAAGGCCTGGCACATGCCAGCCACATTTTCCCTGACCCTTCTGCTCTCTCCCCTTGCCCATGCTGTTGGTATCAGGCTCAACCCCGTACGTGGGTGCTCCAAGTCACAGAGGTGATGAGGGAGTGAGAAGAGAAATAAGACAGAGACAAGAGTAGAACTCAACAGCATGGGTCCAGGGGTCCAATGTACAGGATCGTGCAGGATGAACCAAGCTCTGGGCTCCACACACTTTTATTAGGTGCATTATCTTGTTAATTTTACAGTGGGGAGGGGAGGGAAGATGGAAGATGGAGGGGTTGTAGAGCATGTGTCTGCAGCATTCAATAGCAAATGTGGTTCTTCTAAGAAATGCTAACTAAAGACACTGAGTTTTTACCACCCAGGTCTATCCAGGTGCATTTGCAAAGAGGCACAGCAGGTAAGGCACCATAAGGTCTGACCACACATAATGCATCAAGGGGCTTTTATCTCCTGAGCATTGCTGACACAGAGCAATCAGAATTATTCCATATTCTGAGAACACAGGCAGAGCCTGTGGCATTCTGGTTAATCTCAGCCCTGCAAGACTTTCCTGTCCTGCAAGCACCCATCTGCAAAGACCCTCCTGAGTCTTGTGAGCAGAGGTTGCATTCCTTTCCAGAGTTCTTGCACAAGCCCTCATTAGTGAGTGAGAAAAGACTTGGTCAAAGGGCCGGGGTCTTTGCTTCCATATGGGAGTTTTCTAACTGGCAGTCTGTTCTGGAGCTTGTTGCCAGGCAGCATTGTGCTCTGACAGTGCTTCCTGCCCAATCATATTTTCTCCTCTTTTCATCATCTCTCCCCTCTCTATTCTTCTTTTGAGACAGGGTCTCACTCTGTCGCCCAGGCTGAAGAACAGTGGTACCATCACGGTTCACTGCACTCAACCTCCCAGGCTCAAGCAGTTCTCCCACCTCAGTCTCCTGGGCAATTGGGACTACAGGTACAGGCCACCACACTCAGCTAACTTTTTTTGTAAAGATGGAGTCTTGCTATGTTGCCAGGCTATTCTCTCCACTCCTGAGCTCAAGTGATCCTCCCACCTCAGCCTCCCAAAGCTCTGGAATAACAGGTGTGAGCCACCAAGACTGGCCCCTTATTTTTCTTTCTTTCACTGGTGTTACTCCCCAATAATACCTATTTTTTTTTTTTTTTTTTTGAAAGTGAGAGTCTTGCTCTCACTCTGTCATCCAGGCTGGAGCAAAGTGGCGCGATCTCGACTTACTGTAACCTCCACCTCCTGGGCTCAAGCGATTCTCCTGCCTCAGTCTCCCAAGTAGCTGAGATTACAGGCACCTGCCACTACACTCAGCTAATTTTTGTATTTCAGTAGAGATGGGATTTCACCATGTTGGCCAGGCTGGTCTCAAACTCCTGATCTCAAGTGATCTACCTACCTCAGCCTCCCAAGGTGCTGGGATTACAGGCGTGAGCCAGCATGACTACCCCCTGCAAATAAATCATTTGCAGTTCCAACTCCATCTCAGCATCTACTGATCCTAACTGTGATATCTGAAGAAGCCAGACAGAAAAAAGTAGAGGAAAAGGAAGCAGGGTAGCTGCTATCTAAAACTTCATGCACAGCTGTGAAACAGACTCCAGCACAGAAATGGGTGAACTATATAAAGTGGCCAGTCCCCTCAAAAATTGGGTAGCCAGTTGCCGGGCGCGGTGGCTCATGCCTATAATCCGAGCACTTTGGGAGGCTGAGGTGGGTGGATCACCTGAGGTCAGGAGTTTGAGACCAGCCTGATCTATATGGTGAAATGCCAACTTAAAAAAATAAATACAATAAAATAAAAAATAAAAAAATTGGGTAGCCAATGAACAGACTTACGGGACACATGCAAATTTCCTGGTTATTAAGAACATGTAATCTGAGTAGGCATTGGATATATAAAAGAGAAGTTTATTTTTAAAGTTTTTTTTAAAGAAAAAGACCATGCAAATTAAGCCAGGTGTGGTGGCTGATGCCTGTAATCCCAGCACTTTGGGAGGCCAAGATGGGCAGATTACCTGAGGTCAGGAGTTTGAGACTAACCTGGCCAGCATGGAGAAACCCTGTCTCTACCAAAAATACAAAAATTAGCCAGGTGTGGTGGCGTACACCTGTAATCCCAACTACTGGGGAGGCTAAGGCAGGAGAATCACTTGAACCCAAGAGGTGGAGGTTATAGAGAGCCAAGATTGTACCACTGCACTTCAGCCTGGGCAACAGAGCAAGACTCCATCTCAAAAAAAAAAAAAAAAAAAAGAAAATACAAGTTAAATGAAAAATACATTAATACATTTCCATTTCTGGTTTGTATATTATGACAGAAAGAATTCTATGATGGTACCTGTGGCACTTCCTGTTGTGACACTATGATTAGTTTATCTGGCAAAGCTGAGGGATTTTGCATATGTTCCAAAACAGTCAGTTGAAAGCCTTTGAAACAGGGCTTGGCCAACGGTTGTGGCTCACTGTGGGTAACATCCACTATGGGCACCGAGGAAGGAAAACTGTCCAGACTCCAGGCACAATTAGTGCCTGAAGAATATCTTAATTTATAGTGTTATTACTCAGCTATTTTTTTAATATAATCCTTTACATATAATCATATATTAGTTTATAGAATAAGTGCCTTAAGTATAACTTACTGCTTACATATAG
>NW_016107732.1:1472911-1474697 GCF_001604975.1 Cebus imitator | reverse complement strand
TTGACCAGGATGGTCTCGATCTCTTGACCTCGTGATCCACCCGCCTCGGCCTCCCAAAGTGCTGGGATTACAGGCTTGAGCCACCGCGCCCGGCCCTCTATATAATCTTTCTATATAATCATACAGGTATTATATTTGGAGCTCTATTGACACATTTAGTGCTGATTTATAGAATCATTCTATAACTATATAGCAGTTTGTAGTAGGAGGAATGCCTAGAGCAGTCACAGAACAGAAGCAGTACATGGGAAAACAGCCAGACCAGGACAAGGACCAAAGATCCAGGCGGTGGCATCCCTGCCTGAAAGGACGTATGCTATATGGCAGGCTTGGAGCAAGAGCTTCTCTTCCTGATAAAGGAGCTGCAGTACAGGGTGTGGCTACATTAGAAGTATAGCAGATGAGGAGCCATGGGGTCTGACCACACCCAATGCATCAAGGGGCATTTATCTCCTAAGCATTGAGGACATAGAGCAATTAAAATCACTCCATATTCTGAGAACCTAGGCAGAGCCTGAGGTGTTCTGTGATCTCTTCCCTGCAAGGCTTTTCTCCTCCTTGTGTTGTACTGGACCAAGCAGAGAAAGTTAGCACCAAGACAAAAGTATGCCAGATTGCAGGGTCATTTATTTTGCCAGCGACCACAGAGGACTCGCGTCTCTCCAACCTGTGGCATCGAAAGGAGGGTGCCAAGACTTTTTATACCCGAAAAACCACCTTGGGAGTGGGGGTGAGGAGCGGGGATGGGGATGAAAAGGCTCCAGACATTCCGAGGGCTAGTGGATTCTGTAAATTACCTCCTGGGCAGAGATGAGGGTGGGGGTCTCCGGACATTCCAAGGGCCAGTGGACTTTTGTCATTCCACTTGTTACTTAAGTGGTTTACAGAAGTCAAGATAAACATTTGTTTACACATTGTCTGGGTAGTGATAGAAGTCACAGATCTTAGTTACTTATTACAAGTCACAGGAGCCAGGATGCAATTAGCTTGGGCTGCTTATTTTGGTTATTACCGGTAAGCAAAGGCTAGCAATTCTGGCAGTTACTGATAAGAAAAGGTAAGCAGCTTTACATAGTTTGCAGAACAAACTAGCTGTTCTATTTACAGAAGCCAAGGCCAGCAGTTATTGTGAGGAGAATGGGGCAGCCATTGCAACTTATTTTTAAAAAACAGCTTTTTCTTTTATAAAATGATGTTGTTCAGGCTCTAACTCTAGGCCAGCTACAGCACAATATCACACTTGCAAGCTCCCATCTGCAAAGACCCTCCCAGATGTTGTGGGATCTTGTAAGCAGAGGTCACCTCCCTTCTCAGCGATCTTTGCATAAGCCCTCTTCAACAAGGCTCTCATACAGCCTCCACGTTGAGAAGGCATTCATGGGACCAGAGCAGTATTCCCTGCTCTGCAACCACCCCAAGGTGTTCCCTGGTGTTACTATGCTCTTGGATGGTCTTTACCTTAGGATTCCCAATGCGGCTTGATTTTTAATTAACTCCACCAATAAGATACTTTAGTTGGGCGTATAAACTTCAGTGTACTCTGAGCCAAGCAAGTTTATAATAATAATTATTTTTTCTTTCCTATACATATAGCACAATGTGACATTTGCCAAGCTTATAATTATTTACATCAAATTAACATAGGTCTTCCTCTGGCTATCTTGACCCACACTGAGCTCAAGCAACCCTCCCTTCCCAATCTCCCAAAGTGCTGAAAGTACAGGTGTGAAGGACAGAGCCAGGCCCACACAATTGTTTCAAAATTTCTGCTTGTTTGAAAACTGTT
>NW_016107732.1:1469158-1471817 GCF_001604975.1 Cebus imitator | reverse complement strand
CTCTGCCTCCCAGGTTCAAGCAATTCTCCTGCCTCAGCCTCCCGAGTAGCTGGGATTACAGGCGCCCGCCATCATGCCCGACTAATTTTTGTATTTTTAGTGGAAAAGGGGTTTTCCCATGTTGGCCAGGCTGGTTTTGAGCTCCTGACCTCAAGTGATCCGCCGGCCTGGCCTCTCAAAGCGTTGGGATTACAGGCGTGAGCCACTGCGCTCTGCCCTCCTCAGGGAGTTTCTCAACAAACTATCACTAAGCCACTGTATTAATAAAAATCCTGACAAGAACGTCCAGGATCCGAAAGTGAGCTTCAGTCTCAAGACAGTCACCCCCCTCTACTTCCAAGCCGGCATCGGGGCCTTGAGGCACCTCTGCAAAGTGAATCGCAGGGAGCACCGCGGGGTTTCAGGATTTTGACTGTCTACTGCCCAAGCCTTCGCATCACGGGCATTTTTCCCTCTCACGCTCCGGTCCCCTCAAGGCGGGTGCTGTGTGTGACCCCAGAACACCAGCCCACCGCAACTCTCAGGACCACCACAACCTTCCTGCTGCCGCTAGAGGGTGCCATCGCCACGGCTAACGCAACCTGCGGGCGGAAGCGGTGGAGCGCCGCGACGCGGCGACTTCTGGGAGATGTAGTCTCCGGAGGACCACGCTTGCGCACGAGGGTGGATGGGGGGCCCTCGAAGGGCGCGCGCTGCGCAGCTGAGGCATTGGTGTCCGCTTTGGCGGTTGGGCGTCATGACCTGGGCTCCCCAAGCTACTGCGGGGTCGAGGGGGGCCGGGGCGCTCAGGCCGTGGGGTGGCCGTGACCTGGGCGGCTCGCAACACGGCTGCGGGTTCTGGCCAAGAGGCCAGGAGTCGCGGCGTCGGTTCCGTCGCGGGCGCCCGGGCTGGGGCTTCCGCGACTCGTGTGGGGTTAGTCCCCAGATCCCGCCTTCCGGGCAGGGCCTCCCCTGCCTGCGATCTTTCCCGCAGCCCAAGAATCCTCCTCGCCTCAGCTGACTTCGCTGTCAGCCGCCTGAGCCAGTGCCCGAACGCCTGGCCAGGTGAGGGCGGCCACCCCGCCTGGGCAGTCTGCGAGTGCCTCTCACCCCTGGCAGACGTTCCCCAGCTCAGGAGGAAAAAAAGGACAAGGAAGGAGCTGCTTATGAGTCTATCCGTGCCGATTTAGTAGTTGTGGAATGTGAGCTCTGAGGAAGTAAGTGGAAGGGGCACGGACCGTGTGGTTCCACTGGGACGTCTGGGAATGCCTCGAGGAGGAGGAGACCAGAAAGAAGAGGTAGCGTCCAGCAACTGGACAAAGGCCAGAGGGCCTTTCTGGCAAGAGGACTGGGGCGAGCAGAAGCTGGTTTGGCTCTTTATCCCGGGCACAGTACCTTGTGGCATAAGTCAGTGAAGGCCTGAAAGGGATGTTGAGCCAGCAACAAAAGGCGTTGAGTGCCGCATTAATGAAGCCACAGCTGTGGCTCACGCCTGTAATCCCAGCACTTTGGGTGACCCAGGCGGGCAGAATGCTGAGCTGAGGAGTTTGAGACCAGCCTGGGCAACATGGTGAAACCGTCTTTACTAAAAAACAAAAATTAGCTGCGTGTGGTGGCGCGTGCCTGTAATCCCAGCTACTCGGTAGGCTGAGACAGGAGAAACGCTTGAACCGGGGATGCAGAGGTTGGAGGTTGCAGGGAGCCTAGATCCCGCCACTGCACTTCAGCCTGAGCAATACAGCAGGACTATCTCAAAAAACAAAAAGTCACATATGTTGGCCAGGCAAGGTGGCTTGCACCTGTAACCCTAGCACTCTGGGAGGCTGAGGATTACCTGAATCCTAGAGCTTGAGAGCAGCCTGGGTAAAATAGTGAGACCCCATCTCTACTAAAAAATTAAGCAGGCAGGCCGGTGCGGTGGCTCACGCCTGTAATGCCAGCACTTTGGGAGGCCGAAACCGGTGGATCACAAGGTCAGGAGTTCAGACCAGCCTGATCAACATGGTGAAACCCCGACCCACTCTACCTTAAAAAAAAAAACAAAAAAACAATACACGGGAGCCGCGGTGGCTCTGGCCAGTTGTCCTGGCGCTTGAGGAGGAGAGGCTGTGCATTCAAGGCCAACCTGGGCAAAATAAGAAACTCATTGATTAAAAAAAAAAAAAAAATTAGCCGGGCGTGGTGGCATGTGCCTATAATCCCATCTACTCAGGAGGCTGAGGCAGGAGAATCTGTTGAACCCGGGAGGCAGAGGTTGCAGTGAGCTGAGATAATGCCATTTCACTCCAGCCTGGGCAACAGAGCTAGACTCCGTATCAAAAAAAAAAAGAAAAGAAAAAGAAAAAAAAAATTAGCCTGGCATGGTGGCCTACACCTGTAGTCCCAGCAAGTTGGAAGGTTGAGGTGGGAGGATTGGTTGAGTCCAGGAGGTCAAGGATGCCATGAGATATGATCATGCCACTGAACTATAGCCTGGACAGCAAAGCAAGACCCCATCTCTAAGGGAAAAAAAAGTATTTTGTAAATGACTTTTGGGATGCTTATCTTGATGTAGAAAGCCTGCTACCCCAAGAACAAACAGATAATTCCTGAACAGGGATTGGCAAACAATGGCCTCAGTGGGCCTCCTATTCTTTTTTCTTTTATTTCTTTTTCTTTTTTTTTTTTTTTTTTGAGACGG
>NW_016107732.1:1467900-1468861 GCF_001604975.1 Cebus imitator | reverse complement strand
GCCACCATGCCCAGCTAATTTTTTGTATTTTTGGTAGAGACGGGGTTTCACCATGTTGACCAGGATGGTCTCGATCTGTTGACCTCGTGATCTACCCGCCTCGGCCTCCCAAAGTGCTGGGATTACAGGCTTGAGCCACCGCGCCCGGCCTTTTCTTTTATTTCTTGACTCAGCTTGTGTAGAAGGGCCTCCCATTCTTGTAAAGTTTTGTTGGAATGCAGCCTCACTCGTTTGTTTAGTGTTACCTATGGCTGCTATCTGAGAGAATTGGGTAGTCATGGCAGAGACCTTATGGTCTGCAAAGCCAAAAATATTATTGGGCTGTTTATAGAAAAAGTTTGCCAACTTGTGACCTAGAAGAATACACACTTGTGGCCGGGCACGGTGGCTCACGCCTGTAATCCCAGCACTTTGGGAGGCCAAGGTGGGCGAATCACCTGAGGTCAGGAGTTGAAGACCAGCCGGGCCAACATGGTAAAACCTCGTCTCTATTAAAAATACAAAAATTAGCCAGGTGTGGTGGTGCGCGCCTGTAATCCCAGCTACTCCGGAGGCTGAGGCACCGTGCCTGGCCTGCAATTTGTTTTAAGAGAACTGTTCATCTTGTATGTAAATTAGTCCGTTTGTTTTAACCATCCTCTTTTGCTCTGTTGCACATACCACAATTTCTCTCTCTCTCTCAGTAAATATTTAGGCTTCCAATTTTCCCATGTTAAAATTTAAGAGAACCACTGAAGGAATGAAAAAATGTGTAGTTTTCATTTTTAACCGGCTGTTGTTATTACAGAGGAAAGTTACTGGCTTTGTTTACATTTTTTTTTTTTCCTAGCTGCAGCCCCTCTACATTTCTTACATCTAGTTATTTTAACAAATTAGGCCTCCCCAAATGCTGGGAATACAGGCGTGAGCCACACACCCAATAAATAATTATACTGCCAAGGAATAATGAGTGTACTTATCT
>NW_016107732.1:1463660-1467564 GCF_001604975.1 Cebus imitator | reverse complement strand
AGACGGGGTTTCACCATGTTGACCAGGATGGTCTCGATCTCTTGACCTCGTGATCCACCCGCCTCGGCCTCCCAAAGTGCTGGGATTACAGGCTTGAGCCACCGCGCCCGGCCTAACATTTTTCTCAAAAAAAAGATTATGCATATAGAAATATTTTAGCAAATTATGCAGTAAATAAAAGGAAGGCTCTATAACAAAATAATGATAGCATCAGGTTAAAACCAGTGGAGGCCGGAGAGAAAGTAAAAGCCTGCGCGTCCGCCTCGAGATAACTCCACACCCGGGTAAAGATTAACTCAGTACCCACAGCTAACCCGTGGCTGGGCGGGGGGAGCTCGGGGACTCCGCGCACGCGCACATCCAGGTCCCGGCAGCCGCGCAAGCGCAATCGCCCGGAACATGGCTGCCACCGGCCCCCAACCGTAAGTGCCGACGCATCCCTGGGCCCTTTGCTGCCTCCGTTTCCCCCTGGGGGACGGCGTGGCGGGTGGAGGCCCTCCGGATCCTTGTGGGGCGGCGAGGGGCGCGTCCACAGGTGGGCTTCACCTGAGTAGTGGGCATGTCGGGCCCTCTAGGGCGGGGTCTAGCCAGGGCGCTGTTCTTGTTGCGAGTGGGTACGCTCCCCTGAGGGCTAGGTAGCTCTCAGGCTGGTGTGGACGCTTCCGCTCTTTCCTTCGCGTCGCCCGTGAGTTCCGCGCTCCTGCCCTTATCCGGCTTTCCCACAGCGACCGTTTTGCCGCGCCTGCTGGGTTTTCTGGTCTGTCCCCTGGAGTAATCCCCGAGTCTACCGCTTTTCTGCCGGCGGGTGGGAGTGGCGGTGTAGGCGTGGGTCGGCCTCCGGCTGAATTGGCTAGCCTGAGCCAATGGGCTGAGCCGCTTCCTCTTGAGTCCGGCAGGTGTTAGATCACCTGTGTGTTTTTCTATTTGATAATTGCAAAATCATGTTTTACTGCAATTCTCAGTGGGGGCCTAATTTTTGCACCTGTTTAGTGACCATTTCGCTGTCTTCTTCCTTGGTTTAGGGGTTTATTTTCGTTGTGCAATCTCCCAGTCTCAATATTTTATGACAAAAAATATTGGTTTATATAGAGAAGCTGAAAGACTTGTGCAGTGAACAACCCGGTTAACATCTGCTGAACTTAGTGTATCCCTTATCGTTCCTTCTGTCCATCTTTTCAGCCATCCATTAATCCACCTTTTTGGGAAACATTTCAAATTAAGTTGTAGATATCACAACACTTCTCCCTCAAACACCTCACTATCCTTAATATGAATTAGAGTTCAGTAGTGCTTTTTAAAAAATTTTTGAGCCAAAATTGACTTTCAGTGAAATGCACAGATCTTCACCGTACCATTTGAGGAGTTTTGGCAAATGCAATCTAAACCTTTATTAAAATTACCGTCAGCCTGGAAAGATTCCTTATCTTTTGCCAAGTAAAAAAATTTGGCTATTAGGAACTTGGGATTGTAAGAGTATGTTTTGAATACCAAGCTTTTGTCTGTTTTTCTTTTCCCACAGCAAGTGACTTTCCTCCATTCTACTGCTTGTTTCCCTCTCTGTTCAGCAAACTTTTACTTTTCAAAGTTTCACATTTACATAAAAGTTACAGGAATAGTTTAAAACCATGTAAAACCATCCAGATTCTCAAATTATTAACACTTGTTGGCACATTAGCTTTACCTTTCTCCTCTCCCTGCCTCAAACACATGCATAGATGTTACCAGAAAAAGGGGCTGGAACTATACCCCAAGAGAGGGTTCTTGTATCTCCAGAGAGAAAGAATTCAGGGCGAGTTCATAAAGTGAAAGCAAGTTTATTAGGAAAGTAAAGGAATAAAAGAATGGCTACTCCATAGATAGAGCATCCCCAAGAACTGGTTGCCCATTTTTATGGTTATTTCTTGATGATATACTAAAGAAGGGTGGATTATTTATGCCTACCCTTTTTAGACCACATAGGATAACTTCCTGATGCTGCCATGATATTTGTAAACTGTCACGGT
The DNA here is from genome assembly GCF_001604975.1 of Cebus imitator. Classification (NCBI taxonomy): domain Eukaryota; kingdom Metazoa; phylum Chordata; class Mammalia; order Primates; family Cebidae; genus Cebus; species Cebus imitator. The sequence continues at coordinate 1,465,561 of NW_016107732.1, read as the reverse complement.
GCTGGTGGGAAAATAACCAGAGGTCACTCTCGTCGCCATCTGGTTTTGGTGGGTTTTAGCCACTTTCTTCACTGCAAGCTGTTTTATCAACAAGATCTTTATGACCTGTATCTTGTGTCAATCTCCTCTCTCATCCTGTGACCTAGAATGCCTTAACTGTCTGGGAATGCAGCCCAGTAGGTCTCAACCTTATTTTACCCAGCCCCTATTTAAGGTGGAGTTGCTTTGGTTCAGATGTCTCTGACGTAGGGTTCTCTTTTTTATATTTTACATACATACATGTACACACAGCAAGTGTTGCAGAGGCAGGTGTGGTATAGACATATATTTACATACACTTAGGTTTTTTTGGCTGAGTTACTGAAAGTATGTGGTAGATACCATACTTCACTCTAAAATACTTCAGCCAGAATCTCATAAGAAAAGTAACTTTCTTTTTTTTTTTTCTTATTTATTTATTTATTTATTTATTTTTGGAGACGGAGTTTCGCTCTTGTTACCCAGGCTGGAGTGCAATGGCGTGATCTCGGCTCACCGCAACCTCCGCCTCCTGGGTTCAGGCAATTCTCCTGCCTCAGCCTCCTGAGTACCTGGGATTACAGGCACGTGCCACCATGCCCAGCTAATTTTTTGTATTTTTAGTAGAGACGGGGTTTCACCATGTTGACCAGGATGGTCTCGATCTCTTGACCTCGTGATCCACTCGCCTCGGCCTCCCAAAGTGCTGGGATTACAGGCGTGAGCCACCGCGCCCGGCCTATTTATTTTTTTTCAGATGGGGTTTTACCATGTTGGCCAGGCTGGTCTCGAACTCCTGACCTTAAGTGATCCGCCCACCTTGGCCTCCCAAAGTGCTGGGATTACAGGCGTGAGCCACCACGCCCAGCCTACTTTCTTATTTTTAAATTTTGTATTTTTTAGAGATGAGGTCTCACTATGTTGCCCAGACTTGTTTTGAACTCCTGGCCTTATGCAGTCCTTCTGTCTTGACCTCCCAAAGTGCTGGGATTACAGGTGAGAGCCACCACACCTAGCCAAAAAGAACATTCTTGAACAAAACTCGTGTTATTACCACACCCAAATACTTTTTTTTTTTTTAAGATAGAGTCTTAGTCTGTCACTCAGAGTAGAGTGCAGTGGTGTGATCTCAGCTCATTGCAACTTCCGCCTCCCGGGCTCAAATGATTTTCCTGCCTCAGCCTCCCAAGTAGCAGGAAGTACAGGCATGTGCCAGTAGGCGCAGCTAATATTTGTATTTTTAGTAGAGACAGGGTTTGGCCGTGTTGGCCAGGCTGGTCTTGAACTCCTGACCTCAAGTGATCTGCCTACCTCGGCCTCCCACAGTGCTGGGATTATAGGTGTGAGCTGTTGTACCTGACACCAGGTACTTTATTATTGATACAGAACCCTTGTCTGATATAGTTTGTATGTAGCTGATATAGTATGTAGCTGATATGGTTTTTTGGTATTGGTTTTGCTTCAGGATCCAATCCTGGATCCTGTGTTACATTTACTTGTCATGTTATTTTAGTCTCCTTCAACCTTGAATGGCACCCTCCTTTCATTTTTTTTTCATGAAATTGGTATATTTTTAAAAGACCCAGTTGATTGTTGTGTAGGTTGCCACTTGATGTTCAGTTGATATTCCCAGTATTAAATTCAGACTCTTATCTTTGGCAGGGAATTACCTAAGTGACATGTTCTTCTTGGTATGTCATGTCAGGAAATATGTGAAGTTGGTGGTGGTCAGACTTTTGTCTTGTGGTTAAAGTGCTCACGCCTTAATCCCAGCACTTTGGGAGTCTAAGACTGAGGGATCGCTTGAGCTCAGGAGTTTGAAACCTTTGAAACCAGACTGGGCAATAGTGAGATCCAATCTTAACATTAAAAAAGAAAAATTA
>NW_016107732.1:1460221-1462780 GCF_001604975.1 Cebus imitator | reverse complement strand
CACCATGTTGACCAGGATGGTCTCGATCTCTTGACCTCGTGATCCACCCGCCTCGGCCTCCCAAAATGCTGGGATTACAGGCTTGAGCCACTGCGCCCGGCCAAGAAAATAAATTCTACCATGATAAAGATATTCTTGTAGTTCTTGTTTTTGTTTTCGTTTTTTTTTAGACCGTGTCTCACTGTTATTGCCAGGGTTGGAGTGCAATGGCGCGATCTTTGCTCACTGCAACTTCCACTTTCCAGGTTCCAGCAAGTCTCCTGCCTCAGTCTCCTGAGTAACTGAGATTATAGGCGCTTGCCACTGTGCCCAGCTAATTTTTGTATTTTTAGTAGAGACAGGGTTTCTCCATGTTGGCCAGGCTGGTCTCGAACTCCTGACCTCAGGTGATCCACCTACCTCGGCCTCCCAAAGTGCTGGGATTACAAACGTGAGTCACCGTGCCTGGCCTAGTTCTATACTTTTAATCATTCAAAAAATTTTTTTCTCACATACTGTGTAGGTCTTGTAAGCATGTGTGTGAGTGTGTGTGAATTAGGAATTGTAATTTTTTTCCCATCTGAAAAGACGGCAAGAGACATACACACTCTTACTAATATGTGAGTATTATACCACCTTCTAAATTATTATATGCCTCCAAGTCTGTTTGGAGCTCTGTCCTTCCTGTACCTTCACTGGGTTGCTTGCTTACTGGAACTTTAAAGAAAAGCCTTGACTTTGGCAAAACAACTACTCCCAGCTCTTCTTCCTCCCTTCCTTTTGTTTTTAAAGGAGTTCTCATGGATATTTCAGGAGCTGTCTTCAGTGTGAATTTTGTCATGTTTCAGTAAAATTACTCCAGAGACTTACTTGGAATTGTCCTGGTTTCAGTACTGGCCCCTTTCATCTTTGTACCTGGTCTAGCTCCCTACTTACTCAAATGCCCTTTGAGGTCTTCAGTAAACTTTTTCAAGTTTTCACCATAAAAATACTATATAATTTTTCTTATTTTTGTTTTCTTTTTTTTGAGACAAGGTCTTGCTGTTTCACCCAGGCTAGGGTGCAGTGGTATGATAACAGCTCACTGCAGTCTTGAATTCCTGGGCTCCCAAGTAGCTGGGACTTAAGGTATGCACCATCACACCTGGCTAAAGGCGTCTCACTGCGTTGTCCAAGCTGGCCTCAAACTCCTAGGCTCAAGCGATCCTCCTGCCTAGACCTCTCAAAGTGCTGGGATTATAGGTGTAAGCCATTGCACCCGGCCTTGGCTGGGCTTTCATTGTGATTAGGTGGGGCTCAGGTGAGGGTGGCCTTGCATTTATTGAGGCTTGCATAGTTTGAACTTCTGCTAGCACCAACGAGGAAACACCCAGACTTTCTTGTTAGCTTGCCCAGATGAGAGGGAGAAGGAGAAATCGGTGGGGGACTTGAAAGCTGTCAGCAACCATCCAAAATGGAATCAGACTCTTTATCACAGTTGTAATCAGATGGCTGACTTTATCAGGATGGGATTAAAGTTGGTAAATGATTTATTTTTATTAATGAGTTGTGAACAAGTAAAGTAAACATTATTATGGGTGTTCCACAGAGATGGCTGGAGCCATGTGGATGGGCATAAATGGCAAATGTCCAGCAACTGTCGATGTCAAGTATTCACGCCCCTGGCCTGAGTGGATCCTTCTGCCTTTCAGAAGTGAGTACCAGGAAATGGAATTCTACATGAGCTCAACATATCCCTGCAAGGACTGTTTTTTCCCTCATAAAGTCCTAAAATACCAGAAATGTGCCAAATGGCGTCTAGACCAGTGGTTTCGACCGTTACAGACTCAACACATACTTACTCTTTTATTGAGATAAAATTCATGTATCATACAATTTACTCTTTTAAGGTGTACAATCCAGTTTTTTTATTCTATTAACTAGCTTGTACATCCATTGCCATAATCAATCTTTGAATGTTTTCATCAGCCCCAGGAAGAAAACCTATACTCGTTAGCAGTCACTCCTCCATCTTTCCCATCCTTCTCAGCCTTAGGTAATCACTAATCTACTTTCTGTCTTGGCCGGGCACAGTGGCTCACACCTGTAATCCCAGCACTTTGGAAGGCTGAGGCGGGTGGATCACCTGAGGTCTAGAGTTCGAAACCAGCTGACCAACATGGTGAAATCCCACCTCTACTAAAAATACAAAAAATTAGCCGGGCGTGGTGTCGCACACTTGTAATCCTAGCTAGTTGTGAGGCTGAGGTAGGAGAATCACTTGAATCCGGGAGTCTCATGTTTCAGTGAGCCGAGGTCATGCCATTGCACTCCAGCCTGGGCAACAAGAGCAAAATTCTGTCTCAAAAAAAAATTTTATTTTCTGTTTTATAGATTTGCCTATTATGTATATTTTATATAAATAGCCTGCAATATGTGGTCTTTTGTGTTTGGCTTCTTAGACTTAGGAAAATGTTTCATGTTATAGCACGTGTCTTTACTTTGTTCATTTTATGGATGAATATTTCATTGTGAACACATTTTGCTTATCCATTCATCAGTTGATGGACATTGAATTGTTTCTACTTTTTTTTTTTTTTT
>NW_016107732.1:1455776-1459128 GCF_001604975.1 Cebus imitator | reverse complement strand
AAAAAAAAAAAAAAAAAAAAAGAGAGAGGGAAAATAGGAAACCCCCAAATATGTGAACTACCATCAAGATGAATTTTTTACAACGTAATTTTTGTGCTGGCTGAGTGTGGTGGCTCACACCTGTAATCCCAGTACTTTGGGAGGCCTAAGCGGAAGGATTGATTGAAGCCAGCAGTTCCAGACCAGCCTCAGCAACATAGTGAGACCCTCTTTCCACAGAAATTTTAAAAAAAATTAGCTAAGCATGGTGGCATATACTTGTAGTCCCAGCTACTTGGGAGGCTGACGTGTAAGGATTGCTTGGACCAAGGAGGATGAGGCTGCAGTAAGCTGTGATAGTCCCACTGCACTCTAGTCTGGGTGACAGAGCAAGACCCTGTCTCAAATAATAATCACAATCATCATTTTTTTTACCATTGTATGGCTAAAAATAATAAATATGAGATATTTTGAAAACAATCTTAATTTAATTGAAATTCTTACATTAAATGTCCTAATTAAACACTATTTTCCTTAAGCCTGTCCTAATGTTTTCCTGTATACATGTGATCATTTGTTATTTCACTGTGGTACTCAGGCTCTCGTTGACTAACAATGTCTTAATCTGTTCAGGCTGCTGTAACAAAATACAATAAACTGGGTAGCTTATCAACAACAAAAATTTATTTTTTACAGATCTGGAAGCTGGGAAGTCTAAGATTAAGACATTAAAAGATTCAGCATCTAGTGAGTGCTGGTGCCCACTTTCTGCTTCATAGATGGTGCCTTCTAACTGTCCTCATAGGGTGGAAGGAGCAAGGGAGCTCTCTGGGGCCTCTTAAGTGCACTAATCCCAATAGTGAGGGCCCTACCTTCATAATATAATCACCTCCACACAAGACCCACCTCCTAATACCATGAGCTTGGGAGTCAGGATTTCAGTGTGAATTTTGGGGAGGAACACAGACTTTCAAACTATAGCAAGGGGTGTAGTTGGAATGGCCAATTTTCAACAAGGAGAGAGAATTTAGAGTGAGATATGAGTCCGTGAATTCAGGACAATATCTAGATTTGCTATAAGCTTCTTTCTAAAAATGAAGGCACTTTTCCCCTTATGTCTTATATAGCACATGTAATGTTATTCCATTCTGAAGTACCCCAGGTGGATTACCTGCAGGAACGTTGTTCCACAGGATGGTCAGGCATCATGTGGGGTGTTCCTGAGCATGGTACCCTATCTGGTATCCTCAGCCCAGGCTCATCAGATCCTAGGAGCTCCCTCTGCCTCAATGTTTTTGACAACCTAACACCTCCGAAGGTAACCGCATGCCCTTCCAGGTAATACTGCCAAGGTGAGAGAGAGCTAGAGGTCAGGCTGAAGGAGACATGCCCCTTTACAGCGGACATGTGCGTAGCATCACTAGCACTATCCTTGAAGGCTTCTATGCACTTATTACACATTTATGGAGATACATACCATAGCATTCACCTATTCAAAGTGCACAATTCAGTGGTTTTTAGTGTATTCACAGAGTTGTGCAACCATAACCACCATCTAATTTCAGAACATTTTCTTCAGCCCAAGAAGAAAGCTGTACCCATTAGCAGTTACTCCCTATTCTCCCCTCCTCTCCCCCAGCTCCTGGCAACCACTAGCTGACTTTCCGTTTATGTAGATTTGCCTATTCATGACAATTCATGTAAATAAGGTCATACAACATATAGTCTTTTGTGTCTGGCTTCTTTCATGGAGCATAGTGTTTTCAAGATTCATCTGTTAAAACATGTATTTGTGCTTTATTCTTTTTTTATGGCTGATGTATTCCATTGTGTGGATATATCACATTTTGTCTGTTCATCCGTTCATTCATTTTTAGGCATTTATTTGGATTGTTTCTTCTTTTTTGTTTATTATGAATTGTACTGCCAGGAACATCCATCTACAAGTTTATCTGTGGACATATGTTTGCATTTTTCTTGAGTATATACCAAGAGTGTAGGTACTAAAACTTAGTCTGCTTTGTATTGCTGTAAAGGAATACCTGAGGCTGGGAAATTTATGAAGAAAAGAGGTTTATTTAGCTCATGGCTCTGCATGATTTCTGGTGAGGGCTTTTGTATTACATCAAAATACGGCAGAGAAGGACAGAGGGGAAGTGGGCATATACCAAGGGGAGCCAAACCCAAGGGCTGTCCTGGCCTCATAACAACTTATTCTTGGGGCCACTAATTCATTCCCCTCCCCCTACAGAACCAATCCAGTCTTAGGAGAGCAAGAACCCACTACTGTGAAAACAGCACCAAACCATTCATGAGGGTTCCACCTCCATGACCCAAACACCTCCCGGTAGTCTGCATGTTCCAACACCACCACAGTAGGGATTAAATGTCAGCATGAGATTTGGTGTGGATAGACATACCATAGCAAGTGGAATAGCTGGATCATATGATAACTCTATATTTTCCTTTTTGAGAATAATCAGACTGTTTTCCAAAGTAGCTATACTCTTTTACATTTGCGCCAGCGTGAATGAGGGTTCCGATTTTTCCATATCCTCCCAATACTTGTCACTGTTTTTGTTTAACTATTGACTATACTAGTAAGTGTAAAGTGGTATCTCACTGTGGTTTTAATCAGCATTTCCCTAATATCTAATGATGTTGATCATCATTTCATGTGTTCATTGACCATTTGTATGTGGTCTTTGGAGAAATATCTATTAAGAACTCCTATGGAATGAGTGTAGTGTCCCCTCAAAATTCATATGTTGATGCCTTATCCCCAATGTGGTGGTATTTGGAGATGGGTGGTAATTATGTCACAAGGGTAGAACCATTTAGAATGAAATTAGTGCTCTTATAAGAGGAGTCAGGACAGGAAAGGTCTCAGGAGCTCCTGCTTCCTGCTCTCTGTCCTGTGAAGGCACACTGAGAAGGTGGCCATATGCAAACCAGGAAGAGGACCTTCACCAAAACTGATCATGCTGACACACTGATTTTGGACTTTCTAGCCCCCAGGACTGTGAGAAATAGATTCCTGTTGTTTAAGCCATCCAGTCTATTTGTTGTAGCAGCCCAAACTAAGACAAGATCCTTTGTCTGTTTCTAAAAATTGGGTTTTTGTCTTTTTATTATTGGATTGTAAGAGTTTTCTATATTCTAAGTATACATATATAAATATTTTCTCCCATTTGATGGCGTGTGATTTCACTTTCTTGTTGTTGTTTTTCTTAGAAGATTTAGTAATAGTAACATAGTTGTTTTTTTTTTTTTTTTTTGCTCTCATTACCCAGGCTGGAGTGCAATGGCGCGATCTCGGCTCACCGCAACCTCCGCCTCCTGGGTTCAGGCAATTCTCCTGCCTCAGCCTCCT
>NW_016107732.1:1447456-1449595 GCF_001604975.1 Cebus imitator | reverse complement strand
AAAAAAAACCTCCCACTGGCTGGGTGCTGTGGCTCACACCTGTAATCTCAGTACTTTGGGAGGCCGAGGTGTGCAGATCACCTGAGCTCAGGAGTTTGAGACCAGCCCAGCCAACGTGATGAAACCTCATCTCTACTAAAATAAAAATTAGCCGGGTGTGTTGGTGGGTGCCTGTAATCCCAGCTACTCAGGAGGCTGAGGCAGAAGAATCACTTGAACCTGGGAGATGGAGGTTACAATGAGCCCAGATCACACCACTCCGTTACAGCCTGGGCGACAAGAGTGAGATTCTGTCACCAAAAAAAATAATAATAATAATAAAGAAACAAAACAAAAAATAAAACCTCACATGATGGCTGGTTGCAGGGGCATGTGCCTGTAGTCCCAGCTACTCATGAAGCTGAAGCAGGAAGATGACTTGTGGTCTGGAATTTGAGGCCAGCCTGAGCAACATATTGATACCCCATCACAAAATTCAATAATTACATTAAAACCTTTTTTAAAATTTAAGTATAATCTGAGCTGTTTGGTCAGGAAAGGAAAACTCAAAAAACAGATAATCAAAATTTCCCACTATGTTAGATTTGCTGATTTCTTCTAACGAATTGGCTGGCTTTGCTATGTGTTTTGAGGCATATTGTCACTATTACATTGCCCTGTGATCCTTACTTGAAATCTTTCTTTGGTTTATAAAGAGCCACAAACGGTTTTTGGTTGGCATTCACCTGTCCCATCCTTTTGCTTTTAGCTTTTATGTCCTTTTGCTTTAGGACATCTGTTGCAAACACGTTTTTTAATACAGCCTGAGGCAGTCTTTATCTGACCCATCAAGGCCATTTATAGTTATTGTAATTGGTGATACATTACCTTATACTTTCTATTTAGCCTGTCCTTTTTGTGCTGTTTTTTCCCCTTTATGAGCTTTCTGGATTGATCAGGGGGTTTTTTTGGTGGTTTAATTCTGACCTGTCTCTACAAGGTTTTTCAGTGTTGCTCAGTACTATGGACATTTGGGGCTGGATCATTTTGTGTTGTGGCTAGCCATCCTGTGTACTATATGATATTTAGCAGCATCCCTGGCCCCTAGGAACATCTGTCCCTTAATCAGACTGACAACCAAAATCATTTCTAGACATTGCCAAGTATTTTCTGAAAGTAGAAACATCCCTGGTTAAAAGCCACTGCTTTGTGGGCTTGGAAGTTTTATACTACATTTGTTGTTTTATTTCTGACTTCAGCAAGTCTAACATGAATCGTGAAAAACCTGAGGACTTCAGAACATTTGATTTTGTTGCCTCATTCCCACGTCATTGGCCACTGTTGTCCAGTATATTAGTCCATCCCATTAATTCCAAGTCATTGACATTTCTGTATTTCATATGGCCAACATTGGATTAGATCAATTCCCCCCCACCTTCTTTTTTAAGAGATGGCATCTCACTGTGTTGTGCAGACTAATCTCAAAAGCCTGGGCTCAAGTGATCCTGCCACCTTGACTTCCCAAAGTACTGGGATTACAGGTGTGAGTCACCACACCCAGCCTACATTCATAACATTCATAAATTCCTTTTTTTCCTTGTTGGTTTTTTTCTGAAGAACAACCTTTTCTAATTCTTACTGCTAGTATCCTTGAAAATGAACTCTGCTTTTGCTTTTCTGATTTATTTTTTCTTTTTGAGACAGAGTCTCATTGTGTCGTCAAGGCTGGAGTGAATCGTAGCACACTGCATCCTCAACCCTCAGAGCTCAAGCGATTCTCTTACCTCAGCCTCCCAAGTAGCTGAGACTAACAGGTGCATGCCACCACACCCTGCTAATTTTTGTATTTTTTGTAGAGATGGGGTTTCACCATGTTGTCCAGGCTGGTCTCAGACTCTTGGGCTCAAGCAATGTATCCACCTTGGCCTCTCAAAGTGTTGAGATTACAGGCTTGAGCTACCACACCCAGCCTCTGAAACTTTCTTTATCTCACCCTTACTTGTGAACAGTAGTGTGACTCATAGACTTTTCCTTCAGCGCTTTGAAAGTAACTTTCCATTACCTTTGGGTTTCCAGTTTTTCTGCTAAGAGATCTGTTGTGATCATTTTCGTCCTTCACTAGTGGTTTGTTTTTTTTTGTTTTTTTTTGTTTTTTTTTTT
>NW_016107732.1:1439348-1447304 GCF_001604975.1 Cebus imitator | reverse complement strand
AGTAGAGACGGGGTTTCACCATGTTGACCAGGATGGTCTCGATCTCTTGACCTTGTGATCCACCCGCCTCGGCCTCCCAAAGTGCTGGGATTACAGGCGTGAGCCACCGCGCCCGGCCCACTAGTGGTTTGTTTTATCCCTGCTGGCCTTTAAGACCATCTCTGTAGGTACGAATTGATTTTCATTTATCCAGCTTTCTGAATCTCATATACCTACCAGTGGAACTGCTTGGTGGTAGAATATACCTAATATATGTTTTTGTTTTGAGACGGAGTCTCACTCTGTTGCCCAGGCTGGAGTGCAGTGGCACAATCTCAGCTCACTGCACCCTCCACCTTCTGGGTTCAGGTGATTCTCCTGCCTCAGCCTCCCAAGTAGCTGGGATTACAGGCGCACACCACCATGCCTGGCTAATTTTTGTATTTTTAGTATAGACGGGGCTTCATCATGTTGTCAAGGCTGGTCTCAAACCCGTGAACTCAGGTGATCCATTTGCCTCAGCCTTCCACAATGCTGGGATTACAGGTGTCAGCCACTGCGCCCAGCCTGAATTTATGTTTTCACGGCTGCCACTAAGTTACCCTGCCAAGCACACAGACCACTTTACAAGCCCTTTTACCACATGACGTCCCAAAGCTTTATATTATCGTACTTCATTTTATCTGTACTCATATGAAATGTGCATGTTTTGTGTTCTTACAGTCACAGTTGGAATTGCCTGAATGATAGAATGAGAAAAATCTTTATGTTTTCAGGACATTTCTATTTTCCCTTTATGAAATGCATCTTTGATTACTTTGCTCATTCTTTTTTGTGCTGTTCTGTAAGAATCCTCTATAGCTCTTGGGCAGTAATCCTTTGTCACTTTTATGTCTTATTTTCTCTCCATCTGCCACTTGCTTTTGTCTCTTATTGTGTCTTTTATTGGATAGAAAATTTGAATGTTGATATCAGACTTGTTAATCCTTGTCTGTTTTTTATTTTTTGTTTTGAAGACATAGTCTCTTTTGCCTAATTGGAATGCACCCCTTGGCACAATTACAGCTTACTGCAATCTCAGTCTCCCAGAGTGCTGGGATTGCAGGCGTGACCCCCTCCCAGTGCTTGACCATATGGTTTTTTTTGGTTAAGCTTTGTTTATTAAAGTCTGCCACACTCATGAAGGCATACCGCATAGTTTAAACTTTGACTTTTTGTTGTGGCCTGTATCCATCTGAAATTTGAATACACATACATACATGGATATATATTTAAATTGCCTAGACTATACACATATACGTATGTATGTATTCTGAGGCAAGGGTCTATTTTCATTTTACTTTTAAAAATATTAGGCCTCATACAGTGGCTCATGCCTGTAATCTCACCACTTTGGGAGGCCGAGGGGGGCAGATCACGAGGTCAGAAGATCAGAACCATCCTAGTCAATATGATGAAACCCCGTCTCTTCTAAAAATACAAAAAAAAATTAGCGGGCATGGTGGTGCATACCTGTAGTCCCAGCTACTCAGGAGGCTGAGGCAGGAGAATTGCTTGAACCCAGGAAATGGAGATTGCAGTGAGCTGAGATCACACCACTACACTACAGCCTGGGCTACAGTGCGAGACTCCATCTCAAAAAAAAAAAAGAAGGCTCGGCACAGTGGCTCATGCCTGTATTTGCAGTATTTTGGGAGGCTGAGGTGGGATAATGGCTTAAGTTTGTGAGGTTCAGGCCTCAGTGAGCCAAGATCACACCACTGCACTTTAGCCTGGATGACAGAGCAAGATTCTATCTCACTGAAGGAATGAAGAATAAATGAATGGACAACTAGTTGTCTTAATATTGTGAAGTCTGAGTGGACGAAGATGGTGATGGGAAGATTGATATTGACGAAGACACATTCAGCATTTATAAAGTGCCCTTCATTCCCTAGCCTTGGAGACTGCCTCAGACATGATCCAGTTTTCATAAAAACCCTGCAGGGCAGTCATACAGTTTTTGTTTTGTTTTGTTTTGTTTTTTTTGAGATGGAGTGTCACTCTGTCTCCCAGGGTGGAGTGCAGTAGTGTGATCTTGGCTTACCACAACCTCCACTTACTGGGTACAAGCGATTCTCCTGCCTTAGCCTCCCGAGTATCTGGGACTACAAGCATGTGCCGCTATGCCCAGCTAATTTTTTTGTATTTTTAGTAGAGACGGGGTTTCACTGTGTTGGTCAAGCTGGTCTCAAACTCCTGACCTCAAATGATCCACCTGCCTCAGCCTCCCAAAGTGCTGGGATTACAGGCATGAGCCACTGCACCCGGCCAGGTTATTGACTGTTCTAAGACTTGGATCTAGAACTTTTAGGTCACCAGGCCTATGCTTTGTCCTATCCATGAATGCAAAACTTTGACCACAGAGCTGGGTAAGAATTGCTCCTTCAGTGCTGTTATTTGCTCGTTGTGAAGTCAAAGCTGTGGAAATGTGTATTGATGGGCAGTGCGTGATGGGGACAACAAGGCAGTGTCTGTGACAGAATTCTAGGGTGAGCAGGGATGCTTGGGCTCTGGTCTTGCATATCTCAAACTAATCCTTTTGGTGATTATTTATCCCCAGGACCATTCCTTTTGCCTGCTGTCTAGGAAAATGAAGATGCTACATGGGTCTTTTTGAATCTGTTTTTGGTTCTATTCCTTGGCTGTTGTTTTTCCTCTTCCTTGTATAAATTTGAATTTAAAAAAGAAAGCAAGTAAAAAAATACGCATCTTCACACCTAGCCCATCATCATTGTCTGTTTCTCTTATTCATATAGCTTCATATACCTAAGTCTGCATTTTTCCTCTCTTTGCAGTTTGGGATATGAGATTGAAAATGACAACTCGGAATATTTCTGAAAGAGAAATACCCTGTGGTATAGAAATGGAAGGATTCACAAAGGAAGCTCCCTGTTTGTCCATTTTAGGTGGTGGTTGGGACTGTGAGAACCAGGAGGGACACTTGAGGCAATCAGCTTTAACTCTGCAGAAACCAGGGCCTCAGGAAGCAATTTGTGAATATCCTAGTTTTGGGGAGCATTTGTTTGCAAGCTCAGACCTTCCACCATCTCAGAGAGTTCTTGCAACAAATGGTTTCCATGCACATGACTCAAATGTTAGTGGTCTGGATCGTGACTCCGCCTTACACAGCTGTCCCAAAAGTTATGCAGCTAAGAGAACTAGTGACAGCGATGCCTGTGGAAAAGCCTTCAACCATTCCATGGAATTTACTCATGGAAGAAATTCAATGAGAGAGAAACCCTACAAATACCCTGAAAGTGTTAAGTCTTTTAATCATTTTACCGCTCTTAGTCATCAGAAAATAATGAAAAGAGGCAAGAAACTGTATGAAGGTAAGGATTTTGAGGACATCTTTACCCTGAGCTCATCACGTAATGAAAACCAGAGGAGTCTCCCAGGAGAGAAACAATATAAATGTACTGAATGTGGCAAATGCTTCAAACGGAACTCTTCTCTTGTTTTGCATCACCGAACTCATACTGGAGAGAAGCCTTACACTTGTAATGAGTGTGGAAAGTCGTTCTCCAAGAACTACAACCTGATTGTACATCAAAGGATCCACACAGGAGAAAAGCCCTATAAATGCAGTAAATGTGGGAAAGCTTTCAGTGATGGGTCAGCTCTGACACAGCACCAGAGAATTCACACAGGTGAGAAACCTTATGAATGCCTAGAATGTGGAAAAACCTTCAACCGAAATTCATCCCTAATTTTGCACCAAAGAACTCATACAGGGGAAAAACCGTATAGATGTAACGAGTGTGGAAAACCCTTCACTGACATCTCCCACCTTACAGTGCATCTCCGAATCCACACCGGTGAGAAGCCCTATGAGTGTAGCAAATGTGGAAAGGCTTTCCGGGACGGCTCGTACCTCACCCAGCATGAAAGGACTCATACTGGAGAAAAGCCCTTTGAGTGTGCAGAGTGTGGGAAATCCTTCAACAGAAACTCTCATCTCATTGTGCATCAAAAGATCCATTCTGGGGAGAAACCCTATGAATGTAAAGAATGTGGGAAGACTTTCATTGAGAGTGCATACCTGATCAGGCACCAGAGGATTCATACTGGCGAGAAGCCCTATGGCTGCAACCAGTGTCAGAAACTTTTCAGGAACATTGCTGGCCTCATCAGGCACCAGAGGACTCATACTGGTGAGAAGCCTTATGAGTGTAATCAGTGTGGCAAAGCCTTCAGGGACAGCTCCTGTCTGACCAAGCACCAGAGAATTCACACTAAGGAGACCCCATATCAGTGTCCAGAATGTGGGAAGTCCTTCAAGCAGAACTCTCACCTGGCAGTACATCAGAGACTGCATAGCAGAGAAGGTCCCAGCCAGTGTCCTCAGTGTGGAAAAACGTTCCAAAAGAGCTCCTCCCTTGTCCGACATCAACGAGCACACCTGGGAGAGCAACCCATGGAAACATAATGATTGGGGGCCACATGATTCTTCCAGTTTGTTTTCACACCTGTGTTTAGGAGGCGTGTCTTAGATCTGACTCCTCTCTGGTCAGTAGAAAAGAATCCTTAAAGCTATTCAGTGAATTGATGAATGTGAGACATTGCTGAACCACAGTGTTAAGTCTGCTCATTGGAGAACTTGGGAGGCAACTTAGGATGATAGTAAATGCAGAATAGTTATTGGGGATAATTCAGCCTATACCAGAGATGACAATACATACACTGGAATGAAACCTGCAAACCATGAACGTGACACTAACTTAGGATATTCACTCACCTCCACATCAGAATGCTTAGCTAGAGAGAGCCTGTGAATGCATTCAGAATATGATTGATATGAGGACCTCTGTAGTAGGGAGTTTCCACCTTATTGTACATAAGCAGACTTTCAATGAATCAACTTTTTTTTTTTTTGAGATGGAGTCTTGAGCTGTGCCCAGGCTGAAGTGTTGTGGGGCAATCTCCACTCACTGCAACCTCCCCTCCCGGGTTCAAGCAGTTCTCCTGCCTCCGCCTCCTGAGTAGCTAAGATTACAGGTGTGTGCCACCACGCCCAGCTAAGTTTTTGTATTTTTAGTAGAGATGGAGTTTCACTATGTTGACCAGGCTGGTCTTGAACTCCTGACCTTATGACCTGCCTGCCTTGGCCTCCCAAAGTGCTGGGATTACAGATGTGAGCCACCGCGCCTGGCCTGATTCAACTGTTTGTTTGTTTGTTTGTTTTTGGTTTTTTTGAGACGCAGTCTTGCTCTGTTGCCAGGGTGCAGTGCGGTGGTGTGATCTTGGCTCACTGCAACCTCCACCTCCCAGATTTAAGCAACTGAGTCAAGCTTTTTGAATGTAATCAGGCAGAGAGGCTTTTGGCAGTGTCTCTTACAGTGTTTTCTGTATCAGCAAAGGTGTATAATTAGAGTCCACACAGTGCTGCACTACACACCACCACAGAATGTTTGAAATTTTGTTGTTTCAATGTATTTCTGCATTATACTCTACAAGAATGCTGAGGACTTGTTGCAGGAGGGCATCTAGATGAATAAATTACCTGTGAATGAACAGTGAAGTCGTTCCCCCTGTGACTGAAACAAGCAGGCCGGGTTCGATGGCTCATGACTGTATCCCAGCATTTTGGGAGGCTGAGGCAGCTGGATCATGAGGTCAGGAGTTCAAGACCAGCCTTGCCAGCATGGTGAAACCCCATCTCTACAAAAAAAATACAAAAATTTGCCAGACATGGTGGCATGTGCCTGTAATCCCAGCTACTCAGGAAGCTGAGCGGGAGAATTGCTTGAACCTGGGAGGCGGAGGTTACAGTGAGCCAAGATCCCGCCACTGCACTCCAGCCTGGGTGACAGAGTGAAACTCCATCAAAAAAGAAAAAAAAAAAAAGACTGAAAAAGCTTGTGCTAAGATGGAAAGGGCTGCTTCCAAGAGATGTGGTTTGTTGCTTTAGTTGTTGAAACAGAAATACTGAGTTGTTATGTTTATGTTGTCGCCCCACCACTACCACCATGGTGGTTCATTTAGGATGCTTCCAATTCAGCCACTGTGAACCATTGTAAAGGTTTTATTGCCATGTTGAAAATGTTTATAATATGGCAAAAGAGGCATAAAATAGAAGATTTACTATTATTACAGCCATATAGAAGATATGTGCACATATGGATGTAGACTGAAAGGGGATGGCGGAGAAATAAAATGTGGTTTTCTTTGGGGACTGGAGTTTTGTATGGTATTTTTTCTCTGTTACAAATACTTGTTAGCATAATGATTTGGTAATAAAAAGTGGAGCCATAAAGAGGTTAATATGGGGTTTCTCTGGACCTCCTGTAGTATTAGGGACTGGATCAGGCAACAGGGAAGCTGTAAGTGTGGATGGAGGGGCATTGGGCAGTGGCTTTTCTGGAATCAGCATCCCGAAGCCCAGGGCATGAGAATAACTTCCTTTTCTGGGACTTGGGTTATAAGGGAGTGTCAGTGTGGAGGACAGAGTAGGTCCCAGAGAATGGGTAACAGGAAGCCATGGAAAAATTTGGGATGACTGGAGTGGCCCTTCAGAGGCTTGCCAGTACTGGCCGAGTAAAACTAGTCAAGGTGGATGACACATCCTCAAAGCCGTGTGAGTGGATCCCCTTGGGATTCTGCCTCTAGATAAATTCCTCTCCTGGGAGTACGGACAAATGCCCCGATAGTGAAGATTAGTGATGAGTCAGTCCAGGACTGGAGTGAGCCAGGCCCATTTTATTGGCAGGATCAAGATTGATGAGTGTGTGACCTGGTGTCTCCATGGTACTGGTTTTCTGAGGTCTGGATTCTCAGCCCAGCTGGTGAGGGGCTTCAGGCAGCCATCCTTCCATGTGTGTCTTTTCTTGTGTCTGGCATCCGCTGTGGCCTCCATGGCACTTGCTGTCTCCTATGAGGCAGCCAATCGGGGTGGGCCTCTGTTAGCTGTGTCACAGGGCCCACCCTGATGCCTCTCACAGGGCAGCCAGTCCTGAGAGAGGAATGAGTAGGTAGGTAATGGAGGCAGGGAGGGGAGAAGGGAAGAGTGGCCCTGAAAAAGCATTTAGACAAAGCCCCCACCACACACACCCATGTGGAGATGATGATCTCATGGTGAGAGGTGCATGGGCATGGAGGACAAGCAGGGATGCTTGCTGAACCATCTGAAGTCAGGATGGGGTTGTGCTGTGTCCCAGGGTGAGGTGATGGACGAAAGGGGACCAGGCTGACTTGTGTTCTCCAGAGGGTTGTGTTTGAGTACAAGCCAGTACAGAAAAGTGCACCACAGACTTTGCTTGACACAGTGAAAATCATGATCTCTTGAGCCCCTGACCTTGGGCTTTTCTCTGTCATTGTAGGATCCAGTTTGAGCAAGATGTTTGGATGGACAAAGTGGCTCACACCTGTAATTTCACCACTTTTGGAAGGCTGAGGCAGGAGAATTGCTTGAGCCTAAGAGTTCAAGACCAGCCTGGGCAACCCATGTCTGCGAATAATAATGAAAAAATTAGCCAGGTGTGGTGGCACGGGCCTTTAGTTCCAGCTTCTCAGGAGGGAGAGTCAGGAATAAGGCAGAAGGATCTCTTAAGCCTGGGAGTTTGAGACTACAGTGAGCTGTGACCACACCACTGCACTGCAGGCTGGGTAGTGGAGTAAGACCCTGTCTCAAAAAAGAATCTGATAATGGTTTGGCTCTGTGTCTCCACCCAAATCTCGTGCAATTGCAATTCCCAATGTTAGGAGAAGGACCTGGTGGGAGGTAAATGGATCAATGGGGGCAGATTTCCTCCTTGCTGTTCTCATGATAGTTAGTTCTCATAAAGACCTGCTTGTTTAAAAGTGTGTAGCACTAGGCTGGGCGCGGTGGCTCAAGCCTGTAATCCCAGCACTGTGGGAGGCCAAGGCGGGTGGATCACGAGGTCAAGAGATCGAGACCATCCTGGTCAACATGGTGAAACCCCGTCTCTACTAAAA
>NW_016107732.1:1434420-1437935 GCF_001604975.1 Cebus imitator | reverse complement strand
GCTGAGGCAGGAGAATTGCTTGAACCCAGGAGGCGGAGGTTGCAGTGAGCCGAGATCGCTCCACTGCACTCCAGCAAGATTCTGTCTCAGAAAAAAAAAAAAAAAAAGAGCTGAATGTTAATAGCCAAGACAATGAGGAAAATGCCTGCAGGGCATTTCAGAGACCTTTACAGCAGGTCCCTCTATCATAAGCCTAGAGGCCTAGGAGACTAAAATGGTTTTGTGAGCCAAGCCCAGGGACCCCCTGCTCTATGCATCCTCAAAACCTCAAAACTTGGCACCCTGAATCCCAGCTGCTTCAGCTCTAGCTGTGGCTAAACGGGGCCAAGGTACAGCTCTGTCCATTGCTTCAGAGGGTGCAAATCTCAAGCCTTGGCAGCTTCCACGTGGTGTTGGACCTCTGGGTGCACAGAAGGCAAGTGTTGAAGTTTGGGAGCTTCCACCTAGATTTCAGAGGATGTACAGAAATACATGGACATGCAGGCAGAAGTCTGCTGCATGGGTTGAGTCCTCGTTGAGAACCTCTACTAAGGCAGTATGGAGGGGAAATGTGGGGTTGGAGCCCCCACACAGAGTCCCCACTGAGGCACTGCCTAGTGGAGCTGTGAGAAGAGGGTCATTATCCTCCAGACCCCAGAATGGTAGGTCCACCAACAGCTTGCATCATGTGCCTGGAAAAGCCACCAACACTCAATGCCAACCTGTGAAAGCAGCAACAAAGGTGGTATCCTGCATTGTCACAGGAGCAGAGTGCCCAAGGCCTTAGGAGCCCACCCCTTGCATCAGTGTGACCTGGATATGAGACATGGAGTCAAAGAAGATTATTTTGGAGCTTTAAGATTTAATGACTGCCTTTCTGGGATTTGGATTTGTAGGGGACCTGTAGCCCCTTTGTTTTGACCAATTTCTTTTGGAATGGGGGAATTTGCCCAATGCTAGTACCCCCCATTGTATCTTGGAAATAACTCACTTGCTTTTGATTTTACAGGCTCATAGGTGCAAGGGAGTTGCCTTGTCTCAGATGGGTCTTTGGACATAGAATTTTGAGTTAATGCTGGAATGAGTTAAGATTTTGGGGGACTGTTGGGAAGGCATGATTGCATTTTGCAATATGAGAAGAACATGAGATTTGGGGGTGGGACAGGGGCAGAATGATATGGTTTGGCTCTGTGTTTCTGCCCAAATCTCAGGTCAAATTGCAATTCCCAGTGCTGGGTGACAAACCTGGTGGTAGGTGACTGGATCATGGGGGCAGATTTCCCCTTTTGCTGTTCTCATGATAGTGAGTTCTTATGAGATCTTGTTGTTTAAAAGTTTGAGACCGCCCCACTCGCTCTGCGATAGTAAGACATGCTTGCCTCTCCACCCTCTGTCATGATTGTAAGTTTCTTGAGGCTTCCCACCCATGTTTCCTGTACAGCTTGTGGAACTGTGAGTCAATGAAACCTCTTTTCTTCACAAATAACACAGTCTCAGGTAGTCCTTTATAGCAGTGTGAGAATGGACTAATACATAATCCTACTAAGTCAGTTTAGCAAAAATTTTCCCCTTCCTCTTGATACCTGATCAAATTCCTTGTCCCTCACCCTAAATGTCTTCTCCCCTTGTCCTGCCTTCAGCAAAATTTCTCTTTAGTTGGTTTGGCAAGAATTCACCCCTTATCTGTGAGGTTTGCACTTAGTAATTTTTCATCCACCAGACACTCTGCTGCTTCTCAGCTGTAAACCCTCACTTGTTCTTGTCCAAGCTGGAGTTGAGTCTGGCTTCCCAAGCCCCTCTGTAGTAGCTTCTGTAATAAGGCCTGCCTCACCATGTGTTTGTGTGAATGGAATTAGATGCCTGCCTGTTGCACAACACTGTGTATGTTAGACTCCAATGTTGCTACAGGCGGCCTTGGTTTCTCCTCAAAGCTGTGTAATATTCCATGGTCTGGGCATACTTGAACATGTGGATCTATTCACTGTGAGCAGTGGTTCTCATCCACGAGCAGTTCTGCCTCCAGGAGACATCTGGGTGTCATGATGAAGGGTGGTATCTGATAGGTGGAAGCTGGGGCTGCTGCTAAACATTCTCCAAGGCTCACAATGGCCCCCACAGCAGAGTTATCCAGCCCAGGTGTGAGCTGTGCCAAGGCTGAGGTGTATACATTTCTTGTTCATACTTTCTTTCTTTTTTTTTTTTTTTTTAGGGGGGGTTTCGTTTTTTTTTTCCTTGCTGGAGTGCAATGGCGCGATCTCAGCTCACCGCAACCTCCGCCTCCTGGGTTCAGGCAATTCTCCTGCCTCAGCCTCCTGAGTAGCTGGGATTACAGGCACGCACCACCATGCCCAGCTAATTTTTTGTATTTTTAGTAGAGACGGGGTTTCACCATGTTGACCAGGATGGTCTCGATCTCTTGACCTCGTGATCCACCCGCCTCGGCCTCCCACAGTGCTGGGATTACAGGCTTGAGCCACCGCGCCCGGCCCTCTTGTTCATACTTTCAAAGAAATAAACCCCATTATTGAGGGGAAAAAGTCTCACATTCCCAGGATATGTACAATTGTAAGTTACAGATTTGTGTCTCTGTAGAAATGGGTATATCATAAGACATAAGTCCCTAGTGGACTGATAGGAATGCCCCGGCTGGGCACTTCACTTCGGTGTCTGCAGCATTCTAGCAAAATATGCAGGTATTGCAGAGTTAGTGTCAGCAGCATCTCCGCCTCTTGGTTTCACCTTTCAGATTCTGGGATGGGCTCATCCCCAGACCAGTTGTGGCCAGAGGGTAAGCATCCTGAAGAAGTGGTGTCAATATGATATTGGTATGAGCCCCATGGTTTTGTGTGAATTGTATTCCCCTTGCTCTTTTTTGAAAAAAATTTATTAGGCTGCACACTATGGCTCACACTTGTAATCCCAGCACTTTGGGAGGCTTAGCTGGGAGGATCACTTGAGTCCAGGAGTTTGAGACCAGCCTGGGCAACAGACAGAGACCCTATCTCTACAAAGTGAAATGAAATGAAATGTAATGTACACATAGTATGTACATTATATATAGTAGTCCCCCCCACCAAATCGAAGAGGGATACATTCCAGTACCATAGTGGATGCCTGAAACCTCATATGGTACCAATCGCTACATACAGTTGTCCACAGATATATACATATCTGTGGAGGATTGATTCCAAGACTGCCCTCAGACACCAAATCGGAAGATGCTCAAGTCCCTGATATAAGATGGTGTGTATTTGCATATAACCTACACATATTTTCCAGTGTACTTTAAGTAATGTCTAGGCCAGACACAGTGGCTCACGCCTATAATCGGAGCACTTTGGGAGGCCAAGGCAGACAGATCACCTGAGGTCAGGAATTTGATACTAGCCTGGCCAACATGGCAAAACCCTGTATCTACTAAAAATAGAAAAATTAGCCAGTGTGGTAGCATGTGCCTGTAATCCCAGCTACTAGGGAGGCTGAGGCAGGAGAATCACTCGAACCTGGGAGGCAGAGGTTGCAGTGAGCTGAGATCA
>NW_016107732.1:1429172-1432545 GCF_001604975.1 Cebus imitator | reverse complement strand
TGAAAGGGGCTTGGACACAGTGGCTCACAGCTGTAATCCCAGCACTTTGGGAGGCCAAGATGGGTGGATCATTTGAGATCAGGGGTTCGAGACCAGCCTGGGCAACATGGCAAAACCTATCTCTAGTAAAAGTATAAAAATTAGCTGGGCATGATGGCACACACCTGTAATCCCAACTGCTCAAGAGTCTGAGCCAGGAGAATTGCTTGAACCCAGGAGGTAGAGGTTCTAGTGAGCTGAGATTGCACCACTGCACTCCAGCCTGGGCAGCAGAGTGAGACTCCATTTCCAAGAAAAAAAATATATGTCTAGGTGAGGTGGTCCATGCCTGTAATCCCAGCACTTTGGAAGACCAGGGTGGTCATATCATGAGGTCAGGAGATCAAGACCATCTTGGCCAACATGGTGAAAACCCATCTCTACTAAAAATAAAAAAATTAGCTAGATGTGGTGGCAGGTGCCTGTAATCCCAGGTACTTGGGAGGCTGAGGGAGGAGAATCGCTTGAACCTGGGAATCAGAGGTTGCAGTGAGCCGAGATCGCGCCATTGCACTCCAGCCTGGGCAACAAGAGTGAAACTCTGTCTGAAGAAAAGAAAAAAATAGGTTCATCAGAAAGCACTATTACGCAAGTAAAAAGGCAAGTGACAGAGTGGGAGAAGACCATTGTAGAGCCAACAAAGGACTGGCCTCCAAACATACAAAGAACTCAGCATCTCAGTAAGAAAGAAACTTAATAGAAAAGTTGGTAAACGACGTCAGCCGGCCCCCTCATAAACAAGGAAATCCAAATGGCCAATAAGTGCATGAAAGTGTGCCCAACTTTACTACTAATAAACCACAGTGAGATTCTACTTCACACCACACTAATGGCTAAAATGAAAACCGTACCAAGTGTTGCAAGAATGTGGAGCAACTGAGTATCTTATACAACACGGCAGGGGGCAGTGTAAACTAGTGCACCCATCAAGAGACAGTTGCAGTCCTAGGCATTCACCCAACAGAAATACAAGCCTGCTTATCAAAAGATACATACACGATGTTCATATCAGGTTTTTTTTGTAGTAACTCTCAACTGGAAACAGCCCAAATGTCCATTGACAGGAAGGAAAACGAGCAAATGTTGTATTCAAAGTGGAGCATTTTATATGACCACATAAAATGATTATTGTGTCCTAGAGGATTACACAAAGTGAAGTGGTTATTGCACCATGGAAGATTACACAGCCATGTGAAAGGGTTGTGCCATAGGGTATTACGCAACCTTGTAAAATGGTTATTGTGCCAGAGAGTGTTGTGCAATGGCCTAAAGTTGTGATTGTGGCATGGAATCTTACATAGCCACGTGGAGGGTTTATTGTGCCAGGGAGTCTTATATAATCGTGTAAATGGGTTATTTTGGATGGAGCATCACACAACCGAGTAAAATGTTAATTGTGCATGTAAGGTGATACGACCGCATGAAGGTGTCAGCCAGCGTCCACTGGAGCGTTGTACACCCCTGTACAGGAGTGATTCCAGGCCCCAGTCCCCGATGCCGTGAGAGGAAGGAGACACAGCAGTCTAGGAGTGGAACCCGCGTGAACGAGATTCTGCCGAAACCACGCGCGTCCAGGGTGGTGCAGAATCGCAAGAGGATGGAGGGCTGGTCAATCTGAGAGACTAGATGCTTGTCCGCGGCGGCTCAAGGTCAGCCCACGCGCGCTCCCGGCGTTTTTCCGTCTGCTAAACCTCACCTACCAGCGGAGGCGAAGGACTAAGGACCGGGAAAGGAAACACTGTGCGCGCTCCCAGGTTCTGGCTGCCTAGCAGCCGTGACCCCGCCCCACCCCAGCTGGTCCCTGCAGGTGCCTGCCGTCAAGGGTCGCCGGGAAAATAGCATCCGGGAACTCTGCGCGCGCATGCGCAGAGCCCGAGGGCGAGCTGACGTGGACGCAGCGGCGGCGGGAGGTGAGTTCGCCGTCTCGCGGCTTCTCGGGTCTCGGCCTCCCCGACTCCCGTCCAGCGGTCGTGGAGCCCAGGTCTTGTGAAGGTGGCGTCAAGTACTCCAGAGCGGCTGGGGCTGGGACGTGGCTGCGTGGACGCTCTTCCTGTCTGAGGGTCCGCGGCAGCCCTGCTCTGGGCAGGGTCCTGTGGGCGCGCTGGCTTGGTGTCCCGGGCGCTTGTCCTCTCCCTGCGGGGCGCGGAGCCCCTACCCTCCTCTCCTGTGGGGTGCAGACCCCTACTCCCCCATCTTCATGGGACGGGGGCGGGCCCCTTTTCCCTTCTCCCCGTGGGGTCCGACCCCGAATCTCTCTCCCCTCTCCCCGTGGGGCGCGGACTAATTCCGTTCTAAGAGACCGCAGGCCCGCTGTTCTCTTCCCTTGAGGCGGGGACTCAGTTCTCTTCCTCCCCCTCCCACTGGGACGGACCCCTCTTTCCGCCGTTCGCTTGACCCCAGACTCCCTAATATTCCGTTTTTTTCCTGCGGACACAAGCACTCTTTTCTCACCTCCCCACGTTGTGCCCCCCCCCCCTCCGTCTCTAACGGCACGGGTGCGGTTGCCCTTCCCTTCTCCCTCTCCTCAGAAGATTTGGGCTTGAACAGCCCTTTGTGTTTCCCGAGTCTGACTCCCAAGGACGTGTTCCCCACTTGTCATTCTACTCCGCCTAACAACCTTGTTCTTCCTCCTCTTCCTTCTCCCGAGAGATGGCTTCCTCATCTGCCCTTTTAGGGTTGTGTGTGGATGCTTCCTTCCACCGTGAACACTCCCAGCCAGGCTTCCTCCCATCCCTGCTGGGTTCTGACTCCACTGGCTTGCCCTTCCTCCCTTTCCTGCTGTTGTAGACTGGGCCGCCCTCCCCACGAACCTCTGTTGCCTGAAAGCTGACCCTCAGGGACAGGCATCTGAGACTTTGGGGTCCTCAGCTGAGCATCTCCTCTCCCCCAAACTCAGTCCTTCTAGACTCTGTAAGTGGTGACTCCTTCCACCCACAATCCTCATTGTCCACCTGGATATTTCTCTTTTCCCTAACCCCTGCATCGTCTCTGTCCAAAATCTCATGCCTTAACCGTTAAGATATTTCCGGAATTCCAATTAGTTGGGCTTGGTGGCACATGCCTGTAATCCCAGCTACTCAGGAGGCTGAGGCAGAAGAATCGCTTGAACCTGGGAGTTGGAGGTTCAGTGAGCCAAGATTGTGCCACTGCATTCCAGCCTGGGTGACAGAGCGAGAATCTATCTCAAGAAATATATAAAAATAAGGCCGGGCGTGGTGGCTCACAACTATAATTCCAGCACTTTGGGAGGCCGAGGTGAGTGGATCATGAGGTCAAGAGATCGAGACCATTCTGGTCAACATGGTGAAACCCTGTCCCTACTAAAAATACAAAA
>NW_016107732.1:1424170-1428187 GCF_001604975.1 Cebus imitator | reverse complement strand
TTCACCATGTTGACCAGGATGGTCTAGATCTCTTGACCTTGTGATCCACCCGCCTCGGCCTCCCAAAGTGCTGGGATTACAGGCTTGAGCCACCGCGCCCGGCCTCTAAACCCTCTTCTTAGTAACAGGCAGAATCCTCACATGCCTTGGGACTACGGCTGCTGACCTAAGGACTGTTTGCTGCTGGGGTGTAGGTGATAAAAGAGCTTGCATCAGAGGGAAAATCCATGCCCTAGCTTCTTCCTTGGGCAGTTCATTCTCTGACGCTGCTTGGCTTTTGAGTTGTAGGCAGTGGATAGAGAGATTGGAACAGTTTGGGAAAGGAGCCTAACTAAGAAACTGGATTGCAGGTACATGTGCTTCCTCAGTTTGCAGAGTGAACATGTGATAATGACGGATTCTGCAGTTCTTTGCTTATCCCTACTAGAATGCCTACTCTGTGAGGTGGAGGTCTTCATCTGTTTGGTCCACTGCTAAATTATTAATGCCTAGAACAGGGCCTGGCATGCAGTATGTGTTCAGTAAATACAGAGTGAAAGAAAAGGGGTCATCCCTGTGGCCACAGGAAGCTGGCTCTTTTCTCACAGACTTGAGATCACAGAGGGTGTGTGTGATGCATCCAACACACATTCATATTGTGTGCCCAGGCCTTTTTTTTTTAAAGAGGTTTTTCCTTTATAATATCCACTGCCTTTGGCAATATGGAATATTGGGTGAGTGTGTGCGTGCATGTGTTTGTGTTTGAAATTGGCATGCTTCATGTGCTACTAAACTTTGCAACCTGCTTCTTTCCCCAACTTCTCTCTTGTACCAGGTGAAGCTTTCAGCACACTGACTTTCACTGCTATATAGTTTTCTTCCTTGTGAAAATGCCACAGTTCTTTTTGCCTTGCCTTCCCTGTTGATGAACATCTTGGAAGTTTCCAGATTTTCAGCGTTTCCACCAGTGCTTTAGAGCGCATGTTCAATGTGTATCCTTGTAAGGGTTTCTCTAGCCTGGAAGTTTTCAAAAATTTTCACAAGTGTTGAGAGAAACACATGTACATGATGGCTTGGGTACATATCTAACTGGAATAAAAGTTTGATGAAACTATGCTTCCTAAATGTGAGATCCTCTGACACTACTTTTGAATTTTAATTTATGCCATTGTAAAAAGGATGCCAGTGTTGATCCACCACATCTCTTGGCATTTGTAGTTTTTAATTTCAGCCTAGTTCTTCTGAATTGTTCTTAAGAGAGAATGTGGTATTTTTTTATATAATGTTGTGGGAACTACCCGTAATACAGTGTTAACTAGGAAAAGCAAAAAAGGACCCAAGTTATATATACAGGTTGACTCCACCTGTTTCAAAATGATCCTCTGTGAAGAAAACAGGAAGTAAATGTAACCAAGGCTCAACAGTGAGATTATAGATTACTTTTATTATCTTTGTACTTATTTATGTTTTCAGGATTTTCTACAGTAAGCATGCATTAATTTTACAGTGATGTCTTTAATATAAAATATTTAAATGGAATTTGAAGTTTTATTTAAATAGCAAGCTCCCTTGTTGAATCCTGAATAGAATTATATTTGTCCTATTTTCACTTACTTGTCTGCTCAGAAACATATTTAGCTCACAAAGAGATTAAATAGCATTGAACTTGGATCAGCTGCCAACCACTGGGAGCAGCTAGAGGGCCAGTTGATTCTGCTGATTCCAGGGTTTGCCGCAGGAACCTGAGAGTGCTTTGGACAGCTCTGGCTTGCTCTGACTCCATTTCTTAGAGGCTGACACTTCTGGCATACCTTTACTGTCCTACATCAAAACCTATTGCCTGGAAAGGGCCTTACAAGCTATCATTTTCCTAGGTGGTAACTCCATAGTTGTTTTTTTTTAACAGCCTCTAGCTAGCAGCATATTTTTCCCCCTTGAACACTTATAACCATCTCTTGAATACCTTTTGAGAAACCTGTTATAAATTCATGTCACCAAGGTGTTAATGAATGATGATCCTGGAATCTCTCTCCAGGTGGCATATATATTTCCCCTGCCTACTTTATATTTTGACAGGTTTCTAAAATACTCTAATAGAAAAGTTGGAAAATGAGTATAATGAATGCCCATCACCCACCCAAGATTCACCAATTAATGTTTTGCCGTATTTTATATGCCTGTAATATATAACAGTTAAGTATTAGTAATGTATATTTGTGCATACATGTATATATATATATTTGTGTGGGGCATATGTATGTATATATGTATTTTTGTATGTGTGTATATGTGTATTTGCATATATGTAATTTTTATGTGCCCGTGTATGTTTTATATTTATGTATGTGTATGTCTGCATGTATATATATTTATTTCAGATATGACACTTTACCCATAAATATATTGGGACATATATTCTAAGAATAAAGACATTCGGCTGGGCACAGTGGCTCACGCTTTTAATCCCAGTACTTTGGGAGGCCGAGGCTGGTAGATCACTTGAGGTCAGCAATTCGAGACCAGCCTGGCCAACATGGTGAAACCCCGACTCTACTAAAAATACCAGAATTAGGTGGGCATGGTAGCGGGTGCCTGTAATCCCAGCTACTCAGGAGGCTGAGGCAGGAGTCACTGGAACCTGAGAGACAGAGGTTGAAGTGAACCAAGATTGTGCCACTGCACTTCAGCCTGATGATAAAGCAAGAATCCATCTCAAAAAAAAAAAAAAAGAATAAAGACATTATTCTTCATAACCATGAAACCATTATCACACCTAAGGAAGTGAGCAACAATTTTACGTTATCATGTGATAACCCATCCTTTTCAAATTTTCCCAATTCCTAATAATATTATGGTATTAATATTATTGCTATTATTATTTGAGACAGCGTCTCTGTTGCCCAGGCTGGAGTGCAGTGGTGTGATCTCTGCTCACTGCAACCTCCACTTCCCAGGTTCCAGCAATTCTGCCTCAGCCTCCTGAGTACCTGAGACTACAGGTGCCCATCACCACGCCTGGCTACTTGTATTTTAGTAGAGATGGGGTTTTACCTTGTTAGCCGTGATGGTTTCCATCTCTTGACCTCGTGATCCACCCACCTCGGCCTCCCAAAGTGCTGGGATTAGATTATCTTTACAAGTTCAGTCATGCTGGCCTGCCAGACATAAGTGCATATCCAATTGTTCCCCTGCCCCATTTTGTCTGTGTTTTGTTGTGTAAAATGCAGATTCCTCACATTTTCCTCTGCCCCTTTTGTTTATGTGAAAACTGCTTCTCAATATCCTGTCCTTTCCACTTTAAATTTTTTTTTTTTTGAGACGAAGTCTGGCTTTTACACCCAGGCTGGAGTGCACTGGTGCGATCTCACCTCACTGTAACCTCTGCCACCTAGGTTCAAGTGATTCGCCTACCTTGGCCTCCGAAGTAGCTGGGATTACAGGTGCCTGCCACCACATCCAGCTGATTTTTGTATTTTTATTAGAAATGAGGTTTCACCATGTTGGCTAGGCTGGTCTCAAACACCAGACCTCAGGTGATCCGCCCGCCTCAGCCTCCCAAAGTGCTGGGATTATAGGTGTGAGCTACCGAACCTGGCCTAAACATTGTTTTTTGATATGGAGTCTCACTCTGTTATCTAGGCCAAAGTGCAGTGGCACAATCTCAGCTCACTGGAACCTCCCTCTCCTGGGTTCAAGCAATTCTCCTGTCTCAGCCTCCCCAGTAGCTGGGATTACAGGCATGTGCCATCATGCCTGGCTAATTTTTTTTGTATTTTTATTAGAGACGGGGGTTCACCATGTTGGACAGGCTGGTCTGGAATTCCTGACCTCAAGTTATTCACTCACCTCGGTCTCCCAAATTGCTGGGAGTATAGGCATGAGCCTCTGCACCCAGCCCCCCTTTTAATTTGGAGCTCTCGGTCAGGCATGGTGGCTCACACCTATAATCCCAGCATTTTGGGTGGCTGAGGTGGGCATATCACCTGAGGTTGGGAGTTCGAGATCAGCCTGACCAACATGGAGAAACCTTGTCTCTAC
>NW_016107732.1:1421317-1423226 GCF_001604975.1 Cebus imitator | reverse complement strand
CCGTCTCAAAAAAAAAAAAAAAAAAAAAAACATTTAGCATATGTGATGCAGTGATTTATTGTAGCAAAACCAGGAACTTGACATTGATACAACCTACAGATCTTATCAGATTTCACTAGTTATACATGTACTCATTTGTGTTTGTTGTAGTTGTGCACAATTTTATGCTGTGTAGCTTTGTGTAACCACTGTAGTCAAGATTCTTGATGGTAGCTTACTACATGACTCCCTTGTGCTCCTCTGTGTAGCCATCCTCACACTCCCCATCTCCAATCTCTAACCTCTGTCAATGTTTGGTTTTTTGTTTTTTGTTTTGTTTTGTTTGTTTTTTTGAGACAGTCTTGCTCTGTCCCCCAGGCTGGAGTACAGTAGTGTAATCTTGGCTCACTGCAACCTCTACTTTCTGGGCCCAAGCAGCTCTTCTGCCTCAGCCTCCTGAATAGGTGGAATTACAGGCATGTGCCACCACACTCAGCTAATTTTTTTGTGTGTTTACTAGAGACAGGGTTTCACCATGTTGGCCAAGCTGATCTTGAACTCCTAACTTCAAATGATCTACCCACCTAAGCCTCCCAAAGTGCTGGGATTACAGGCATGAGCCACCACGCCTGGCCCTGTCAACTATTAATGCTCTATCTGTGCAATTATGTTATTTGGTAAATGTTAGGATAGTGGAGTCATGAAGTATATATATTTTTGAGTTTGGCTTCTTTTTACTCAGTATGATTTCCTTGAGGTCCATCCAAGTTATTGTATCAGTAATTCCTTCCTTTTTACTGATGAGTATTCTATGGTATCTTAGATTATTTTTTACTGCTGTAACAGAATACCTGAGACTGAGTAATTTACAAAAAATAGAAATTTATTTCTCATAGTTCTGGAGGCTGAAAGTCCAAGATCAAGGCACAGGCATTTGATATGGTGAAGGCCTGCTTGCTGTGTCTGCATGTAGCAGAAGGATGAAAGAGAGCAAACGTATTCCTGCAAGCTTTTTTATAATTGCTTTAATCCATTCATGAGAGCAGACCCCTCATGACCTGAACACTTCCCAAAAGGCCACATCTCCCAAACTGTTGCATTGGGAATTTAAGTTTCGAACACATGGGGCCAGGTGTGGCAGCTCATGCCTGAAATCCCAGCACTTTGGGAAGCCGAGGTAGGAGTATCACTTGAGCTTAGGAGTTGAAACCAGACTGGGCAATATAGGGCAAGCCAGTCTCTGACAACAACAACACAAAAATCTGCATATCTATCTAATCCATATGTAGGTGTGTATATATATATATTTTTCCAATTTTGGACGGCATACATTCAAATCATAGTACATGGTATGAATGAATCAAGGTTTGTTTAACCATTCATTCATTGGAAGACATCAGGGCAGTTTCTCATTATTGGGTGTTGTGAATAAAGCGGCCATAATATTAGTGGACAGGTTTTTGTGTGAGCCTTTGTATGTCTTGATTTCTCTGAGTTATATGCCTAAGAGTGCAATTCTTAGGTCATATGGAGATTCTCTTTTTTTTTTTAAGACCACCTGCTGCCTATTCAATATGGTAGGTTTATTTTTAGTTTTACAAGAAACTGCCAAACTATTTTCCAGAGTGCCTGTACCATTTTATGTTCCCATTACCAATATATGAGGTATCGATTTTCTGTAAAACCTTACTAGCATTTGATGTCACCATTATTTTTTACTTTAATTCTTCAGATAGGTATATAGTGATCTCTCATTTGCTTTTCATTTGCATCTCTGTAATAATTAATGATGTTGAGCATCTTTACATGTGCTTAGTTGTCATCTTGTGTCCTCTCGAAGGAAATTGGTGTGCATATCCTTTTCCCATTGTTTAATTGGATTTTTTCTTTTTTAAATGTTGAGTTTTGAGAGGTGTTTTTTTTTTTTTTT
>NW_016107732.1:1397041-1421037 GCF_001604975.1 Cebus imitator | reverse complement strand
CCAGGATGGTCTCGATCTCTTGACCTCGTGATCCACCTGCCTCGGCCTCCCAAAGTGCTGGGATTACAGGCTTGAGCCACCGCGCCCGGCCAAGAGTTCTTTACATAGTATAGTTAACTAGTCCTTTGTCAAGTATGTGATTTACAAATTTTTTTTCTAGTCTATAATTTTTTATTCTCTGAATAGGGTCTTTGGCAGAGCAAAAGTTTTCATTTTGATGATGTATAAATTACCAGTTTTTACATTTATGGATCATGCTTTTGATTTCAAGTCCTAAGAACCAAGGAATCTCCAATTTTTTTCTAAAAATTTTATAGTTCTGTTTTACATTTAAGTCTATGATCTATTTTGAGTGCATGTAAAAAAACATATATTTTTTGAGATAGTGTTTCCCTCTGCCACCTAGGCTGGAGTGTAGTGGCATGATCATGACTTACTGCAGCCTCGAACTTGCGGGCTCAAGCAATCCTCCCACCTTAGCCTCCCAAGTAGCTGGGACTACAGGTGCACACTACCACTCCTGGCTAATTTTTTTTGTTGTGGAGATGGGGTTCTCACTTTGTTGCCCACATTAGTTTTGAACTCTTGGGTTCCAGCAAGCCTCCTACCTCAGCCTCCCAAAGTGCTGGGATTATAGGCTTGAGCCACCGAGCTGGCCTGAGTAAATTTTTCTATATAATATAAGGTAAGGTTCCAACTTCATTCTTTTGCATGTGGATTTCTAGTGCCCCTAGCACCATTTGTTGAAGAGAATGTCCTTTCCCATTTAATGGTCTTGTCAGAAATCCTTTAACCATGTAGGTTAGGGTTTATTTCTGGGCCCTCTATTCTGTTAGTCTATGTGTCAGTCTCTGTGTTAGTACCATCCTGTTTTGGTTACTATTAGCTTTTTAAGTTTTGAAATCAGGAAATGTGAAACCTCCAGCTTTGTTGTTTTTCAAGATTGTTGTGGCTATTTGGGGTCTCTTGAGACTCCATATGAATTTTAAGTTGAATTTTTTTATTTCTGCCAAAAACATTGGGATTTTGATAAAGATTACATTGAAAATATAGATTGCTTTGAGTAGGGCAATATGTGATATTTTGGAATATATATTTGGTCGTCCTCCCCATTTGCTAGCATACAACTCCTAAAATCTTTGGAATTTTTAAAGTGATAGGTATCTTTTTGTTGAGTAACATCTGGCAGCCTCTACAAAGCTTCAGGATGGTGATCGGTCACCTGAAAGACTAAGGCCAGATTAGAAAGTTGAGACTTTTCAGCCCCACCCCCCAACCTTCAGGGAGGGGAGAGGGGCTGAAGGTTAAGTTGACTCTCAGTGGCCGGTGATTCAGTGAAGCATTCCTGTATAATGAAACCTCCATAAAAAACCCAAAAGGACATGATTCCAGATAGCTGAACATAGGGAGGTTTCTGGAGGTTTCTGGCCTTTCTGGTGGGGGCATGGAAGCTTTGAGTTCCTTCTCTCATGCCCTGCCCTATGTATCATTTCATCTGTATCCTTTGTAATGCCCTTTATAATAAACTAGCAAGCATAAGTATTTCCCTGAGTTCTGTTAATTGCTCTAGCAAGTTAATTGAACCCAAGGAGAGAGTCTGGGAACCCCAAGTTATAGCCATCAGTCAGAAGCACAGGTAAAACAGCCTGGAGTTTGCGATTGGCATCGGAAGTATGGGCAGTCTTGTAGGACTGCATCCTCAACCTGTGGGATCTGATGCTATCTCCAGCTTGAGAGTGTCAGAGCTGAATCAACTTAGAGAACAGCCTGCTGTACTTTGCTGAGGAATCTGCTGCGGAATTAATTGGTTGTTGGTGGTAGGGAAAAAGTCCTATACACTTCCTGGTGACCAGAGATCACAGAAGTCTTCTCTGTTGATTGTTGTGGTGTGATATCAGAGAAAAAACTTTTTTTCTACAGAGTTGTTTTTTTTGTTGTTGTTGTTGAGACAGAGTCTAGCTCTGTCGCCCAGGCTGGAGTGCAGTGGCACGATCTTGGGTCACTGCAACCTCTGCCTCGTGGGTTCAGGCGATTCTCCTGCCTCAGCCTCCTGAGTAGCTGAAATTACAGGTGCCCACTACCATGCCCGGCTAATTTTTTTTTTTTTTTTAAGACAGGGTTTCACCATGTTGGTCAGGCTGGTCTTGAACTCCCGACCTCAGGTGATCCTCCCACCTTGGCCTCCAAAGGCTTGGATTACAGGCGTGAGCCACCACGCCCGGCCCATGCCCGGCTAATTTTTATATCTTTAGTAGAAATGGGGTTTCACTGTGTTGGCCATGCTGGTCTCAAACTTCTGACCTCGTGATCTGCCCGCCTCAGCCTCCCAAAGTGCTAGGATTACAAATGTGAGCCACTGCACCTGGCCTTCTACAGAAATATTTTAACAATATTGTCTTCTCTGAAAATGTGATGTCTTTTTATTTATTTGTATCATTTTGTTGTTATTTTCATGGCAACTTCCACTTAATATCTGTATCCTCTTTAGCTTTATTGAGCTGCATTTTGTAGTTTTCAGTGTATCAGTTTTTTGCCTTTTTAGTTAAGATATTGTAAATGCAATTTTTTCTTTCTTTCTTTTTTTTTTTTTTTTTTTTAGACAGAGCCTTTCTCTGTCACCAGGCTGGAGTGCAGTGGCGCAATCTCGGGTCACTGCAGTCTCCTCTTGACCTCATGATCCACCCGCCTCAGTGGATCCAGAGTGCTGGGATTACACGCATGAGCCACAGCACCTGGCCTCAATTTTTTCTTAATTTTCTTTTTGGATTGTTCATTGTTAGTGTATAGAAATGCAACAGATTTTTCTATGTTGGTTTTCTATTCTGCAACATTGTTGAATTTCTTAGATTCAACAGGTTTGTGCACATGTGTAACTGTTAGCGTTTTCCCTATATAAAATCATGTTAATTGTCAGTGTTTTCTCTATATAAAATCATGTTATCTGTGAATTGAGGTAATTTTTAATTCCTCCTTTTCTTTTTTTAGATGGTTTTTATTTGTTTTTCTTGCCTAATTGTTCTGGCCAGACCTTCCAAAAAATACTACATTAGAATAGAAGTGGTGAAGGCAGCCATATTGTCTTGTTTCCGATCTTAGAATAAAGGTTTTATTTATTTTGTGTTTTAGACACTGTCTCACTGTGTTGCCCAGGCTGAAGTGCAGGAGTGCCATCATTGCTCACTGTAGCCTTGCACTCAGCTTCAAGTGATCCTCTTGCCTTGGCCTCCTGAACAGCTGAGACTACAGATGCATGCCGCCATGTCTGGCTAATTTTTTAATTTTTTTGTAGAGACAGGGTCTCAGTCTTTTGCCCATGTTAGTCTCAAATTCCTAGGCTCAATCAGTCCCCCCACCTCAGCCTCCCAAAGCACTGGGATTACAAGCATGAGTCACTGCACCCAGCCAACCTTTATTAATGTCTTTTACCATTGAGTATGATGTAAGATGTGAATTTTTCATATGTACCATTTATTATTTTGAGATAGTTTCCTTCCACACCTAGTTTATTGAGTGTGTTTTTTAATCATGCCAGGGCGTTGGGGCTGGGCGCTTGGCTGACACCTGTAACCCCAGCACTTTGGGAGGCCAAGATGTGCATATCACTTGAGCTTAGGAATTTGAGACCAGACTGGGCAACATGGCAAAACCCCACCTCTGCAAAAAATACAACAATTAACCAGGAGTCATGACCTGTACATGTAGTCCAAGCTATGGGGAGACTCAGGTGGGAGAATCATTTGAGGGGGTCAAGGCTGCAGAGAAGCCGTAATTACACCACTGCACTCCAGCCTTGGTTACAGAGTAAGACCTGGTCTCAGGAAAAAAAAAAAAGGTAAAGAAAGGCAGGGATCCGGTGTTGAATTTTGCCCAGTGCTTTTACTGTATCATTTGAGATGGTCGGTTTTTTTTTATTCTGTTACTGTGATGTTTCACGTTAATTAATTTTTACATGCTGAAATATCCTTGCATTCCATGAATACGCCCCATTTGGTCATGGTGTGTAATCCTTGTAGTCTACTGTTGTATTCGGTTTGCTAGTATTTTGTTGAAGATTTTGCATCAACATTTAAGGAATATGGTTTCTAGGTTTCTGTAGCGTGCTTGCCTGGCTTTGGTATCAAAGTAATGCTAGCCTCATAGGATGAGTTAGGAAATTTTGGGAGACTCCTCTTCATGTTGTGGAAGAATCTGAGAGGAATTGGTGTTAATTCTTTAATTGTTACCTGCTGGGCATGGTGGCTCATGCCAGTAATCCCAGGACTTTGGGAGGCCGAGGTTGGAGAATTGCTTGAGGCCAACAGTTCAGGACCAGCCTGGACAACATAGTGAGACCCCGTGTCTATTAAAAAAAAATTTTTTTTTAAGGTGCTCACCTGTAGCCTCAGCTACTTTGGAGACTGTGGCAGGAGGACTGATTGAGCCCAGGAGTTGGAGGCCACTATGACCTATGATCACACCACTGCACCCCTACCAGGGTAGCAGAATGAGACACTGTCTTAAAAAATAGTTTTTTTTCTTATGGTCAAAAAGGGAATGAATGAAAAAAATAGTTTTTTTCTGTGGGATTCAGTTAACCATGCAAACAACCCTGAGAGCTGCTGTTGAATGATATAAGCCCAAGACAAGAGCATGTAGATGGTACAGTAGTGCTCATGTGGAGTTAGTAGTAAGTAGTAAGTCAGAGCAGTGATTACCTCTAGAAGATGGTAATGTTTTAATATCATGGATTGTCCTGGTTGTCCAGCTGCATACACATACGAAAACTCATAAAGATACATCTAAAGGCTCACTGAGTTGTCCACTTTGAATTTATTCTATTTATGTTATACTTCAATTTATAATAAAAAGGTGGTTGTATCTTGGACCACAGTGATGGAGGAAGTGTAAATTGGTAGAATACTAGGTGTGTTTGAAAGTCAGAGCTGACAGCTGAGGTGTGACTTTTGAGAAAAGGGAGAATGGAGGATGTTCCACCCGAATGGAGAAGGTTTCTGGCCTCTTCCAGTAAGAAAATGGAGTGGCTGTTACTAGGATTGGCAAGACTCAGGGAGGAGCAGCATAGGCCATGCCACAGCTTTTGGTCTCTTCATGGTGCAATGCCGGGCAGAGCCCTAAGGGTTGAGAGGGCTCTACAGTCCAGTATACATGTCTGGTTTCATAGGAGCTGAGTGGGTGGGAGAGGTGAAGTCTGAATGGTAATGGCAGTGGAAAGGAGAGTAGAAGATGATTTGTGTTTGAATAGACAGAAAGCAAAGCATCATGGGACACTGAAGAAATATCTTGGAGACAGTTGGAGATCAAGTTCTCCTCAATGAGGGGACCTCAGAAATATAGCTAGAGGATGGGCACGGTGGCTCATGCCTGTAGTCCTAGCACTTTGGAAGGTTGAAGCTGGAGGATCACTGGAGGCCAGGAATTTGAGACCAGCCTGGGCAACATAGACCTGTCTCTACAAAAAATAATTCTTTAAAAATTAGCTGGGTATGGTGACATGCACCTGTGGTCTCAGCTACTTAGGATGCTGAGGTGGGAGGAGCCTAGGAGTTTGAGTTCAGGCTGGCAACACAGCCAGACCCTGTCCCTTTTTAAAAATCATAGTATCTAAAGCAATATTTATTCTCCATCCTTCATCCATCTTCATATACTCTTACAAACATCCAAGTCTGTAAGTGAAAAAAATCTATGTATACTTGGCTAATTTATTTTGGTAGGATGTGTTTGTGCACATATGATTTTGTAAAAGCTTTCCATGGAAATAAGATACACATGCTAAAGAAATACATAAATATAAAACTAAAAGTTTTCACAAAGTAAATATATTGTGCACTTTCAGTAAATATACTTCGTCTTCACACATTTCTCTTGGATGTACACTTGCGAGTGATTTGCAGTGTCACAGAATGGGCAGAGTGTCAGATTTAGTAGATACTGACCTGGCTGACTTTAATATTTACACACTACCACTCTAACTCTAGCAATTTTTTCTCTAAGGATTCAAAAAATTTCCACTTTTCCCCTCTAGCCTGGGAAACAAAAGTCAAATAGAAGCATCATTTTGGGATGTTGGGAAAGAACATCCAATTTTGTGAAAATGGAAAGGTTCATCAGGGATGATTCCCGTTTATATGCATTAGAAGTCTGGGAATGTGAGGACTACATAGGAATGCTCCATAGAAATCCAGAGGTGCAGGCTGGGTGCAGTGGCTCATGCCTGTAATCCCAGCACTTTGGGAGGCCGAGGCAGGCAGATCATCTGAGTTCAGAAGTTCAAGACCAGCCTGACCAACATGGAGAAACCCTGTCTCTACTAAAAATACAAAATTAGCCGGACTTGGTTGTGCATGCCTGTAATCCCAGCTACTCGGGAGGCTGAGGCAGGAGAATTGTGTGAACCTGTGTGGCGGAGGTTGCAGTGAGCTGAAATCGTGCCATTGCACTCCAGCCTCGGCAACAAGAGTGAAACTCTGTCTCAAAAAAAAAAAAAATTTAGAGGTGCATTTGAGGCAAACTGCATCCACCCACAAGGACGCAGGGCATCTTGTGAGGGGGCTTTAGTCACCATGACGATTGTGGTCATCTGCTCAGTCCTAGCTTCATGTCAAAGAGGTCCTTGGACAACAGGTTTCTGTGAACATGACTTAAAGGTTAAACATGTTAGTTGCATATATAATTGTCAGAAAGCCTCTAAAGGTCAAATCCTTGAGGAAAATGATGACTGTAGAGCAGCCATCAGCCAGGGCTGACAACATGACCACCTTGATGAAGATCTAACAAGGAGATGAGTCTTCAAAATGTAATGAAGGTGGTAACTCTTTCAGCCTTTCTGTACACCTTAGTGAACAACATGTAACTGTCAGAGAAAGGAACCACACAAAGGAGAAGGACATGAGGTGGTGTTTGATAAGGACACATGTCCTTATGAACAGAATGGAAGTATCTTTAGAAATGAATACCATGACTGCAGTGAATGTGGACTGTCCTTTAGAGAGAAATCTTATTTCATTAGTCACCAGAGGACTCATACTGGGGAGAGCCCTTATACCTGTAATGACTGTGGAAAATCCTTCTCCAAGAATTACAGCCTGATTGTGCATTGAAAAATCCACACAGGAGAGAAATCCTGTAAATGCAGTAAGTGGGAAAGCCTTCAATACTGGCTCTGCCTTTATCAAGCATGAGAAGACCCACATAAGAGAGAAACCCTGTGAATGCAATTGGTGTGGGAAGGCCTTCAGCTGTCACTCTTCCCTTGTTTTGCATCTCAGAAGTCATACTGGGGGAAAACTATTCAAATGTAATGAATATGAAAAATCCTTTTCTGATGTCTCCCACCTTATTGTCCATCTGAGAATTCATACATGAGAGAAGTATGTACTGGGTGTAGAAGGGCCTTCATTGATCACACGTAACTTATTAAACATGGGAGAATTAACATTGGAAAGAGACCCTATATGTGTATGGAGTGTGGAAAATTCTTCAACCAATAGTCACCTCTCGTGCATGAGAAAATTATTCTGAAAAGAAATCTCAGGCCGGGCGTGGTGGCTCAAGCCTGTAATCCCAGCACTTTGGGAGGCCCAGGCGGGTGGATCACGAGGTCAGGAGATCGAGACCATCCTGGTCAACATGGTGAAACCCCGTCTCTACTAAAAATACAAAAAATTAGCTGGGCATGGTGGCGCATGCCTGTAATTCCAGCTACTCAGGAGGCTGAGGCAGGAGAATTGCCTGAACCCGGGAGGCGGAGGTTGCGGTGAGCCGAGATCGCGCCATTGCACTCCAGCCTGGGTAACAAGAGTGAAACTCCGTCTCAAAAAAAAAAAAAAAAAAAAAAAAAAAAAAAAAAAGAAATCTCATGAGTTAAATAGTGTGAAAAACACTTCACTGGGACCATGTACCTCATCAGGCATAAGAGGATTCATACTGGTTAGATGGTCTGTGGCTGTAACCAGTGTCAAACTTTTCAGGAACATTACTGGCATCATCTGGCACCAGAGGACGCATACTGTTGAGAAGCCCTACAAGTGTAATCGGTGTGGTAAAGTCTTCAGGGACAGCTCCTGTCTGACCAAGCACAAGAAGGTACATGCTCAGGCAGCCTTGTACCAGTGTGTCAAGTGTGGGAAAGGTCTCCCAAGTATCTATGCTCTTACTAGACACCAGAGTTGACACACTGGACTTACACCTATAGGGATTCAGTGAGCATGAGTGGCAGTGACTGATATGACACTCTTATTCATTGTCAGAGACTTCATGTTGAAGAATTTATGTTGTTTGAAAATAATGAATCTGTTTTTCCATATGTAAATGGAAGAACACAGCCTGGATGGGAGCACATGTGTTTATAGCATGGTATAATTAATATTTTATTTTATTTCATTTCATTTTCTTGAGACGGAGTTTCACTCTTGTCACCCAGGCTGGAGTGCAGTGGTGCACTCTTGGCTCACTGCAGCCTCCATCTCCTAGGTTCAAGTGATTCTCCTGGCTCAGACTCCTGAACAAGTAGCTGGGATTAAAGGCACTCGCCATCACACTAGTTTTTTTAGTAGAGATGGGGTTTCACTATGTTGGTCAGGCTGGTCTTCAACTCCTAACCTGAAGTGATCTGCCTGCTGTGGCCTCCCCAAGTGATGGGATTATAGGCATGAGCCACCATGCCCAGCCTGTACTAAATATTTTAAACCCACTGTTGAGACTTCCCCTCAGAATAAAGATTCCTTTCAAAATATGGCTGCTCATTGACAGAAGTTCTGATGAAGATGTACAAGGTGATGAATATTGTTCTCACACCTGCTAACACATGTATTCTGCAGCCCATCATGGATCAGATGGATCAGGAGTAATTTTGACTTTCCAGTCTTATTCTTTAAAAACAGATGTCTTTTTTTTTTTTTCTTTTGAGACATGGCCTCATTCTTTTGAATGTGAATGAATTTCACCTTCATTACATTCAAATAGTTTTTCCGCAGTATGTCTTCTAAGATGTAAAACAAGGGAAGAGTGGCAGCTGAAGGCCTTCCCACACCAACTACATTCACAGGGCTTCTCTCCTATGTGGGTCTTCTCATGCTTGTTAAAGGCAGAGCCAGCATTGCCTGCAGTGGTACAACCATGGCTCGCTGCAGCCTTGACCTCTAGGCTCAAGCTGTGCTCTCACCTCAGCTTCCTATGTAGCTGGAACTGCCAGCATTCACCACCACACCTGGCTAATTTTTTTTATGTTTTATAGATATAGTGTCTCACCATGTTGCTCAGCCTGATCTTGAACTCCTATGCTGAAGCAATCCTCTTGCCTCATTTTCAGAAAGTGCTGGGATTACAGGGGTGAGCCATTGTGCCTGGCCTAAAATGCTCTTAATGGCATCTAGCATGGTGAATCATTTCCAGAAGGTTTTAAATTTATTTTCCTCGGATCCGTCCAAGGAATCACTACTATCTATGGAAGGTATAGCCTTACAAAATACATATCTTTTTTTTTCTTTTTTTTTGGCTATGGAGTCTCACTTTGTTGCCTAGGCTGGAATGCAGTGGTGCAATCTCAGCTCACTGCAGCCTCTCCCTCCTGGCTTCAAGCAATCCTACTTCAGCCCCCGGAGTAGCTGGGACTACAAGGCATGTGCCACTATGGCTGGCTAATTTTTTATTTTTAGTAGAGACATGGTTTTACCATGTTGGCCAGGCTGGTCTCAAATTCCTAAGCTCAAGTAATCCACCTGCCTCGGCCTCCCAAAGTGCTGGGATTATTAGTGTCAGCCACTACACCTGGCTGCGGAATGCATTCTTTTTTTTCTTTTTTTTTTTTTTGAGACAGAGTTTCACTCTTGTTACCCAGGCTAGAGTGCAATGGCGCGATCTCGGCTCACCGCAACCTCCGCCTCCTGGGTTCAAGCAATTCTCCTGCCTCAGCCTCCTGAGTAGCTGGGATTACAGGCACGCGCCACCATGCCCAGCTGGTTTTTTGTATTTTTCGTAGAGACGGGGTTTCACCGTGTTGACCAGGATGGTCTCGATCTCTTGACCTCGTGATCCACCTGCCTTGGCCTCCGAAAGTGCTGGGATTACAGGCGTGAGCCACCGCACCCGGCCTGCATTCTTAAATAAGAAGACTGGAAAATCAAACCCCTTTGACCCTCTGGGCTTAAGTGTTCCTCCTGGCTCAACCTCCCAAATAGCTGGGACCATAGGTGTGCACCACTGTGCCCAGTTAATTTATTTGCATGTTTTAGTCTCGTGTTGTCCTGCAGTGTTTTGAACTCCTGGGCTCAAGTCATCTTCCTGTCTCGCCTCCCAAAGTGCAGGGATTACAGGTGTGAGTCACCATGCCCAGCTGGGAGTACACCTTTTGATTTCAGTCAATCTTCGGTTTTAGTTATGGGTCTGCCTGCTCGTTGCTGTTGATCTTAGGTGAATTACAATAACCTCTCTGTGCTTTAGTTCCTGCTTATAAAGCATGGCAAGTCCTACCCTATAGAGATAAGGTGCTCTATGTAGAGTTCTTGGGTCACTGCAGGGTTCATTGTGGATCAGCTGTTCCTACTCCCATGCCTGCTGTTACTACTATGCTTTTATTAACACTGCTGCTGCTGCTGATGTTGATGATTTTTTGTTGATGATGATGTTTTTGTTGTTGATGGTGATGTTGATTTTACTCTCCTGACTCAGACAACTGAAAGAGAAAAGAAGTAAGGGCCTTCCCAAGCATCTGTCGACTCTCAGAACTTATTATGGAACCATCATAGTACATACAGGGCAGTGCCTTGGAAGCCTTCTGAGATGGGCACTGAGGGTTGGAAGACTGGAGGTCAAGGGAACTGGAAGCTCCTAGGGGTGCTTTAGGAAGTGGATACTAATGGCTTTGGTGTGTGTGTGGATTCTGAACTGAACGCAGGTGGGGCTCTAGGCACTGAGAAGATGAGGTCTTGGTGGGTTGATCATGGGCCTCAGTTGGGTTCTTATGCTCAGGAAGCAACAGCTCCGTCTCCTTACCTTACTTCTTTGTTCTCACAGATTGGGCTGGGGGCCCTGATGTAGTCCTTAGGATTCAAGGACTCTCGGCAGTTGGCGATGACTGCTGAACTGGTGAGAACAGGTTATCTTGGACTGAGGCTGCCTTTCTTCAGTGGCACTGTCCCTTTTTTTTTGGAGACAGAATCTCACTGTCTTGCCCAGTCTGGAATGCAGTGGTGCTATCTTGGCTCACTGCAACCTCTACCTTGCAGGTTCAAGTGATTCTTGTGCCTCAGCTTCCCTAGTAACTGGAATTACAGACACATGCCACCGTACCCAGCTAATTTTTGTATTTTTAGTAGAGACAGGATTCACCATGTTGGCCAGTCTGATGTCAAACTTCTGACCTCAAATTATCTGCCCGCCTCAGCCTCCCAAAGTGCTGGGATTACAAGTGTGACCCACTGCACCTGGCCTGGTGGCACTTTCTGTCATACACGGGGAGAAGGAGGCAGAGTGAAGGCCAGAGCCAGTAGTCAAGTGACCTTGTAGTGAGGAGGAGTGGCTCAGACAAGCAGGGTGGAGAGCAGCACTTCTCAGTCCCCCAGGAGGGAGGCCGCATGCACTCTGTGAGTTGCCCTGGCAGTCAGTCAGCAGGTTCTGCATCACTAAGGCCCACTCAGAATGCTCAGTATTCTTGTCACTTGTCAACTGAGAAAGCCTTGACTCTGTCCCTATGTCTGAGTGATGTTCTTTTTTTTTTTTTTTTTTGAGACGGAGTTTCGCTCTTGTTACCCAGGCTGGAGTGCAATGGCGCGATCTCGGCTCACCGCAACCTCCGCCTCCTGGTTCAAGCAATTCTCCTGCCTCAGCCTCCTGAGTAGCTGGGATTACAGGCACACGCCACCATGCCCAGCTAACTTTTTGTATTTTTAGTAGAGACAGGGTTTCACCATGTTGACCAGGATGGTCTCGATCTCTTGACCTCGTGATCCACCCGCCTCGGCCTCCCAAAGTGCTGGGATTACAGGCTTGAGCCACCGCGCCCGGCCTGATGTTCTTTTTTTAAACCAATTATGTTTACTTTATTTGAAAAAGTAGTCCATGCATGTGGTAAAGAATTAAAACATACAAAAGGAAATGAAAGAAAAATGGGCCCTTTTCTCACCTGAGGTGCTCTCCTCAGAGACCACAATTGATGCTTTCTTATAGGACCGTTTGTAGACAACTAATGACAGTGGGTTGTGGTGGACAGTACTGATTTTGGACATATGAGGTATTACGTTTTGTGTTCTATGTTGATCTCTGTGCCACGTGTCCTGGAGGGTCTCTTTTCTTGTTGTTGTTGAGACGGAGTTTCGCTCTTGTTACCCAGGCTGGAGTACAGTGGCGTGATCTCAGCTCACCGCAACCTCTGCCTCCTAGGTTCAAGCAATTTTCCTGCCCCAGCCTCCTGAGTAGCTGGAACTACAGGCGCATGCCACCATGCCCAGCTAATTTTTGTATTTTTAGTGGAGACAGGGTTTCACCATGTTGACCAGGATGGTCTCGATCTCTTGACCTTGTGATCCACCCACCTCGGCCTCCCAAAGTGCTGGGATTATAGGCGTGAGCCACCGCGCCTAGCCCTGGAGGGTCTCTTTACGTGTGTGCAAATATGTATATTCCTCATTGTTTTAATGGACTGATAATACCCAGTTATACAGACCTGTCAACAGACATATCGTAGATTATATTACATATTGGGATTATAAACAAATATTTGATATTGTAAATGATGCAATATAATATCCTTGTGATATTTTGCACACATGCAGGCATGCCTGGATATACTTGGATAAATTCGTGGGGGTACAGTTGCCGGATCAAAGTATATGCATTAAAACTGGTTGGGGGCTGGCCACAGTGGCTCATGCCTGTATTCCCAGCACTTTAGGAGGCGCAGGCGGGCGGATCACAAGGTCAGGAGTTCAAGATCAGCCTGGCCAACATGATGAAACACCATCTCTCCTAAAAATACCAAATTAGCTGGACTTGGTGGCACATTCCTGTAATCCCCGCTACTTGAGAGGCTGAGGCAGGAGAATCGTTTGAACCTGGGAGGCGGAGGTTGCAGTTAGCTAAGACCACGCCATTGCACTCCAGCCTGGGTGACAGAGCGAGACTTCGTTTCAAAAACAAACAAACAAAAAACTGGTTGGAGCTGGGGGCGGTGGCTCATTTCTGTAATCCCAGCACTTTGGGAGGCCAAGGTGGGTGCATCACGAGGTCAGGAGTTCGAGACCAGCCTGACCAACATGGTGAAACCCCAAAACCCGTCTCTACTAAAAATACAAAAATTAGCCAAGTGTGGTGGCACATGCCTGTAATCCTAGCTACCTGGGAGGCTGAGGCAGGAGAGTCGCTTGAACCTGAGAGATTGAGGTTGCAGTGGGCTGAGATCACACCATTGCACTCCAGCCTGGGTGACAGAGAGAGACTTTGTCTCAAAACAAGCAACAACCAAAAAACTGGTTGGGTGCAGTGTCTCATGCTTGTAATTCCAACACTTTCGGGAGGCCAAAGGAGGAAGATTGCTTAAGCTCAGAAGTTTGACACCAGCCTGGGAAAAATAGGGAGACCCTGTCTCTACAAAATATATATACATATATTTTGAGACAGAGTCTTCCTCTGTCACCCAGGCTGGAATGCAGTGTTCGTGATCTCGGCTTACTGCAGCCTCTGCCTCCTGGGTTCCAGTGATTCTGCCTCAGCCTCCGGGG
This sequence comes from Cebus imitator, assembly GCF_001604975.1. Lineage (NCBI taxonomy): Eukaryota > Metazoa > Chordata > Mammalia > Primates > Cebidae > Cebus > Cebus imitator. The sequence continues at coordinate 1,407,325 of NW_016107732.1, read as the reverse complement.
TAGCTGGGATTATAGGCATGTGCCACCATGTCCAGCTAAATTTTTTGCACTTTTAGTAGAGACAAGGGTTTCACCATGTTTGCCAGGCTGGTCTCAAACTCCTGACCTCTGGTGATCCTCCTGCCTCGGCCTCCCAAAGTGCTAGGATTACAGGCATGAGCCACCACACCTGGCCTCTTGTAGGGTTTTTGTAGTTATAGGTTTTATATTTAAGTTTTTAATCCATTTTTATATATGGTAAAAGGGAGGAGTCTAGTTTCAGTTTTCTGCATATGGCTAACCAATTATGTCAGCACCATTTAGTAAATAGGGAGTCCTCTTCCCATTGCTTGTTTTTGTCAACTTTGTGGAACATCAGATGGTTGTAGGTGTATGGCTTTACTTCTTTATATTCTGTATTCTGTTCTTTTGGTCTATGTTTCTGTTTTTGTATTAGTATCATGCCGTTTTGGTTACTGTAGAATAGGTTTCTATTTAATATAGCCAAATTTACCACTTTTTTTTTTCACTTTTTTTGTGGTTTCTGGATTTTAGTTCTTCTTTAGGTCTCTGTAATATCTATACAAGACTCTTGCCACTCTTACAGGTTCTGCCTACATGGAAATGGGGATTAATTCACTCACTCAGATTGCAGCTGGAAACCTCAGAAGTTCTCCCTCCTTTGCCTCTGTAACTTCACTTTATTCATTGGAAACAAGGTGAGACCCACACACCAGATTCTCAGCCATCTGGGCTTAGCCAACTCTTTTTGCTTTCATCTAAAAGGAGCCCTCATAAATGGCAAAGAGCTATTGGGCGTGGTGGCTAACACTGTATTCCCAGCACATGGCAAGGCCAAGTTCGAGACCAGCCTGGCCAGTATGGCGAAACCTCATCTCTACTAAAAATACAAAAATTAACAAGGCATGGTGGTGCACACCTGTAATTCCAGCTACTCAGGAGGCTGAGGCACAAGAATTGCTTGAACCCAGGAGGCGGTGGTACAGTGAGCTGAGATCACACCACTGCACTCCAGCCTGAGTGACAGAGCAAGACTCTGTTTCAAAAAAAGACAAAAAGGAAAGGCTGGGAGCCGTGGCTCATGCCTGTAATCCCAGCACTTTGGGAGGCCGAAGTCGGCAGATCATTTGAGGTCAGGAGTTCAAAACCAGCCTGGCCAACCTGTTGACACTCTAAAAATGGTGACACTAAAAATACAAAATTTAGCTGGGTGTGGTGGTGGGCACCTGTAGTCCCATCTACTTGAAGGCTGAGGCAGGAGAATTGCTTAAACTCAGGAGGCGGAGGCTGCAGTGAGCTAAGATGGCACCACTGTACTCTAGCCTGGGAGAAAGAATGAGACTCCATCTCAAAAGAAGAAAAAAGGCAAATGGCAGTGTTTGGATCAAAATATCCCCGGGATGAGACCAGGCGTGGAGGCTCATGCCTTTAATCCCTGCACTTTGGGAGGCCGAGGTGGGTGAATTGCTTGAGGTCAAGTGTTCAAAACCAGCCTGGCCAACATGGTGAAACTCCGTCTCTATTAAAAATATAAAAAATTAGCCAGACGTGGTGCATGCCTGTAATCCCAGCTACTTGGGAGGCTGAGGCACAAGAATTGTTTGAGCCTGGGAGGCAGAGGTTGTAGTGAGCCAAGATTGCACTACTACACTCCAGTTGGGGCAACAGAGCGAGACTGTCTCAAAATAAAGAAAAAAATAAAATGTCTACTGGATATAAACAAAAACCTATACAAAGAGACAGGGTCTCACATCTCCCAGGCTTGAGTACAGTGGCATGATCACCGTTCATGGCTTACTGCAGCCCTTACTTTCTGGGCACAGGTGATCCTCACACCTCAAGCCTCCCAAGTAGCTGGGACTACAGGCGTGCACCACTGTGGCCGGTTACTTTTTGGTATTTTTAGTAGAGATGGGATTTCACCATGTTGCCCAGGCTTCTCTCAAACTCCTGAGTTTAAGTGATTGCCCCCTGCCCCCGGCCTCCCAGAGTGCTGGGATTATTGGCATGAGCCACCATGCCTGGCCAAAAGCCGCTTTGAAGACTTTTAAAGTCTGTTTCCTTTTAAGTCAATTATTTCATTTTGTACATTTAAATCTTAATGTCCATTTTGAGTTTATTTCGGTATATGTAGTCAGGCATTGGAATCCAATTTTTTTTTCCATATAGGTAGTCATTTCTCCCAAGACCATCTATTAAACAATCACTCTTTTTCCTAATGGGCTGAAATTACATCTTTATCAGAATCTACATTCTACTGTGTATTTTAATCTGTTTCTGGACTCAGTTCATTGATACATTTCTCTATTTTTGTGTGTATATCATACCATACTTTTAACAGTGACTTTTTTTGGTATATACAAGGTATCCTATAACAAAAGCCACATAAAGTTAATTTGTAGCTATACAGAAGTATTTAGAACAAAAAACATATTCTGCCTTTACTCTGACGCCTTTGCCAAAGCTAAACTGTGCTGATAGCTTCCTGTTGCCTCTATGCAGTTACATGCTTTGTATATACCTTCATGCAGAGGCAGTGCAGCCTGGACGTCAGGAATAGGATTCCAGGGTCAGGCCACCTGGACTCTTATCTGCTGTCTGCCATTTTATAGTTGTAGGATCTTGTGAGGTTGCTCTGATGATTAAATGTTATATATGTAAAGTCTTTTTTTTTTTTTTTTTTGAGACGGAGTTTCGCTCTTGTTACCCAGGCTGGAGTGCAATGGCGCGATCTCGGCTCACGGCAACCTCCGCCTCCTGGGTTCACGCAATTCTCCTGCCTCAGCCTCCTGAGTAGCTGGGATTACAGGCACGCGCCACCATGCCCAGCTAATTTTTTGTATTTTTAGTAGAGACGGGGTTTCACCATGTTGACCAGGATGGTCTCGATCTCTTGACCTCGTGATCCACCTGCCTCGGCCTCCCAAAGTGCTGGGATTACAGGCTTGAGCCACCGCGCCCGGCCCTATGTAAAGTCTTTAAAACAGTACCTGGCACTGTTATATAAACAAACATTATAGAATTGCTACTGTTAGCCAGGCAGTGGTTCATGCCTATAATCCCAGCACTTTGGGAGGCTTAGGCAGGAGAATCAGTTGAGCCCAGGAATTTGATACCAGCCTCAGTAACATAGTGAGACCCTGTCTCTACAAGAAAATTTAAAATTAGCTGGGTTAATAACACGTGCCTATAGTCCTGTCTACTTGGGAGGCTGAGGCAGGAAGATCACTTGAGTCCAGGGGTTCAAGGCAGCAGTGAGCTATGATCACACCACTGCCCTCCAGCCTGGGCAACAGAGCGAGAACTTGTCTCTTTTTTCTTTCTTTTTTTTTTTTTAATAAAGACGAGGTTTCACCATGTTGGTCAGGCTGGTCTTGAACTCCCGACCTCAGGTGATCCACCCACCTTGGCCTCCAAAGTGCTTGGATTACAGGCATGAGCCACCAAGCCTGGCCCCTCGTCTCTCAAAAAAATAATTACTGCTTCTATTAATAGTTCCCTACAAATATATGTAGTCATATGGATTTGAAAATTTGTGTTTTTTTTTTTAGATGTTTTCATTCTACCTTGCAATACAACGTTTTTGATTTTTGCCAAAATATAACATTTATCTCATATAAAAAATTCGAATGATGTTAATAAGGAGAAATGGCATTTTCCATTCCCTCATTCCTACTCCCTGCCACTACTTCTCACCAGAGTTAGTTACTCCCTGTTCTTTCAGTTGAATTTCCTGCCATTTTAATTCCATATTTGTAAGTACTTGTACATACTTCTAATTTTATACAATAAGAACAATAAAATTTTTAAAATGACACCTAAAGCTTTTTTTTTTGAAAAGATCAATAAAATTGGCTGGGTGCGGTGGCTCATGCCTATAATCCCAGCACTTTGGGAGGCTGAGGCGGGTGGATCACTTGAAGTCAGGAGTTTGAAAACAGCCTGGCCAACGTGGTGAAACCTCATCTCTGCTAAAAATACAAAAATTAGATAGGCTTGGTGGCAGGCGCCTGTATTCCCATTTACTTGGGAGGCTGAGGCAGGAGAATCCCTTGAACCCAGGAGATGGAGGTTGCAATGAGTCGGGATCATAACACTGCATTCCAGCCTGGGTGACAGAGTAAGACTCCGTCTCAAAAAAACAAAAAAAACAAAGGGGAGAAAAAAGGCCAGGCCAGTGGCTCACGCCTATAATCCTAGCACTTTGAGAGGCTCAGACTGGCAGAACACTGGAGGTCAGGAGTTCGAGATGAGCCTGGCCTACATGGAGAAATCCCAGTGCTACTAAAATACAAAAATCAGCCAGGTGTGGCGCTGCATGCCTATAATCCCAGCTGTTAGAGAGGGTGACCCAGGAGGCAGAGGTTGCAGTGTGCCAAGATCGCATCACTGTACCGCAGCCTGGGCAGCAGAGTGAGATTCCAACTTAAAAAAAAAAAAAGAAAGAAAGAACGTGTATATGGGAAAGCACAAGACTTAGAATAGCTAAAATAATTTTTTGAAAAAGAAAAGTAGGAGGAATAACTGCACCTGATTTTGTTACTCTGTAGCCATGGTAATCCAATGTGGTGTTGGCAGACACATAGATCAGTGGAACAGAATCAAGAACCCAGAAATAGACCCACAAAGATATTCCTGACTGATTTTTTTAAGGAGCAAAAGCTATTCAATGCAGGAAAGGTAGCCTTTTCCAGATGGTGCAAGAGCAATTGGCCCTCTATGGTGTAATAAAACCTGTATGTGATCTTTATCCCTGGTTCCTGGCACAGAGCTAAAAACCTTGGAATTTTGTGAATAATAGGAGTAGGGTTTGCAATTCATAAGGAGCCCATTTTGACCACACCTGAGTTTATGCTAATGAGGTGACTACAGTAGGACCCATAGATATCTTCAGTATAGTGATAGTCACCTTAAAGGAGGTATGGACTCTTTACCCCACGATTAAGAGAGTTAGGTTGGTGAACACATTCAAGCGCTGGGAGGGTGGCTCATCCAGAGGGTGCTTGGATGTGCTGCACCTTCAGTGTCCTCAACCAGTCCTTACCCTCTGGATCTCTTCCATTTAGCAGTTCCTGAGTTTTATCCATTAAATAAAACTGGTAAGACTGGACATGGCAGCTCATGCCTGTAATCCCAGCACTTCAGGAGGCCAAGGTGGGAGGATTGGTTCAGCCCAGGAGTTCAAGATCAGCCTTGGCACCCATCTCTCTTTTTTTTTGAGACAGAGTCTTGCTTTGTCGCCAGGTGCCAGGCTAGAGTACAGTGGTGCAATCTCGGCTCATTGCAGCCTCCACCTCCTGGGTTCAAGCAGTTTTCCTGCCTCAGCCTCCAGAGTAGCTGGGACCACAGGCACACGCCACCAGGCCCAGCTAATTTTTGTATTTTTTTTTCTTCTTTTTTTTTTTTTCGCACTCCCTCCCTCCCTCCCTCCGATTTTTGTATTTTTAGTAGAGATGGGGTTTCACCATATTGGCCAGGATGGTCTTGATCTCTTGACTTCGTGATCCACCCGCCTCAGCCTCCCAAAGTGCTGGGATTACAGGTGTGATCCACTGCACTGGGCTTTTTTTTTTTTTTTGAGATGAAGTTTCACTCTTGTCGCCCAGCTGGAGTACAGTGGCGCCATCTTGACTCACTGCAACCTCCGCCTTCCTGGTTCAAGTGATTCTCCTGCCTCAGCCTCCCGAGTAGGTGGGATTGATTACAGGCACCCACCACCACACCTGGCTAATTTTTGTATTTTTAGTAGAGACGGCCACAACCCCATCTCTTAAAAAGAGAAAATTAGCTGGGCATGGTAGTTCACACCTGTAGTCCCAGCTACTCTGGAGGCTGAGGTGAGGATCACTTGAGCTTGGGAGATCAAGGGTGCAGTGATCCATGATGATGCTGCTGCACTCTAGCCTGGGTGACAGGGTGAGACCTTGTGTCAAAAAAAAAAAAAATTTTTTTTTTAACTTTCAAAACTGAACAATTTTTTTAAAAATTAGAAAATGGGCAAAAGATGTGAACGGATATTTGAACAGGATATACAGATTGCCAAAAAATCATGAAAATGTGCTCAACTTGGTTTTTTTTTTTTTTTTTTTTTTTTTTTTTTTTTTTTTTTTTTTTTTTTTTTTTTGAGTTTCGCTCTTGTTACCCAGGCTGGAGTGCAATGGCGCGATCTCGGCTCACCGCAACCTCCGCCTCCTGGGTTCAGGCAATTCTCCTGCCTCAGCCTCCTGAGTAGCTGGGATTACAGGCACACGCCACCATGCCCAGCTAATTTTTTGTATTTTAGTAGAGACGGGGTTTCACCGTGTTGACCAGGATGGTCTCGATCTCTTGACCTCGTGATCCACCCGCCTCGGCCTCCCAAAGTGCTGGGATTACAGGCTTGAGCCACCGCGCCCGGCAAATGTGCTCAACTTTGTTAGCAATTAAGGGAAATGCAAATTGAAACCACAATGACATATCAATACATACCTATCAGAATGGCCAAAATAAAAAATAGCAAAACACAAATGCTGATAAAAATGTGAAGTGGATTAGCTTGGTGTGGTGGTGGGCACCTGTAGTCCCAGCTACTTGGGAGGCTGAGGCTGGAGAATTGCTTGAACCTGGGAGGTGGAGGTTGCAGTGAGCTGAGATGGAGCCACTGCACTCCATCCTGGGTGACAGAGCAAAACTTGGTCTCCAAAAAAAAAAAAAAAAAAAAAAAGTGAAGTGAATTCACACATACATTGGTGGTGGGAGTGTAAAAGGGTCCAGCTACTCTGGATGAGAGTTTGGCAGCTTCTTACATTAATAAGCACAAGTTCATTGTGTGACGTAGCAGTTGGACTCTTCATCCCAGGCAAAATGGAACTTCATCCCAGAAAAGTGAAAACTTATGTTCAGTTTCCTGAAACAAAAAAATCTGTACATGAATGTTCATAGCAGCTTTATTTTTTAATAGCAAAATACTAAAAACGACCCTAATGTCTTTCAGTGGGAGAATGTTTAAACTGCTGTATACCACTGAATACTACTTATCAATAAAATGGAATGAATTGTTGATAGATACTACTTCAGTGCATCTCAAACGTATGTTCAGTGAAAAAGCCAGTCTGAAGAGGCCACATAGTGTATGATCCCACTTATATGACACCGTGAAGGCAAAATGGTAGCAGCAGACCACTTAGATTAGCTGTTGTCTGGGCTTATGGGTGGGGAGGGAGTGACTACCAAGAGGTAGCAGGAGGATTTTTGGGCAGTGGAGTTATTCTTTGTCCCGAGTTTGTTGGTGGATATGAGTTAAAATTCATAGAGCTGAGTACCAAAAAAGTGTGTGTGATGTATGTAAATTTAAAATATGTAAACCGTTGAGATAAACATTTTAAAAATCAGTCACACGAAAAGGACCAAAGTGGCTTCCTCATAAGCGCCTCTATCTGGAAAACTGTATCTGGGAAGCAGCTCCTGGCCCTGCCCTGCCTTCCAGGTGGTTACACTTGTAAGGGGCTTTGCCAAAGCCCTCACCTCAGCTGTCGCTCACGTTGCCCTCATTTCAGCAGCTCCTGAAGCCCTGGCGTGAGTAATCTTTGAGTTCTATCCACTCCCTGAAACTGCAAAACCCATTTTAGCGCGTGTTTCCAGGTCTCCACCTCTTATCTCCCCAGTACTGGGTCTGCCCGTCTCTGTCTCTGTATCTCTGTTCAGATTTGTCTTAGCCTCGAGTACATCCCTTCTCTGGATCTTTCTTTTCCTGAGGCCGGGCTGGTCTCTGTCCCATTCTCTGGGTCTCTCCCTTTCCTGAGCCTGAGCTGGTCTCTTCCTTTCTTGAGCCCATGCTGGTCATTCCCTTTCCTGAGCCTGAGCTGGTCTCTCCCTTCCTTTCCGTGTATGTGGGTCTTCATGCTTCTCTCCTTTCCGGTCTGCGCGTCTTTTTGTCTCTGTTTCTCACGGTCTTTGTTTCTCTGTGTCTTTGGCTGTCAGGGGTCTATTATTTATGCGCTTGTTTACCTTGTTGCCGTGGTGCCGAAAGTGACACAGGCGCCGGTTGTGCGGAACGCTGGGGGGGTGGGGGGGGTGGCACACTCGCGTCTGATTGGCCATGTACCCTGTCACGGCTCCCTTGCTCGCTCCCCCCCGCCACACAGGCACTGTCTCTTGGTATTGTGGGAATCGTAGTCCGCGGCAGAGCCCAGTGCGCAGGCGCAGTTTGGCGGCCGCCATCGCGCTCTGGGGCTCCAGGCGGCTGGGACCGGTTTGGGGTGGCTGCGCAGCAGGTGGGTCCGTCCCGGGGCCGCAGTTTGGAGGTCAGGAAGCGACCCCGACGGGACAGACGGTGAGGATGCCTCAGGGAGCAGCGTGGGGTGAAGGGGCCGGGGTGTCCTCGGGGTTGAGGTGCGAGCCCCTAGCTATGCGTCCAGGAGGCCGAGGGTCTGAGAGCCCTTCCCGTGGAGTGCGGGGAGGGGCCGGGTCCCCCAGGATTGGGACTGACATCTGGGTCAGTGAGAGGCCCTCTCCTGGGGGTTGGGTGCTGGGAGGGCGTAGGGGGCCCTGCAGGCAGGTAGGGAACTAGTGAAACCCCCATCCCTTGTAGGTTCGGGGAGAGGAGGCGCTTAGGGCACCCTGTGGGTGGGATACCAGGAAGGGGCAGCTCCTGATGAGGGGGAGTGTGTCGAGGGGGAAGCTCCTGATGGGGAAGTGGGGGACGTGGGGGAAGGGGAGGGGAAAGTTCTTGAGAGGGGAGAAGGGGAAGGCTCCTGAACGGGGAGAAGGGAGGGGTAGGCTCCTTACGGGAAAAGGAGGCGACGAAGCGGGACTTCGGGTGTGAGGGTGTCCTTGGGGTGGGAGGAAGCTGTTCAGGCCATGGCTACTTGGGCTGGAGCAGGGAAGAAGTAGAGGATATGGGGACCAAAGGGGTGCCTGGGATGGGCATTGTCTCTGCTGCCCCCACCCTTGGGACATCCCGCCTCTCCCCAGTCATCTGGGGATGGGTTCTGTTTGAGTTAGGTGCCTGCACCCACCCCAAGACCCCTCTCGTGAGAGAGACAAGAGTGGGAGTACTGGGCTTCAAGTGTGACTCGAAGCTTGGGGTGGGGGCCTGACTCTCAACCTCTCATCACTCTTCCCCCATCTCCTTTCTCTCACACTCCCTGCTCCTTCCTTTCCCCAATATCCCCCCCAACGCGTCCCTTCATCTGGCTTTCCGTGCCCCTGCTCCTTCCCCCATTTTTATCTGTTCCTCCTCCACTTTCCCATATACTCACCAGTGTCCTTGCTGACTCCTGGGGGAGGCTGAGTGGCACAGTCACACCATACCTAGTTCCATGTCACCTCTCCCATCCCATTGTGTCCTGCAGATGGTTTCCTGCTCTGGAGTGAGAGCAGGTACACACGTCACATGGAGTTGCTGTTTTCTCTGTATGATACTTGAATCTGTGACTTCCTGGGCATTCCTGGCCTTGGGCTTTGTGGGAGCCTGGGCCAGTTGTGCAGGACATCTCTCTGGTTCTATCTGTCCTGGTGAGTGGATCAGGGACCACAAAAGGCAGCTGAGATGTGAACAAAGATCCTCACTTCATGTTTTTTCATTCTTTTAAAAGCGCCTTTTCTCCTTTTTGTAATGAGTTAGTGATCTCTGGATGAAGCCAGGGCAGTCCCTGGCGCTACCGGCCTATGCCCCATGCATTGAGTTTCCCTGGCTGATCCTCAGGCCTGAGGCCATGGGGTGGTTTGCTAGACCCCATGAGTGGGGCAGGATAGAGAGCCATGATGAATAATCCTTAGGTGGCCAGGGCTGGGCCCGAGGAGGGCCAGACCAGTCTTGAGCTCTGCTCAGCCCCCGATGAAGGGGATTTGCTGCAGGACTCTGGGGGCCCGCCAGGCTTGGGACCCCTCAGGTCAGCCAACCCTCACCCACTGTGACTCTCTTTCCCTCAGCCTATGCATTCCAAGCCTCCTGGGAGGCACAAAGCCTAAAGGACTGGCTAAAGACTTGTGCAAACTGCTTCATTTTTTGAGGATGGGGTGGGTGGGCCCTAGGAAAATCCCATCTGAGGAAAATTCTGGACAGTCCCAAGATTGGGGGGTGGGGGTGGAGGTTTGCCCAGTGAGCAAGCCAGACTCCAACGAGGTGTGGCCTCATTCAAGCAGGCTGTGGACAGGAAAGGGTCCCAGTGGTGTCTCTTGTTTTTAAGATACAGGCTCGGCCGGGCGCGGTGGCTCAAGCCTGTAATCCCAGCACTTTGGGAGGCTGAGGCGGGTGGATCACGAGGTCAAGAGATCGAGACCATCCTGGTCAACATGGTGAAA
>NW_016107732.1:1393876-1395700 GCF_001604975.1 Cebus imitator | reverse complement strand
GGTCTCGATCTCTTGACCTCGTGATCCACCCGCCTCGGCCTCCCAAAGTGCTGGGATTACAGGCTTGAGCCACCGCGCCCGGCCAATTTTGGCTTTCTTAGGACACCAGAGGCATGCACACCTTGCAGAGAACCTGTCTCCACAAAGGACACTGTGAGCTCCATATGTGTGTGCACAGAACCTTCCCTCATCAGAACTTCACAATGCCAGGGGGGTAGGAAGCAGGAGCAGCCCCAAGGTGCAGGTGGAGAAACAGAGGCAGGAGGCAGGCAAGCACTAAGGCTGGGACCCCACCTGCAAAGTGACGCTGCCATTCATCCTTCCTGCTCCAGGCTCATAAGCCCTCCTTTTAAGAAGCCTCCTCTGAGGCAGGAGAATTGCCTGAACCCAGGAAGCGGAGGCTGCGTTGAGCCAAGATGGCGCCATTGCACTCCAGCCTGGGTAACAAGAGCAAAACTCCGTCTCAAAAAAAAAAAAAAAAAAAGAAAGCCAAAATTACATGCCTGCAGGACCATACCTCTGTCCATACACCAAGTAGAGCTCTGTGCCTCCATTGCCAGTGGGGTAGAACTGGCATCATGCCTCTTATCCGGAGAGGCTCCAGATGATGGTAGCCTGAAACGGGTTCCAGCTGGCCAGCATACCCACCTGCAGGCCAGCAGTGACTGTTTTGTTTGTATTTATTAGAGATGGGGTCTTGCTGTGTCGCTTACGCTAGAGTACAGTGGCACAATTATGAGTGGCACATTATGGCCTCCAACTCCTGGGATCAAGGGGTCCTTCCACCTTAGCTTCCCACGTAGCTGGGACCGTAGGTGTGTGCCACCATGCCTGGCTAATTTTCTTTTTCTTTTTTGTGAGACAGGGTCTCACTCTGTCACCCAAGCTGCAATACAGTGTTGTGATCACAGCTCACTGCAGCCTTGATCTCCTGGATTCAGGTGATCCTCCCACTTGATTCTACAGAGTAGCTGGGACCACAGGCACACGCTACTGTGCCCAGCTAGTTTTTGTATTTTTTGTAGAGACAAGGCTTTGGCGTGTTGCCCAGGCTGTCTCGAGCTCCTGAGCTCAAACTGTTCCCCTACCTTGGCCTTGCAAAGTGCGGGGATAACAGGTGTAAGCCACAGTGCCCAGCCACCTGTTTTTGTAAATGAGGTTGTGTAAGAACATCCCAAATCTGTGGGTACACACAGGGCTCTGGCTGCCTACTTGGCCACAAGAAAGAGTTGAGTAGTTGAACCTGAGACTGTCTGGCTTTTTAAATCTGCTATCCTCTGTTCTAGGAGGATAAACAAGAATACGTATTTCTAATCCTGAGGGTAAGAAGCCCTTTTTAAGTGGTTTTCTGAACTCAAAAGTTCAGTTTAAAAAATAGTTGAAGGCTGGGTGCAGTGGCTCATGCCTGTAATCCTGGCACTTTGGGAGGCCAAGGCAGGTGGATCACTTGAGGTCAGCAGTTCGAGACCAGCCTGGCCAACATGGTGAAACCCCATCTCTACTAAAAATACAAAAAATAGCTGGGCGTGGTGGCAGGTGCCTGTAATCCCAGCTATTCAGGAGGCTGAGGCAGGAGAATCATTCAAACCTAGGAGACAGAGGTGGCAGTGGGCCAACATTCTGCCACTGCACTCCAGCTGGGTGACAGGGTGAGACTCTATCTCCAAAAAAAAGGTTGCATTAGATAGTAAGAAATATTCGGACATTGCCTGTGACCAGAGGACAGCACGGAGTGAAAAGACAAGGCACAGATAGGGACAGTGGCAAGATGGAGCCAGACAAGGGAACTCATTAACTAGTTCACAGAAGGAGCTGTAAAGAAAA
>NW_016107732.1:1392285-1393866 GCF_001604975.1 Cebus imitator | reverse complement strand
AAAAAAAAAAAAAAAAAAAAAGCCGGGCATGGTGGCTCACGCCTGTAATCCTAGCACTTTGGGAGGCTGAGTTGGGTGGATCACCTGAGGTCAGAAGTTCAAGACCAGCCTGGCCAACATGGTGAAACCCGATCTTTATTTTTAAAAAATAAAGAAAAGAAAAAGTCACGGGAGAGTGGGCAGTTTACCCAGCCTCAGAAATTAAATCATGAGAAAGCGCTCAGCCACACAACGGGCAGATGCTCAGGTCTGAGGGTCTTTGGCAGGGGGTGGAGTGTGTGAGGAGAGGGCGCCCTGGTGGGGGCTGCCGTAAGTAGGTGACAGTTGTCAGATTGTCCCCTGTGCCCTAGCTATCTTGTTTTTCCATATGTCCTTTGGATAGATCAGAAAGGACCCTGCAGAGATGGACATGAGGATCCACAAAAGCCAAAAACAAATGAGGTACAGCCAGCACACCCCTCAACAGAATTGCACTGTTTTGTGCAGTCTACACACACTGAGCCAGCTCTACCCAGGCCCAGGGACCTGCCTGTGAAGAATCCCTGCTGTCCTGGGTACGCATTCCAGTAGGGATGGCAGTCAGTAGGCAAGTAAAAGGTGGAGGCAGTGAGCACGTGTCAGGTGGGGGCATACAAGGAGTGGAGAGGAAAAGCCTCCCAGAGGCACCAGTTGAGAGCTCAGACCTATGAGGTAGCAAAAGGGTGGGGCTGGGTGCACTGACTCTTACCCATAATCCCAGTGCTTTGGGAGGCCAAGGCAGGTGGATCCTTTGAGTCCAGAAGTTACAGACCAGCCTGGGCAACATAGTGAGATCCCTGTCTACAAAAAATTAAAAATTAGCCAGGCGTGGCTGGGTCGGTGTCTCATGCCTGTAATCCCAGCGCTTTGGGAGGCCGAGGCGGGCGGATAATGAGGTCAGGAGATCGAGACCATCCTGGCCAACATGGTGAAACCATGTCTCTAAAAACACAAAAAAATTAGCTGGGCGTGGTGGTACACACCTGTAGTCCCAGCTACTCGGGAGGCTGAGACAGGAGAATTGCTTGAACCCAGGAGGTAGAGATTTCAGTGAGCTGAGATTGCACTGCTGCACTACAGCCTGGGGGAAACTGTGATACTCCGTCTCAAAAAAAAAAAAATTAGCCAGGTGTAAGTGATGTGCACCTGTAGTTCTGGCTACTTGTGAGGCTGAGATAGGAGGATTGCTTGAGCCCAGGAGGTTGAGGCTGCAGTAAGCTATGATCATGCCACTGCTCTCCAGCCTGGGTGACAAGAGTATGACCATGTGTTTAAAAAAGGTAGGGCTGGGTGCGGTGGGCTCATTCCTGTAATCCCAGCACTTTAGGAGGCTGAGGTGGGCGGATCATGTTGTCAGGAGTTCAAGACCAACCTGACCAACATGGTGGAACTGCGTCTCTACTAAAAGTACAAAAATTAGCCAGGCATGGTGGCGGGTGCCTGTAATTCCAGCTACTTGGGAGGCTGAGGCAGGATAATCGCTTGAACCTGGGAGGCAGAGGTTGCAGTGAGCCAAGATCACGCCACTGCACTGCAGCCCGGGAAACAGAGCGAGACTTCCTT